>NW_012153062.1:1501129-1553997 GCF_000956105.1 Propithecus coquereli
TAAATATGTCAAAGTTTAAGCAAATACTTCTAAAAAAAGAAAAAAATCAAGGCATTATTAACTATTATATGCTTGGCAAACAGTCTATTTTTAAATTTTGAATTTCATTTGAGATAAATTATTTTGAATTATAAAGTGGCTGTGTGGCAGACTTTTTAATCAGCTTTCACCACCTTTTTGAAATATGTTTGTTAATTGGAAACAAAGTAAGTAGCTTAAAATTTCTGTGGATGCAGCAACTCTAGTTAATATTTTCTAAATGGTGCTTGAAAATAAATATGTATGGATCAAAAAGTACTTGATAAGCAGCTAAATATGAAAAAAAACATCACCCCAAATCAGTAATGCATCAAGATATATTGATGCATTGATACAATGGTGTCTAGTAATTTGCTGCTAATCAGTTTTAAGAAACAGATGACAGCAAGGTATTTTTAAAGGGTTCTTTTGAGACTGACATGAATTTGGATTATGTGAACTGATTGACCATTTAAATTTTACCATATAGAATGGTGTGCTATTCATTCTGACAGTGCTTGACCTCAGGGATAACACTTGCCTTAGCTGAGGAAGCCAGCGTTTAGTTTGGAATGTGTTGTCTTTCAACATCTCTGCCTTTTGACGACAACAAAACAGAAAGATTAGGAAAGCATACGACGAGGTAATGCAAGAAAAGTCACCCAGCTTTACCCAAACTATTCATGCTAGGGAAAGAGTGACAACCTCCCCTCCTAAGGAAAATCAAGCCATGCTTTGGGGATATTTTTAACCCCCACCCTGCACAATTTGATTCACATTTTGAGGTGAACAACTCTGGTTTCTTTTCAATGTCACTATTGTCTTCATAATGAAAATAATGTCTGAATTTCCTGCAACATCTTGGATTTGGGGTGTGAAGATATGCTACTTACATGTGATTTAGCTGTATAAGGATGTACCTGATTCAGAACAGGGAAACTGTTAAATAAGTGTAGAGAACATCTTCCTTAGTGATGCTTCCTCTTTTCACTTTCACAAATGGGAAAATGGAGCACTGTGATGAAGAGAGCATGTTTTCTAAGAGGGTCTTCTCCTGTCAGACAGATACCAAATCCCATGGTTGGGGACAGAGCTTCCAGCCTAAGATTTAATTTTATTTTCTCCAAGTAACAACAGTTTCTCCCCACCCTGCTTTCTATTAATTTTTTTTAATTTCTCCCTCTACTTCTTAATAGATAGATAGCTCTTTCTCTCTATATAGAGAAAGATAGATATAGATGCGGATATTTAGATGATAGATAGATATAGATATGTACACATTCTCATTCTCATGCCTCCTCTCTTTCTCTCTCAGCTCCTCTTCCTACCTCCCAACCCTGTGTATGGGTGAAAATAAAGAAGTACATTATATATCCATCAGAATTAATCGAAAGGGATTCCATCTTTGAAAGGGACTATTAAGCTTGATGATTGTTTTAATGGTATCTTTTTTTGGTTCATGGCATACAATAGAAAATAGCATTTTCAAAAAAATTTTCATAATCTCCATTATGCTTACACACACACATACACACACACACACACACACATACACACACATACACACACACACACACGGGGGCAGGAGAGAGAGAGAGAGAGAAGTATCTTTTAAATTGTGGCCAACTCTTAATTATTCTACAAACAAGAAATAAGAAAATGTGTACAATTCACTAAAATTCTCAAATAACTTTTAAAAATCTTATCTGATTCAATGGTTACAACTTTCTTCTTAAATTTTTATCAGAATTGCTTGCAAGTAGCAAATTAATTTATCTGAAGCTTGAAAGTTTTTGTTACTTTCTGTCCTTTGAGCAAACACTGAAATGCCAGAAACAATGATCATCAAATAATTAGGGGAAAATGCTAAGTTTAGGTTCAGATAATATAGACATAACATATTTAAACCTCATATTTTAAAAATGAGACGTTTGTTTTATGGCTATGAATAAAATCAAAACATGGCTATGTGACTGTACACGCACACACCCATACACATATACACACAAATACATATACTTTTACACATACACGTACATTGATAGAATTTTTATTATTTATAATCCACTTCACCCATGCAACTCAGGAATTGCATTCCATATATTCTCTACCTAGAAAATCTTATATTTCCTTTAAGACAGCTCAAATGGCACAGCTCTCTTTTTTAAAGTCTCTCAAGATCTCAGGATGAAGAACTTAAAAAAAAATTTGAAAAATACCTCTTGGAATTGTAATTTACCAATATAAGTATTTCAGCTCCCTTCACAACGTCAGGTGTTTGAAGGTAGCGTTATACACACACACAACGCGTATTTCTAAATTTTTTTTCAAATTTCTTCTTATCCTAAGAATTTCATGTGCCAAAGAACTAATAAGCAAACTGCTAAAATAATGAATAAACTTCTTAATTTTTTGTAAGTGTATTCACAAATCCTATCATCTCCAATGATTCGAACCCAAAGCAAATACTGCCACTATATTTGAGAGAAAGAGAAAGAGAGACAGACAGAAAGAGAATATTTTGCAAGGCAAAGTAGTTTCATATGTGCTCGATATTTTCCAAAGTAAATTTGGGCAAAATTTGTGTTTAAAGAGCCATAAACAAAGTGAGTGATCCTTGTTAAATCACACTATGCACATGGGAAAGAAGTATGAACTGTGTGAACACACAATACAATCCATAATTATTTTATTACACAAGGACTTAAGTGTTACTTACCTAAAATTAATGATACACCGTGATTGCTCTCTTCCTAGGAAACCACTGTACGAAACAGTTCAATCTCACAACAGGGACATTGCTGCTTTTGATGGGAATAATTTTTGGTAAAGTAATTGCTTTCAGTGACCTTCCTGCTTCATAGTGTATGTTTAACCTAACACATTGTCTGCAACTAAAGTTCTCTTCATTATTTCCATCTATAAACAAGAATTTTCCCTGTTATGTGTACCAGCCGTTTAAATTCTAAAAATTCAAAACTCTAGGCCATATACATTCTTAGCCACAAAAAATAACTGCTTATTATTATTTTATTTATTTGTGTTCCTATATACTTTTCCTAATGCTAAGATGTAAGAAGAAGTGATAATAAAATACCTCAGCTTTAATTTCAAGAAATGCAGGCAGCAATTTCAGATAGTTAGTCTTTCTTACAGACTAGTGTCTTTTGATACACAGAAAAGACTAGAGAAGCCGTTACAATGATAATGGAAGAGCCTTATACATTTTCATTGACATCAAGTTGCCATTGACATCACAGAATTGACGAGGTAATGGTTTTCACACATGCTTCCATTGACACCAGAGCATCAGAAGTGTCAGATACAATGGAAGTGTCTCTTACAAGATCTATTGATATTTAAAAAAGGAAGAAAAGTAAATTCAGAGGGCTGTATTATGTCTCTTAATGTTGCTAATTGTCCATAAATTCATCTGATTTATAATGAACTCCTCTTGCAGACATTACCTTTCACATACACACACACACACACACACACACACAAACACACAAACACACACATCCACACATTTGGCAAAGGGGAAAGGTGAGAAAACTGAAGGTGATGAGTGTTAAGGCTATTGTGATTGATGTAAAAATAAACTTCATCTGGAGCTAACATTTATAGAGTACAATGTACAATTGTTCAAAACTGGGAACAGGCTGTGGTAATGAGAAAATAGTAAAGGAACTCACACCAATTTGGGTATTTTAGGTTAATTGCTTTATTATTAATACAGAGAGGTTGCACATTAGTTCTGTATAATTAGACAGAAATTATGCAGTGTTTGGTAATTGTAGCAGGATTCTGTAGTTTGCTATAACTTTGTGCTGAACCAATATAAAAAATAAAGAAGTACCATCTTTAAAAGGAGACACATAGTTGGCATCAGAGCATAACTCGAAGCAGAATCTGATATATGACAGATTTTCATTATTTCTGCAAGGTAAGTTAACTCGATCATATCTGCATGACAGAGTATTAATAAGATACTAGGTGATATTTTTAGTGTAACTGAAAGTACATCCACTAGCCAGAGATTTAACTTGTTTTCCTTCCATTTGTGAACACTTCATTTCTGGATTACCTGTTTCACTTTATATCTTTAAATTAAGGCTCATTAGAAATGTAGCTGGGATTGAATCTTTTCTGTGACTAGTTAAAATTATGCTTATCTAAATGGTAACTTTTAATCTCTATAAACTTTAGTGCAGTCTATGTTTCAAACACCTGTCAAGCCTTGGAGACAGGGAGATGACCAAGAGAGATATAGCCTCTGTCCTATAGACAGTATATTTCTACAAGGAGGACAGAGACTGAACAGGTAATTTCCTAATTGGTATTTAATCACAGGATGGTTGAAAGCACTCTTGGAGAAATCAGGATGTTAATAGATCATATAAAAAGGCAGACCTGAACTAATCTTGGAGACAAGTGAGGCTTCTCAGAGAAAATGGCATTTGTTCTAAAACCTGAAAACTGAGTAGGTTCACTGGCACAGGGAGAGGAGGCAAGGAACACGTTCAGAGTAAAAGAAATAATTCATTTGAAAGCCTCAAGGCACAAAGTATGAATATGGAAGAAGATCACACTGGCACGCTGTGTTCCTTTAAAAATGTGTTTATTTTTATTCTACATGTTTGAGCGAAATACACTCAAGTGAAGAAAGCTATAAAGAAAGAGCATCGTCCACTTTCCTGTAAATTGGCCACTGTTGCCAGCTCTGTGTATCTGCATAACTTACTTGGGACACTTCCATCATGCTGTCATCTAGCCAGTTTTGACATGGTTTTCCCTCCCTCCCCCCAGTGTATCTCAGAACATTCCTGCTTACAAGGCCAATGGCTGTGTCAATTTTTAAAAAGTGAATTTAGTTTCTAACTAATTACCTTATTTTATACCTTGAAGTTATCTGTTCAAGCAATTGCCATTGGAAAGGTGATGTTATTCTTTCAAAAGATCTATGTGCTAGGCTGAGACTACACTAATGAACAAGATACACATAGCCCTGACCTCACAAAGCTTATCGGTGATCAAGGAAGTCAAATAAAGTACAGCAAGTAGCAATATATAAGACTGCGAAATTATAAAATATTTCTAAAATATAAATTAACATCTTGGAGAATGCAAGAATGAAAGAATTAATTAATTCCACAAATCTACACTCTATGAGACGTTGTATAATATTAAGACTTAAACCTATGAAGAAACATAATACATAAGCTATGGGCTTCTCAATTTCAAAACTGGATTTACTGCAATTCAGCTCACGTTTATTGAGTACCTATTATGCAAAGCATGGTGGTTCCATTGTCCTTCCCCTCACTCAGCTTCACCACTCCAGCCCCCTTGCTGTTCCTTGAGCACACTAGGCACACTCCCATCTGAGGGCTTTGCACTTGTTGCTCTCTCTCTGCAAATGTTCTTTTCCTAAATTGTCTCTAAGATCATACCCTCACTCCTCTCACTTCTTTCTTCAGTGCCAGCCTCTCAGAGAGACACTCTCTGACCACCCCATCTAAAATTTTACCCTAGCTCCACCTTCTCTGTCTCTCCTTCTTACTTCAGTTATCTCCATTTTACCATCTAATATGCTATATATTCACTATATTTACATATACTTATTTCCTATCTTCCTTACCACTTGTAAACATCGAGGGTTCAGGGACATATCCTACAATGATGAGGATTATTTTTCACATTCACATTATTTTTATATCTACAGAGTACAGGGAACTAGTAATTGATTTGGCAGCTTGATCATTTACTGGGGTTGATAATCTCTTCCTACATTATTAATCAAGATAAATTGGGATAAATTAGACTGAACCTAAGTAAAAAATCAACATTGGAGAAAATCAGAACTTGCCAAAGATGGAGAATAATAAATTCCCATTTTAAACACAATTTTAATATTTTTTCTTATTTCAAAAGCAATCGTATTCATTGCAGGAAAAAAAAGCAGTGGAAAAACAAAACAAAAAGAAGGAAATAAATATTAATACAAAGCATATTCCCAAAACTCTACTATAATCATTGTTAATATTTTAATAATTTCTATACCAAAAATAGGATCATAGTACTCGTACTATTCTGTAACCTACTCAATCAATGTCCTACATGCATCAAATGCCCAGGCCTCTCCTGGGTGGGCTCTGAGCCACTTTACACAGGCACACCTGAAATGCCTTCGGGATGCCCACAGATGAATCCACGCAGTGCCCAACCACTAATGAGTGACCTGGAAATGTGGAAGAATTAGCACCCTATAGGGAAAAACTCTGACCTATGGAAGACAGAAGCCAGTTCTTCCCCCCTCTGCTCCCAACCCCTGCCCTACAGAGTCTAGATATATGGTTTACATGGCTTCTCGAGAAGGGCTCAGTCCCACTGAAGCAGTAATGAGTTTCACTTAGCAGTGAACACATCGATAATATCTTCCTTTCCTGTTGGCTCTTCCTTCTTCCACCTTCCCTATCTTACTACCCTCTCTACTCTCTCACTTCTGCTTCCTGGAACCGTACTTCCTAATAAAACAATAGCACATGAGCCATCTGCTTTTAGATTTGCTTCCTGAGAAACCCAGGTTAAGCTACTTTATTTTCCTGTTTAAAATGTATATTAAATGTACTTTTCTATCACCATCAATTCTTCCATACACAATGTAAATTCAGTAAGATCATAGATCTTGTGTTTCTTCCTAATTGCTTTATGCTCAGGGTCTAGAGTAGCATCTTACTATATTTTTAACACATATAAGTATACCATGGCTGTGAAGTGAGTCTACAACTATTTAAATTTTTGCTAGATTATACCTCAATATGTTTATTCAGACCACAAGTTCTTCCTAATTGTACCTATTTTAATCTGTCATGGTTATGCAGCAAAATCTTGGCTCAGACACATGATTATTTCCCTATTCTTAAAAGTGATTTCTGTGGGTTAAAGGGTATGCACAATTTTAGAGATATTTTACATGCATTTGCCATCCAACTTGAATAAAAATTATGGCATTCTATTCACTTTAATCCGTCAGCAATTCTTCTAGTGAACCAGAATGTTCTCATAGCATTGGCAGAAGAAAAGGCATAACCTGTGTCCACCTGTTTCATTAGTTTAAAAACCATGTGCTTTTACGGGGTGTAAATGAGGGCTGATGAGTAGGCTCAAGCAAGCAAATTCAGAAAAAAAGATAAACCTTAAAAATCCTAGCTGCTAAATATTTATATATATGTATGTAACAGCATCCCTCTTTTCACTACCCCTCCCAATAGTAATTTACTTTTCATGTCACAGAACTCAGCACCAAACAAATTATACACCTTATCCATGGCTATAAGCTCAAAATGCTCAGACCTGTGTTTTCCCTATAAACCATGGGCAAAGTGATTTGGGGTATTTTTTCTGATAGTAAAAGAAATCCTGGAAACTCTTTACAATTATTCCTGCATGGATCAATGTGGCATAGAGCAGTAGTCCAGAGATCAGTATGAGACATATTTGAAGCTGAATCCATGCTGACAGAGAAATACTTTCCATTCGTTGAATACTTGAAGTACCTCATTTCCTATGAACTGGATTATCTCTTCATAAATTGTGGGCAACAGCTAAGATGAGTTTAGCCCCTGCCTTTGTTACTGAATATGGCAAGCTGATCTGTGAGTAATGGAGACAACAGAGTAATCAGTTTCAGAAATCAAAGGGAAAAAAATGTTTATCGTTTGGAAACTAATCAGTTCCTTCTCTGCATGAAAGAAAAAGCCACACTCAGAAACCTGTTTGCTGCGATGAGTTTGAATGCCCCATACGCAGCTTGGTATTACAACTTCATGTTGAAATTTGGAGGTTTTTGCTTAGTATTGAGTTAATTATTGGACAAATAAATTTAAATGGATAGATCTCAGAAAGTCAACTAACAGCCTTTATCACACTATTCTGTATCAAAGCAATGTCCTTGAACATTACTACAGTTAAAAAAAAAAAACATTTTACTTCTCTTGAAATCTTTCCTGTCTCAAAAGTTCTTTGTAATGTGTGATAAACTCCTTTAAATAATATGTTCTACATTTTCTTTTAAAAATTTGAATTAAACATGTATCTTTTAATGGGGGCAATGGAACCATATCACTGGTGAAAAATAAAATCACCAGGTATCCAACAGAAAAGCCAGTGGGTAAATCAGGCTCCTGGGCGAGGTGTAAACCACAGATCCTGTCCATAGCAGAACTCGGGGGATTGGAAAAAACCTCCCACACATGTTATCAATGCATTTCTGCTTTAATAAATACTGTTTAAATTTTCCATGGCATTTTTTAAAAACACATATTGAAAGAAAGTATATGCACAACTCAGGCTATGGACAAATCCTGAGCCCTCTCAAGTATAAATGTATTCAATTTGGTATTTTTAGTTCTGTGTCTATGGAGAGAAAGAAACTTGTGTTAAACCCCCGTCTATAAATTTCTGCGTGCCTATTGACACAATCCGTAGATGTCCTTGGCCAGATAAAAAGACAAAAAGAAAACTGCGTGCCTGCCTGCCTGCACAAACCACGAAGCCCTCACTGCAAACCATCTCAAAGACCTCTCTCTCTAATCAAAACAATTCACCAAGGTTGAGCGATGACCTAAAAAAAAAAAAAAAAAGAAGAAGAAGACGAAGAAGAAAAAATAACAAAGAGAATAAACCAAACTAGCACATTTTAACCTACATCTGTTGAAATATAATTTCTTAAAATAAACAAACAAAAATATGAAGTTTTGATTAAATGTTCTTAATAATGTTTATTTAAAAATGAATAAAAAGACAGACCTAATTATAGGATAAACATTGCCAGGGGAAGAAAATCTATAGCATTCTCCACAAACTTGCTCTTTCTTTCATTTTAAGGTAAGACATTTAAGGTAAGACATGGCCTTACCTTTTATATGTTAAACCATGTCAGATTCTATTCTTTTTAAAGCAATTTTATCTTCTCTTATGCCTGTAAACATCTGGAGTCAGCCAGTGGCCAGTAAATGATCACCTAATAGGTTTCAACCCTCCTATGCAGCAAATAGCACCTCTAAATACTCTATGTAAGTTCTTCGACTTACCTCTAAGCTCAAATACCTACACTAATTCTAACTTAAATTTAATTGTTAAATACAAAGGAAATTTGTCATGAAATTTAAACTCGATTCTTCCATGATGGAGTCCAATTAGACCAGGTTTCAAAAGGGGGTGTTGCTTTAAAAATTCTCTTTGGAAGACTAATTCCATCTATATAGAGTTTTGGCAACATAAAAGAGATTATTTTCATATTCTTAAAAGTTACCTTATTTCCAGGATCACAAATGATCTTCATTTCCTAAATCAATAGTATATCCCTTATGCACATTTTCTTGAAACTGTCAATTGTATATATTTAGATTTAACAAATACCTAATCCTAGCACTTTTCATCTCTTTTGATTACTGGAGATTGTTCTGACACCATGGGGAGATGAATAAAGAAATACTGAATGCCACACTAGACCAGTCATGTCAGTAGCGCTATGGAGTGAGCTTCTCAATGCTAAGCCCCATGACCGCTGAACAATTTCTGCCAGACATAAAGTGGACTTGTATTCAGTTGACATTTCAGCACTTCTTTGGAACACAACCACATTTTAGAATTACAAGGTTTTCTTAATTGAAAGTAGATTTTAAAATTACAGTAGTTGTTAAATAGTAGAAGCTAAATTTTCACTTGCATGCTTAAAGCTGTTATTTGGAGCTGAATCAGGCAGGCAGCTTAACAAGCAACAGGAAGTATTTAAAATCACCACAATCATTATCCAGTAAAATTAAAATGCTCAAATCAAAGGGCTAAGCATTATGTGGAAATTTGCAAGTGAAACCATCATCATCATCATCATCATCATCATCATCATCATCACCAGGAACAGATCCGAACAGGTAAAATTGTTAGATACACTTGGCCACGCAGGGAGAAGAGCAGGACAGGCAGTCTCCAGCCAGAGGGATGTCATGCTCCCTGGGGCTGCGGACATGGACTCGGCTGTACAGTGTAAGAGACCTGTCTGTTCAGGTGAAAGTGACGTGTGCACGGCTCTGTGGTGTGTGCTCATGTTCATATGTGTCTGTAAATACTGTTTCCCAGGCCTTTTTCCTGAACGTGAGGATGGGGTGGGAACAGACGCAGAATGTGAGATCAACAGTCCTGAACTGATAGCAGCAAATAAGCAGCGCCTTATATAGGTGGAATAATGACCCCCTAAAGATATCCACAGTCTAATCCCTGAAACCTTTGAATATGTTACTTTATATGGCAAAAGGGACTGTGCAGATACAAATAAATTAAGGATCTTGAGATGGAAAGATTGTGTTGGATTATCTGGGTGGTCTCAATAAAGAAGTCATGAAAGAAGGAGGCAAGAAGGTCAGAGTCAAAGAAGGAGATACGACAATGGAAACCGAGATCAGAGAGGAGAGAAGACGCTATATTGCTGACGTTAAAAATGGAAGGAACCACAGGCTAAAGAATGTGTGTGGCCTCTAGCATCTGGAAAAGGCAAAAGACTGATTCTCCTCTGCAGAAGAAATCAGCCCTGATTTTCTCACCAGTGAGACACCTGACCTTCAAAACTGTAAGATAAGTCTGTGTGAATTTGTTACAAAAGCAATAGAAAATTAATACAGATGTTTCATGGAAATATAAAGAGAGGCAGCTTGCAATCCATCAAGAAACATTTACCCAGTGTCCACTGCTATGCACAGCAGTGACAAAGATAATCTTAACTTTCCCCTCAGTTTAACCAGACTTTGGGCAGGTTTCTTTCCAACTGTAGGCCCCTGACTTCCCTTTTCTTAGAGCATTTACTTAGGGAACCAGCAATGGTAAATTCTTTCTCTGCCTCTTTGAGATGTAAATCTTCTCCCAGCCTCTGACCAATTTTATAACTGAAGAATGTCTTCTCAAGGACCTGGGGGCCATCCCTTTGAAATGTAATCATCAAAGGAGACAGCATCCCTATCTCCCAGTCTCTGTGGGAGGCTAGCAGCCTAATTTCCATAAGTACCAATTAGCTAATCACATTGACCAACCTCCTCCCCTGCCCCTCAATATCCTCCAGCACTTTTTAACTCACTCCAGTGCTTAAAACTCTCCCTCTCACCTTTTGTTTCAGTGGAGTTGAGTTCAATCTCTGTTTCCTGCTGCAATAGTCAGTCGTGACTCTTATTGAAATAATCTTGAATAAAACTTCCCTGTTTAACTCCATCTGGTGCAACTTGTCTTTGACAGCTCAAAAAGCATGGTCAAAAATGTTTGTACCCCCATAATTTCCTGAAATAAAAAAAATGAAAAAAATAAAAGCATGGTCATTCATATCAGACAGATCCCACGGTGAACACATAACATGTTACTGAGATTCTCCTGGCTTCTGTTTGCTCACTTGTAAAATGGAAATGATGATATCTATTTTACTTTATTATTATGAAAATTAAGTGAGATAATACTGAGCCTCTTTCACTATGTGTCTGTTTCTAGTCTTGGTTAGCTTCAAATTTAGTGTCCTCCTACCCACAAGTCAGATCATCTAGACACCACTACCTCTCTCTACACGAATATACTAGTGTAAAATCAATCCCAAACTCCTGCACCTGGTTGAGAAGACCACTTAGGATCTGAATCCTGTGGGCCTTTCCAGTGCTCCTCTGTACTCTATATTTCAGAAATATGCAGTTGCTTCCAAATCCTAGACTCAAAGATTTGACTATGTATTTTTCAAAATCCAGTTCAAGAGAGAAGTCTTTTCTCATCAGCAGGCAGAGTTAGATCCTTGATCCATTAGGATCTTGCTGCTCCTCTGTGAATTCCATATGACATCTAACACAGTATCTAAGATATAATAAGTGCTCAATAAATGATGGGTGAATATAATAAATGCTGTCTTGTTATTTGTATAAACCAAAGGCAGCGATGGAGTGCATACACAGATGATTTGATAATTTTTAATCTATATGCATAGCATAGAAAACATGATGTTTGTATGGCACTTTACAGTCTATTTACACTTACAGTTGCATTTGCCTGCATCATCTACTTTGATACACTTACGGACACAATATCATTTCAATTTATAGATTACGGATGACACACAAAGAAATTAATTCAAGGTTTACCTGTCTTTTGTCTGTTTTTGTTTAGACTAGTAGACATTTATTTAAAAATTCTGTAAAGACTACATCTGAAATTAGACCCATGCCCTTGGCTTTCTTGAGATTTATTATGTGGCAAAAAGCATTGTGGAATAGAGACCCAAAGAACTTATTCTTGTCCTAGTTTGAACTTCAGAGGTTAGATGGAATCCAAATTTTCTACCTAACAATTAGGTAATCTCTGTCACTTGTTTATCACACAGTTAGTATATGCCTTTGACAAATCTTTGCCTTATTTTTACATTTTTTTCCTTCCTAGCAGTCATTTCTTTGAATGAAAGGAATGTAATGGTTATAGGTTTTTCTTTTTAATTGCATATAATTGGCCCTGAGAATTAGAAAATTTTGTCAGTGGGAGCTAAGAAACCTACCTCTGAGTTATCTGAAAGTCTGATGGCATTTTATATTTATTATTAGATATCAAGCCGATGGTGGGTGGGTCAAGAAAAAATGTGCCATTCAACTACCTTAAAACTGGCTTGTCTTCATATTGTGTTGTGTGCTGCATCCAAAATTGGGCATTTAAGTGGTATCTATAAATGATTCTCACATACCCAGTTTCTAGAAAGTAATGGTAAAGTGACTATAACAGTTATGCTAGTTGATAAATTGGATCCTAAATTTTATTTACCCTTATATCGTCTATGAGCTTCTCTAAATAATTTTAATATAACTACCATTTCACCTTTTGGAACACAAAACCAAATAATAAAAGTAGATAAAGTATATTTTATTAGTAGTTTTACTGAGAAACTCCTCAAAAGGAAAAGTCTAGAAACAAAATAACAGGAAAATTAATAACAAATAGTACAATCTAAAGAAAATGTATAATTTGTTTGTTTACTGATGACTCTGATAGTCCTGCTACAAAGAGCAAACTCTTACTCAGTGTTAGAAGTAGAAAGAGGCAGATTTTGGATTAGAAAAAGGAAGACCTCCACCTACCATTTGAGATTCCTGTTTAGGTTAGGAATTAGAATGTAGGATTCCTAAAGCAGTTGTTTCCCAGTTTGAAACTTCATTTGAATCACAAGCTTTGCAAAGAGAGATCTATTGAGTCAGAAAACTTGTTGTCCAGGTGATTCTAATGCAACTGTGACATGCAGTTGTAGGCTCCATCCATAGATTTGTTCATGCCTTAAACTTAACTTTAAACAGTTTCTTATTTACTTATTTAATTTTTGCTTGTTATAGGTCACGCTCAATTGCCATTATTTTAAAAGTCTTTTCATCTTCTTATATTGCTATTTTTTTAGCTGTAGTATATATTTGAGATTTTTTTTCATACTGAATACATAATTGTAAAGGCTTTAAGTATCTGCAAATATGATACTGTACATCTCTTGCTATCAAACTTAATTGATCTGAGTATGAAACTATGTTTCAAAATCTTTTTTTCTTCCTTCAGAACTCTGAAATCATTGTTCCATTGCCTTAATGTCTTGTGTTATAAATAAGCCTAATTTCTCTAATTTCTGTTCTTTTGAGGGTGTCCTGTTTTGTTTTGTTTTTTCTTTTTCATTCTGAAAATTTTTATAACTTTTATTTATCCATAAAATCCCTTTAGTCTGTGCTACATTTGTTTCTAATGCAATTTACCCTATTTAGGACGCAGTGGACCAAAACCTGTATTTTTTTAGGAGAGAAAAATTTTCTTTTACTATTTCTTTGATCATTCTCTCTTTCCCATTGTTTCTCTTTCTGTCACTAAAAATCATATTATATAGATGCTGAACCTGCTGTATGTTTCTTCTACCATCTTAAATATTTCTGATATTTTTGAGAGTTTCTTGACTTTATTTTGCAAATCACTCATTTTAACCTTAATACTATCTTTCATATTATTCAATTTATGAAAATTTAATTTGATTATTATAATTTTAAGTTAATCAAATTTATTCTCTGAGTCCTCTTTTGTCCAAGTAATTCGTTCTTGTTTAATTATTGAAATATTCTCACTTTTCTACTTGTTAATCCTAATTAGAATTTTTTAGAATCATATTCTGTATCTTCAGTTATCTGTGTTTCCTCTGGTGTCAGTTGTCCCATTTTTTTTAAATCTTTGTCTTCTTCTTCCGTTGTTGGTTTTGCTCCATATTGGGAATGCTTGGTTACTGGTTAGTGGCTATAGGTTGTAAAGTAGACTGTCAATATGGTTTTCCTCTGCAATTGTTTTGGGCGTTTTACCCTAACAGGACTCTACCTTAAATGAAAAGGCAAATGGCAGGCTCTGTGTAGGTTTGGAGCATGTGAGTGCAGGGTAGACAGGAAGGGTGAGGACTCTCTAGCAATGGAGGATTTTAGCATATTTTTCTTGTGGGAAAAACTGTCCTTTTTTCACATTTCACTCCATGTTCACTTGAGGGTGCAATATGATTACAGTCTTGACTTGACTTGTTCCTCTCCTGCAACGATGTAGAGTTCTCTCCACCTGGTGGCTCACTTTCTACTGAAGATAAATGATCAGCCACCAAGGTCTGCGCATGATGAGAAGGGGAAGACGACACCACCTGGGCCCAATCTCTGTTGCCGGCCCCTCCTCCAAGCCAGCCTACTCTGGCTCTTTCTGTGTTGACTCTAAGCTTAGAGCTTCTCTGGGGCAATTTCTGGTAAGACTGATGCCATTTGGCTGCTTTTGGCCACTTTTTTTCAGTTTTCTAAGATTTCCTTAAAATCCTCAAGCACTGCCCACTTTCTTTCTTGTTTTCCAGTACCATTATGCTATCAATCATGTTTATATATATTTTCTTTCATTCTATTGGGACTTGGGGAGGAGGGGTGGTAGACCCACATGCTCGATTTGTCATTTTATACCTAATTTTCTGTTCTTATAATGTTCCATTAGACATTTCCACCAGATTGGGTTTTACCCACCCCACCCCTAGCCATTTACTTGGCTTCTTTCTCTCTCTAAGGCTCTTCAAAAAATAAAAGCAAAACCCTCCCTTTTTCTTGTGTCAACAGATTCGGCTTTCTTTATCCCCTATCCTCAGCCTTTGTTAGCATTTCTGAAGATTCTCTGGTACACTTAAATGAGTAATCTGCTAAGGGTCTCCCCGCCTCTGCTCTCATTCCTAATTTATTCACCAGTTTCTACTAAGGGGAGAAGACAATAGAGAGCTGGATCTTCCCACTGGTACAAGTTACATCATCTCTATTCGAGGGCAAACACAGCTATAGGTGGTTTGATTTTTAAATATCATTTTCCTTTCCTATTATTTTTTATTAAATTAAACAGAAAAATCATGTAGGTGGCCTTCTATACATGATGAAGGAAGAAGTGGTTGTCAAAAGATAGAAGAAGAAATTGTCATTTGATCCCTCCTTCATCCTTTCCAAATACATGCACTCTGGGCTCTTTAGTTCACAACAATATCCAAGCTCTGTTTGGACTAAACAGTCCAAAAGGGTCAAGGCAAGTGGATGACTACTGTGTGTTAGTATCCCTTTCCTCTAAGAATTGTTCACTGGACTTGTATCCACCTAAAAAATGGATATTCTTATGTACTTTCTCAGTGTGTAGAAAACAGTAGGAGTGAAAAAAAATCACTTTGTCAACAGCTATGCAAACATATAGTACTAGGAGAGTGGGACTGAGGGTAATAACTTGTAGGGGATATCTATCTTAATTATCTACTAAGTTAACAAAATATTTTCCACTTTTCATTTAGAGAAAACATTGCTTGGTCCCTCTCAGGATAGAAAGGACCATATCAATTAAAATAACTCATTGACTTGAGCTGCCAACCCCAAATGCATCCTCCCTTCTTCCCTCCCTTCCTTCCTCACCCTTTCCTTTCCTTCCTTCCTTACCCCTTCCCTTTGCTTTTCTTCCTCCCTCCCTTCCTTCCTTCCTAGAAGGTTGAGATCAGAATGCCAGCATAGTCGGGTTCTGGTGAAAGTCTCTTCCTGGCTTGCAGGCGGCCACCCTCTCACAGTGTCTTCACAATGGTGGGGAGAGAGAGAGAGAGAGAGAGAGAGAGAGAGAGAGAAAGACCTTTCTGATGTCTCTTCTGTGAGGGTATGAGGGCACTAATCCCAACTTGAGAGCCTCAACTAAACCTAATTATCTCTCAAAGGTCATGTCTCCAAATACCATCACATGGGGCGTTAGGGCTTTAACGTATCAACTTAGAGGGGAGAGAGGACACACTTCAGTTCAGAGCAGCATCTCTTGCAGGGATGTGGAACATGGACTTGAATGAGGTGGTAGATACTGGAAAAATCAGTTTGGGAGTAGATTTATTAAGTGAAGAGTTAAGCAAGGCAAACAAAGATAGTGTCAGTACTGATGAAAAGGAGATTAATTTTATAGATGTTTCTGAGATAGAAGCAACAGATTTTGCTTCATTTGACATGAAGAATAAGAAAAGGAGAAAATTTAAGTATAAGATGGGCTTTAAATCATGGACTTTGGCTTTTCACTTCCTGATGGAATCTCTAAGGTTGCTTCACCGCAGTGTTTAGTTCTCCACTTCTTAACAGTAACTGTTTAGACTCAGTCACCAATTCTGTAGCTTTTGTTTAACCTTCTGCCTTCAAGCCTGAATAAATGCAGCGGTATTTTACATGTTGAAGAAATGAACACTTTGGGTCCCAAAGAAGAATTTCCAACATAATCGATTTCCCTTTTCATGGGTCTGGAAATCGTCACTGCTTGTGCCAAATCCTGTAGATCATGAGCAGGGCCCTTGCATTCTGGAGAAGTCAGCCTATGTCAGCCAGGAAGATGGATTAGGAATCTTGGCTTTTCGAGTCTTAGTTGGATTTTATGTGCCTCTTTATAGGTGAAGAAAATGCAATGGGGCTTTCAAGAGGCCAAGAAAATTCATGAAAGACCATGAAAGACCGTGACACCTCAACAATTTAGTGAGGTGATCAGAGTGTTCACAGAAAGAGAAATGAGAAAAAATGCAGACGATTAAGTCCCTGTAGAAGAGGGAGAGAAACGTAAAAGGAAAGCAAGTCTGAACGGGAAGCTAGGTGAATGACATAGGATGAGTAGCATTTGCTGAACAGTGGGTTTATTTTATAAGGAAAACTTATGTAAAGTTTTGTTATGAGGAAAATTAGCAGAGGGTTATGAAACCCCTATTGGTCACTCCGGGTATGCACTAGTGATGCAAGAGAATACAAAAACAGTTTGAGATATGAGCCCTCCCACTAAAGACATTTACATTCTAGTCTCCTCTTTTCAGCATGTACAGTCCTACTCCTCTTTTCTCCTCTCTGCAAATCAATTCAAAGTAGCATCGAAATACAGAATAGTGAGAAAGCACTTTAAAATGTTTTGTACTTCTCTTCCCCCACACTCTGTATCCTATCATTTAAGATCCCTCATTAATACATGCATGGATATGTATGCATCTTTCAATGCATTTATCTTAACTGTAAGCATCATAAGAGCAGAGATTAAATAAAATAAGTGCTTCTAACCCCTTTCTGAATGCCTAGCACAGTGCTATGTGCATAGTAAATCTTAATATTAATTGATATTCAGTTCTGGCTGGGATGACTGCTAAATAGCATGTTTATGATTGAACAATGGAGAAGCATGCTTTGTGCATTGCTATTTGGATCTCTACAGTAGTAATATAACTTGAGTATTCATGTTATCCGTGAACATCTTTTATATGCAAAGGAGAAAATGAATCCTAACAAATGAATCCTGACCCTGAGATCTCTTTTTTTCATACTTAGTTGATCCTTATATAAAGCATCTCTGTTCCATCGTACTATCTTTGACTCTTCTATCTCATTAAATACATGCCTCTAGGAGACAATAGACATACAAACATTTAATTTCATTTCATCAATTTCATTTAAAACATTTACTTTAAAAAATAAACATATATTTTACAGCATTATTTATTATTAGTATCTTCAACTCAATTAAGTAGGTATTTAGTATCTACTATGTGTCAATATTTTGTTATTATGATGGAGAAAGAGAAGACATGACCGAATTTGGTTCTTAAAATTTCAGTGGGGAGAAAACTAGCCATATATAGACATATAAAATAAAGTTAATTATCAATGTCAAGTACAATGCAAAAAAGCACCAAAATGACTCTTCCACCAAGAAGAATGTAGATTTCATTGTGAGCCAATGAAAGCAAGAAGAATTCATGGATATGGTGGCATTTGAGCAGAACAAACACTGAATAAGTGGAGAAAAGAGATTAGAGGATTGTGAATGTAGGGTAGGGACAGGGTAGAGAAGTAAAAACAAAGGAAATGAAATGCATACAGTCTGCTCAGAAGGCCACGAGGTCCCATCCAGACGCAATGACCTGGGAGGTTTGGGACAGAGCAGTGACAGGTTGATAGTTGGGGGAGCCAGAACATAAGTCAAGGGTTGACTTGTTTTCAGTTTGATTCAAAAAAATTAAATAATTCCAACCTCCCAGCATAACTAATCCAACCTTGCACAGTGAAACTATAGTTGGAGGTGCCTCTATTATAAAAGCTTCAGAGCAGAATACAGCAATTGCTCTGTTAAGGTTTGGAGTCAGGCAGATCCTGCTCTATTTCTTACTACTTACAAGTTATGTGATATCAGGCAAATTACTTAAATTTGCTGAACCTCATTTTCTTTATCTATAAAATGGGGATTGTATTACCTATTTCAAAAGCATGTTGTAAAGATCAAATTAAATTATATGATGCATATAAAGTTCACAGCCCAATGTCTAAAACACATTCAATAAATACTGGCTGCTATTGTGTCTATGATTATTATTCCCTCTTGTTGATCCTGGAAAAGCTACCTAACTTCCTGGAGCTTCATATACCCACTTCCTCAGGCTATTATCAAAATCAAGTGATATAACATTGAGCATCATTAGGTACTTAATAAATTCTAGCTATTTCCATTATTATATTACAATTTCTTTACCATTATTGTTTCTCTACTATCTCAATATATAAGGACACAACATGTATTCAATAAATATTTTTTGAAAAATAATTTTATATTATTGAGTGACTTCTATATAAAAGTCACTGTGTTGGAGGTTATTGAATTACATTGATAAATTACAGCAGTTGTTGGCAAACTACAGATGGTGGATGGGCCAAATGTGGCCTGATGCTCTTTTTTGTAAATACAAGTTTATTAGAATTTTATTAGTTCTAATACAAGTTTATTAGCCACACCATATGTATGTTCTATGACTGGTTTTCATCTATAATAGCAGAGTAGAATAGCGGTGACAGCCTATATAGTTTGCAAAACCTAAAGAATTTATTATACAGCCCTTTACAGAAAATGTTTGCTGACCCCTGAGTTAGAGTATTATTATCCTTGAGAAATGTTTGATCTAGTAAACTGTACTAAGAAGAGACAAAAATATCTAAGTCATAATATACATTTCATTAAGGTAGTATATACGGATTTCATAGAAGGAAGTAACTGATTCAGTGGAAGTATTAAGAACTGCCTTTTATTAAAGCTAAGGTTTATTAAATAAATTTATTTGGTTATTTATTCACTTAATAAGAATCCACTAATAGCCTCCCAAATACCAGGCACTGTTCTAGGTACCTTGAACTTGGCCATAAACAGAATAAACCAAGGCCTGACTTTCATGGAGCTTACATTCTAGTGTGGCAGGCAATATACAAATAAACAAATAACTACATAATATAATGGCAGGTGCGTTAAAGAAAAAGAAGCAAATAAAGGGATAGAGAACAGTGGGATACATTCTCAACCCAATGGCAAAACTTGAACCCAGGTCTATCTGATTCCAAAGTTCATGCTCTACATCACTGCATTATATTGCCTTGAAGGGGATTTAGAAATTTAACAGATGCAGGCATGATTTCCACACGCAGAAAGAGAAAGTACAAAGGCATGTATTTCTAACATGGGTGTGTTTGGATAACAGCAAATTTTCTAATTTGGCTTTAATGTGGACTTTATAAGGGACATTAAACAAAGATAAAGCTCAGAAAATAGTTTGGGGACACATTGTGGAGGGCCATGAATCCTAGGCAGAAGAGTGTTTTCTCAATTCACTTGGTAAAGAGATGTTCAAGAATTTGATATAGTGAAATAAGTGGAGCAGTTCTTTGAGAAGATCAGTCTGGCAACACTGAGTGTGAAGGATTAGTTCAAGGAAGGCTGGAAGCAGTGGAACTAACTCAGTATTTATTGAATTAGACTAAACAAGCTACAATGAGGAATTAAACTGCAGTGATTGCTTTAGGAAGGGACAGAAGAGGAGTTATATAAGTTGAACTTCAGAGGCAGAAACTATGTAATGTGACAACTGACTGATATCAGGAAGAGGAAGAACTCAAAGAGGACTGTAATATTTTAAGTCTGAAAGCATGATGTGGCCATGAACAGAAACAAGGAAGAGGAACTGGTTTGGGCATTAGAGGAGGAACTTAAGTTAGAGTATGTGACATGACTTTCTGGAAGAGGGAGAGGTTGATCAATGACCTATGAGAGGGGACTACAGGTGTAGAGCAGGAAGTTGTCTGTGAAGAAGTGAGAGATGGCCCTAGATAAGATGGTAAGATCGTTGAAGCAGGAGTGTGAAATAAAAACATAAGGGGGCAAGAGAAACTGCACTCCAGGCTGTAAAATAATAATAATAACGGCTAACACTAAGTAAGTGTTTACCGTGTTCTAGACATGAGTCTAAGTGCTTTACACATGTCCACTCAAGGGCAATGAATTGGCTTGGAAGGTAAGAAAAATAGAGTATGAATCAGGGAGACCTATTTCTAGAAACACCTACTGGTCTGTCTGCCATCTGGGTGGGTGATGGAGAGTAACAAAGGTGGTGGGGGGTATGGCTCCCCATCCAGAGCTCTGAGACACTCAACACATTCTAGCCCTATCATATGCTCCACTAGAGCAGTTCTACTTCCATGCTAAATGCAAGATCTCATTAGGGAAAAACAATGGGGCTCTATTGCTAAATGCTCTGAAGTCCATCAGCTTAGTATTCAAGGAAGAAATGACCTCATGGGCAAACTTTCCAGTGATGAGAAAGAAAGAATGATTGAGGCTGTGGGAACATTCACAAACAGATAAGAAGGGGGAGGAGTTACTGGGTATTTAAAAAAAGAAAGGGTATAAATGGCTCCTAGGAGAGCAGGGCAGTAAATGGGCCAGGATAATGTCTTAGGATTGTCTTCTTGAGGTTAGTGTTCATGAGTTTGAAATGAAAGTAGTCGGCATGTCATTTACTAAGAACCTACTCTGCGTGATATTCTGGGACAGGAAACATGAAAAGGTATTGTTTCTGACTTCAAGAAAGGGAAGGAATGGATGTTACTTTATATACACTGCCTTTCTTAATTGTCATTACAATATTATAAAGTGGAATATATATATACATGTACACACCATATATATATGTACACACACATATATACGTGTGTGTATGTATTGTGTGTGTGTGTGTGAGAGAGAGAGAGAGAGAGAGAGACAGAAAATAGTGTAAAATAGATATATGAATATCATCATGTGCCAAGTAATGACATTTTGGTCAATGATGGACCACGTATATGATGGTGGTCCTATAAAATTATAATATCGTATTTTTACTGTACATTTTCTATGTTTAGATAAACAAATACTTATCATTTTGTTATAATTGCCTATAATATTCAGTGCAGTAACATGCTGTACAGGTTTGTAGCCTAGGAACAATAGGCTATACCATATAGCCTAAGTGTATAGTAGGCTATGCCATCCAGGTTTGTGTAAGAATACTCTATGTGATGTTTACACAACAACGTCATCATTTCTCAGAAAGTATCATCATTGATAAATGACTGATGACTATGTTATAATAGAGTGGGCAGCTTGTAGACAGCCATTCTACTCAAATGAAGGACAAATCTGGATTTCAAATGCTGATCTATTTGATTCCAAAGCTGACTCTGATGATGTATCAATGGTTTCATTATCACCACTTTGTGGGCCTTAAAATTAAGTCACGCTCTCAAGGTGTGGGGCTTAGTAGCTCAAGTACAGCTGATAGGCTGTATTGCATAGGTTTTCAAATTTTGTGATCACAGCACCGTTTTAATTAGGATTTCAAATTTCTGGTGGAATATTTAAGAATCATAGAGTTATTTCTTTTGAAATGCAGGAAATTATAAAATATATATTATCATCTTTATCTCATCTGGCTGCTCTTCATCACTGAGTCACCACTGGAATAGAAGAATTTACTTTTCTGACTGTGTTTCTTCAGATACTCAAAACTGAAATGTTTGTTCATGTTCCAGTAAACATTTGATTTTTCTTTGATACCAACTTGATGTTGCAAGAAATCCCATCACCTACATTAACTTGTAGAAAGTTGCACAGTAGGATCCATCTGACCTATATGGCAAGACCTGCTCCGCTCAATGTTTCATCTGACACTGTAGCCTTAACAATATATAATATATCCACAGTTTTAACAAGGATGTCTACCAAACATTGAAATAGTAGCACTCAATAGGTGATACAATTTCATTCCTCCTCCACTATTCTTCAAGCCTGGTGTTGGGACCCAGTTTTGTCCCTGCTCTTGGATTAAACCTCAAGCAGACCCCACAGCACTCCTAATTTCTTTTAGTCACAGTCTCATTCCAGGCCAGTCACTTTAATGCGATACCCTAATTTGAAACTTACATCCAAGTTAAGTCTTCTCCCTTTCCCCAGGTAGGGCTTGTCTCGGGCCTGAAAGCCTTTGGTGGGGAGGGGAATATGGTGTTTTCTTTTCTCTTCTATTGCCTCTCTTTCTAGTAAGGTTTTCAGACCCCTATGGGTCCATCCCAGGGGAAGAACGGATTAGGGGGAAAGTACACAGTCTTACTTGACATAAAGCTGTCAACACTCTCTGCATGTAACTCCTTTTTTCTAAGCAGGCTCTTACAGGTTCCTTAGAGAAAATCCAGAGCTGCTTGGATACAGGCAATACTGCTCCTCTGACTACATACTAAACAATATGCTACCCACTCCTGCCCTCATGAGTTACTGCATTTCACAATTCACCTGTAGCGTTTTGTTTTGTTTGTTTTGCTTTCCTTGTTCAGGTCATCTTGCTCTGGGTTGGAAGACATTAAGGGTCTCTTTTAAAACCACACTGTACATTTTTTCATGTTTGTCGGCCATTTGTGTATCTTCTTTTGAAAAAGTTCTGTTCATCTCTTTTGCCCACATTTTAATGGGGCTATTTGTTTTTTTCTTACTGGTTTGTTTAAATTCTCTGCAGATTCTGGATATTAACACTTTATCGAATTTGTAGATTGTGAATATTTTTCCCATTCTGTAGGTTGTCCATTTGCTCTGTTGATTATTTCCTTACTTGTGCAGAAGCTTTTTAATTTAATCAAGTCCATTTATTTATTTTTGCCATTGCTGTAATTGCCATTGCGGTCCTAGTCGTAAATTCTTTGCCTAGGTCGATATCTAGAAGAGTTTTCCCAACATTTCATGCACATATAGTAGTAACATTCTTCTAAAATTCTTATGGTTTCATGCCTTACATTTAAGTCTTTTATCCATCTTGAATTAATTTTTGTATCTCGTGAGAGATAGGGGTCCTTTTTCATTCTTCTGCATGTGGCTGTCCAATTTTCCCAACACCATTTATTGAATAGGGCTTCTTTTCCCCAGTGTATAATGTGTTGTTGTCTGCTTTGTCAAAGACCAGTTGGCTGTAGGTAGACAGTTTTATATCTGGGTTCTCTATTCTGTTCCTTTAGTCTATGCCTCTGTTTTTGTACCAATATCATACTGTTTTAGTTACTGTAGGTTTGTAGTATAGTTTGAAGTCTGGTAGTGTGATGTCTCCAGCTTTGTGGTCAACATCACTAATCATCAGGGAAATACAAGTTAAAATCACAATGAGATATCACCTTACTCCTGTTAGAATGGCTTTTATTAAAAGGTTCAAAAATAATAGATGCTGGCACAGATGCAGAGAGAAAGGAACACTTATACACTGCTAGTGGGACTGAAAATTAGTACACCCCTATGGAAAACAGTATGGAGATTTCTCAAAGAACTAAAAGTAGATCTACCATTAGATCCAGCAGTCCCACTACTGGGTATCTACCCAAAGGAAAAGAAGTCATTTTATCAAAAAGACACCTGCACTACAATGTTTATTGCAACACAATTCACAATTGCAATGATCTGGAATCAACCCAAGTGCCCATCAATTCATAAATAGATTAACAAAATGTGGCATATGTATAGCATGGAGTACTACTCAGCCATAAAAAAGGCTGAATTCATGCCTTTTGCAGCAATCTGGAAGGAAATTGGAGACCATTATCCTAAGTGAGGTATCACAAGAATGGAAAAACCACCACATGTACTCTCTAATAAATTGGAACTAACCAATGGGCACACAAGTGCACAGAGGGAAGTAAAAGTCATTGGAAATCAACCAGGGGGGCAGGAAGGAAGGGGCAAAAACTCACCTAAAGGGCACAATGAACACTATTCGGGTGATGAACACATTTATAGCCCTGACTCAAGCCATGTAATAAAAACATTTGTACCTCCTTAATTTTGAAATATAACATAATATAACCATATTGTGTCAGCCTTCTCCCAAGGACAACTTGGTCTATGGGAAACTTATGCACCCTTGTGCTACTGGGGTGGAAGTGCAGCTGACTAACTCCCAGTGCAGCCTTCCTTCTCTTACAACATTCTTACTCTTCTCCAATCTCTTCCACTTCCAGAGACTAGAGGTGGGAGATTTTTAAAGTTGTCTGAACTAGTCTTACGATCTTTTAGCATTTCCTGATTGGGTGGACTAGCTCTTTGGTCCAGGACATGATAACTAGGTACCTTTGTATTGTTCTCAATCTTTGGGCTGAAATAGAGAAAGAAAGAGTTCCATTTTATCATTGTGTCAGATACAGAAACATTGTAAACACTGGTAACCATTTGGTAGCACACTTTGTAAGGCATGTGGCCTTTCCGGTTAAAAAGCATTCTTCTGCTGACCTGGCAAGTCTCTCTAGAAACATCCATTTGTATTTTGACATCTTTTGCAACACCTTTGTCTCACACTTATTTTGTCTCCTTTTCCCCGATAACTTCTATTTTTATACGACCTTCACCTTTCTTAGATCTTAGCATCACTAATAGTTCCTGACTTACAGATGACAAATTTTCTTAATAACCACAAACCATTCCACTATTTCCAGCATCAACTAAAAGACTTGCCTCCTTTGTACACTGTAAAAGTTAAAGTAATTGGAAAAGACTTTCCATAAGTTCCCACCACTACATCTGTGCCCAGATGCTCTGTCTTTCTTTCTGTTCCTAGAGATGAATTGTTAATGTTCCTCTTAAGACAATCACCACCAGCACTCCTCCCCCCCCCCACACACACACACACACTCACTCACACACACACACACACACACACACTTTTTACATCAACCATATTTCTATTTCTTTCCGCATTATAGACACAGTATTGAATCTGCCATCTCACAAAAAACTAACAAAAAAACCTTTCTGGTCTCATATTCCTTTCTAGCTACAATTCCATTTCTTTTCTTTCCAATGGAACTCCTCAAAAGTTGTCTATACTCATCATTGCCAATTCTTCCCTTCCCATTCTGCCTTGACATCGGGGTTTGTTCCCTCTGTTCCACTGAAATAGCCTTATCAAATTACCAAAGACCTCCAAGTTGCTAAGTTCCTAGGTCAGCTATGAGCCTATGTCTTACTCCACCCATCTGCAGCATCAGCCCCCCTAAAGGGAAGAAAATGAAAGGAACTTTCTATCAATGGCTTCTCAGGCCCCTCTTCCTGGGCTCTCCTCTTCCCTCATTGGCCACTCCTACTCACTTCCATCCCTGGTTCTGTTTTTGTTTTTGTTGTTGTTGTTTTGTCTTATCTCCCTGGTCTTAAATGATGAAAAGTCCCAGGCTCTTTCCTTAAACCTCTTTTTTGTCTATACTCACCTCCTATCTGATCAAAATAAATCTCAGGGCTATGAACCTATACTGATAACTCCCAACATTTTACCTCTCGCCTGGCTACCTCTCCTGAACAACAGATTCATATATTCAACCACCTACTTTACGTGTCAACAAGGATATCTAACAAGTGTCTCAAACTAAACATGTTCCAAACAGAATGACTGATTTTTCTCCAAGACTTGCTCCTCCTCTAATCATACCAATTTTAGTAAATGTAACACTATCCTTACGATTAGCTCAGGCTAAAAATCCTGTAATCGTCCCTGAACCATCCCTTCCCTATAAGCCCTACTTAGGTAGTAACTTTTACTTAACTTCAGTAAGTGCTCCTGAGCATTAGAAGTTCTGCACCAAAAAGCTAATCAGGAATCTATTTCACATTATTTCAAGTGGAAAAACATACAATGAGCTATGTCAAAACAGAAGCCCCCAACTAAATTTCTAAAGTGTATCTGAAACACAGGAAACGTTGTTAGGTTGTGAAATGCTTTAAAACATTTCATGGTTAGTAACGTTCATCAGAAAAAAATACAGACAAAATTTACAGTAAAAATTACATAATTTTCTGTAATACATTTACTTACCAAACAAGGTGGACACTTGCAGCTTGGCAAAAGTTGAAAAGGAAAAAAAAAGGGAAAAGTTAAAGCTATCTTTGTCACTCGCTGTGGAAGGTAATGGTACTGACAATTTGGGTGATGAATGGACAATTTCAGGAAAGTTACCAGACTTAGAGTAACTGGTAGAGATTCTCCGTCATTTGGGTATTTTTAGAGACATTTAAAAGTCAAAACTTGAAGAAATATTTGACATACGTAGATAAAAAATGCAAAATGAAGTTTTAATTACATGTTTATTGTTTTTTTAAACAGTGCTATAAGGACTGGGCCACTTTAAAATGTAAAGCTTCTCATCTTATCATCCCTATGTTAAAGGATAATGCTTTATTACTGCTTCTAAATATGACTCTGTTAGGCCTCCTCTCAGCATCAGTAACATCTAAGACGCACATCCTCTTTTTGGCAATTGGTTGTAATAATATCTAAATATAATTCTGATGCTTTAGTAACATTTTTGAATTCCAAGTTGAGATTTCTCCTGCATATTATATTTTTAAATTATTTTACTGAGTTTGGGGGGTATAAATATTATTTTTTCCTATATTAGTATAGTCTTAAAGGTTTATCAGGACATATGTGTGTGTGCTATAGAATGTGGGTATTAAAAAAAGGGCATTCAAATGGGAAATATTTGTTGAGGTGATTTTGTATAGGATAAGCCTGTATATTCAATATCTGGCCACTTCTTTCCACAAAACAACACTACTGGCCTTTTCCAAGTGCCCACCCCTTGTGTCTGGACTATCCAAATAACCTTCTAGCTATTCTGTTTACTTGCCCCCTTCAGCATATGATCAACAGAAGCCCAAATGATCCTTTTAAAACATAATTCACTCCTCTGCTCAGAATCATCTGTAGTGATTTCCATTTATTCAGAGTAACAGCCCAAGTCCTTGAAAGACCCACTGACTTCTCTGCCACCATTCTACCCCTCACCACTCTACTGAACTCACACTGGCCTCTTTGCTAGTCCTTGAATGGTCCAAGCACAAGTCTGCCTTAGAACCACTGCACTTGCCTGGAGCACTTTCCCCTGTGATATCTAAAGGCCTCCCCGCTTCCCTTCCATTAAAAGGCTTTCCCTGACATTCTATATTAACAGTAATAGTATTCCCTTCCCCTACCCCTTCCTTTACCCTGTTTATTGTTTTTAACAGCACTTATCATCACCTGATATATATATATATATATATATATATATATACACATACATAAAGGAGAGCTTTATAATGTCTCATTCCCACTAGAATATTTCGAGACTGAAAGGGGCTCATTTATAACTGTCCTGAGATTCAAAGTTCATTCTCTATTGCTTTCTGTGAGAATGGAAGCTCCAGGAGGGCAAATACTTTATCTCTTTTACTCACAGCTTACGACAAGGTTCCCAAAGCATCTGACACATAGGAAATAGTAAAAAACATTTATTAAATGAATGAAAAAATCAATGAATAAGTATGCTGGTTTGATGTCTACTTTATTTAAAATAGAATGATTAAGAATGATCTGTGAATTTTTCCCCAGGGAGCATCCTTCTGTCTCCAGATGTCCATGCTTTCTATGGAAGAAACTCAATATGAAGATTTTTCCCAGGAAACACAAAACTGGAGTCTTTAATGAAAATAAGGCTGTCAATCTTATTCTAATCTAAAGGAATTTAACTGAGACATCCTAATTTAGAATCCCATTTAAAATGCTAATCCAATATATGACCATTTTTTAAGTAGGTAAGTTGTTATGGTTCAATATAAAGAAATTCTTATGAATTCAGAGTTTTGTGTTGCATGATTTAGTAATGTGTAATTTTCAGGAGATGATGCTATCTTTCAAAATTTTTCTCCTCTGGTTTAAGCTCCAATATATTACATGCCACTAAAGACAAATCCTTGCTCCTCATCTCAGTTTCAGAACTGAATATAATTTTCAGTGATCCTGTAGTCTCCATCAAACAGCTACACAAAGCTATTTACTCTTCTTTATAGTGCACAAAATCCTAACCTGTTCACTCTCTATAAGTGATGATGAATGAAATTTACTAGATGGATACTAAATGACTGTAGTTCAAATAAGGCCACCTTGCTTATCTAGCATGTTTAATTTGGGCACAAAAATTTAAGACTGAGGTTGAAATGCCTATGCACAATTATAGCAGATCTAAAAATAATTATTATATACTTCACCTGGCCTAGGTTTAAATTGAATATTTAATTCCTTTAGTAGTAGAAGTTCATTAACCTTACTGGACTTTGTGCAGTAATAAGCACAAATCACTGCCATTTTCTACTCTGATGCCTGTAGTATTTAAAACATAATGGGACATTTTTATAACCAAAGACATTGAGAAAGACAGGACAACACAAGTAAACAAGAAAAATGATCCTAAATATATTATGATGTTATTCTATGAAACGTTTTAGTCTTAATAAAAGAAACATTTTAAGTGGTACTGCTAGGCAACTATGCTTTTATTTCACTGTGAAACAAGTCTGAAGTCTTATTATTGTGTATGTGTGCATGTAAGCCTCCTCCAGTCTTTGAGATGTCATTTCCAGAAAGAGTTTAAAGCACCAGATGGAGTACAACAAGGTGCATTCATTTAAAAATGCACTCAAATACATGTGAGCATCTGCCCAATTTTGTGGAAATCTTTCTGAAGCACCATAAATCTTTTCTCTTTGTATTTTAATAGAATACATGTGAATTTTAAAAATTCTACTGAGTGAAAAATGGCTGATTTAAAAAGTTTATAGAATTTTATGAGTGTCTAAATATTGTATAAAATAACTTAAAAGATTATATTCCATTTATTAAGTTTGAGGAAAAGACTTGGAGATACCTAATTTCAATACAAATTGATCATTAATATGAGCAACTACAATGTGGAATTCTAACTTATATAAACACAAACCATAACAATTTGTCTTCTGCAGTTTTCCCACTACCTAACTGCATAATTTTTCTTTTATTAAGGCTTAATCTTAGCTGTTTTTATTAATCTTTTTGGGGTTTTTTTGTTTTTATTTTTGTTCTGCATTACCACATCCAATCCACAGCAGATATCCTTATCTGGAGATTTTAGGTTGCAAGAAACATACAGCCATGAAAATTAACTTGGGAAGATCAGTAAAGAAAAAAATCTCTAATATATAATAGTTAATATTTGCTCCTCTTCAACTTTAAATTGCCCATGATTTTGCATAGCTATAATATGGTTCAATGTTATCACCCTTGAGGTAAGTATCTAACGAATGACAAAACTTTCTATCTTATAGTTCCACTTCTCAGGCAAGAGAATTTGATTTGTTGTTGGTCATAAGATCAACCTCTTTATTACCCAACCAGGTAATTGACAGTAATCATATAATACATAGATTTGCCTTTTACAGAGGCTCTGTGAAGTTCAGATTTTCTAGAACACATTCCTTGAAATGGACAAGTGAAACTAATATCTCCAGAATAATGATCATATTATATCCTATAAAATATTTCTATACAATGTCTGTTTCAGTTTTATAAGTAGATTCTTAATCTGACAGAGGAGCTGTCAAATTTTTGTGATCTACTACAAAAAATAATTGCACAGACACCCCCTACAACTTGTAAAGTATGTATGAAGATTAATGGTTTATCTTAAGAACATGTTACAATACAAATAGAAAATATGAGTTTTAAAAGGACAAAATAAAATTCTTATATAAATTGAAGTTTATTATTTTCCTTATACCTCCATAATGAGACCACTTTGCCATATTCAATATTTTAAATATTTACTTACTAACAAACCCATATATCATACTTAATATGTATCAAGCACCATCGTAAAAGCTTTTCAGATATTAACTCATTTAATCCTCATAACTACCCTTTGAGAAAGGCACTGTTATTATTTCTAGTTTACATATGAGGAAATTGATGCATAGATGGTTAATATGCCCAACATCACAAAACTAGGAAGTGAGAACACAAACATTTTAGTCCAGGTACTGTTGCAACTACCACCCTATGCTTCCTCTTGAGAATACTTTTACTTCAAATATGTTTGGCTTTTGCCAAACATCTCTCCATAATTTAAGTTTCCTTTCTTTAGATTGCACTTTATTTCACACTCTCTTCTACTTGTTGTTGCTCCTCGTCGCATTAGAATTAAACATCTCCCACAACATTGACAAAGCAATTGGCGAGAACTCCAGAAGTCATATTACTACAGGGAAAAAGAAATTGGGGAAAATCTTCAAGTATATGATTGTAACTGTAAGAATGGAGACATTGTTTGGCTGATCGTTATGGGATGTGTATTAAGAAGAAGCCCAGTGGGCAACATCTGGGCAGCATCTATTCTACCTTTCCTGACTATGCTTTCTGAAGGGCAACTTAATGCGAGTTGCTTAAGATATTTCTTCTTTTTCTCAAGCAAATACAAGCTTGATACTTCACGTATGATGGGATGTCAAACTAATTAGAATTTTGTTTTCTCTACTTTATTTTCATAGTAGAAAAATGTCAGAGTAGCTCCCAAAATGGTTAGATGATGCAACAAAGGACCCCTCAGGCACCAGAAGAGTGCTAGGAGTGTTTTTTGCATATTTATTCTTTGTTTTATCTTTATGCCGTGCCTGTTGCTTTTTGTTCCTGACATTATTTCTTTCTCGTTGTGAGGTCTAAGACTAAATTGTTTTGAGAAAATAACATTTGTTGTTATAAGTTTTTCCATGGTCATTTGCAGAGGTCCAAGTTTTAGTTTGAAAGTGAGTAGGCAATGATTTCAAAAATTGAGTAATGAGTGCTTAACCTATTGGACTCATTTCCAAGAATTTGTGTTGGGGAGAAATTGATGCTGCCCCATTTGACCTCCCTGCAGTCGAGAACATTGGATGTAATTCTTTTCCTGTCCAACAACTTTCACTTATTCTTATGTTGTCTGGAGCCTGTTTTTATTTTCTTGGTACATCTTTTCATCTTTTCTATCTAATCCTGGAAACATCTCTCCTCATTTGTAACTGAAATAACCGTAGGTCATTTTAAGAGGACCTTGTGGAGGCAAGACCCACTTCCTCGTGGTTCTGTAAACAATTTCTGCGTCTTTTTACTCAAATCCTCTGGCTCTAAATCTTTCCTTGAGTAACCTCTATGCTGCTCTTCTTACTTTATGAAGAGAAAGGAACACCTCAAAGTTGTGGAATTCTTTGAAATATCAACTGAAGCGAGGAGTCATTATCAGATTTCTCAAAGTTTATGGACTTTCTAGTTTTTAGTTAACACATGTGAATGATGTTGAGCGTCTCAGGTAAATAGTGGACTTCTGCTAATCTAAGTGAAGAGAAAAGTCACAAAAGGTCCTGCTCCTGCCCAAACGAGAAGAGCCTCCTGCTTGCATTTCAGAAAGGTACAGCACACTTTGGGGGAAAAAAGAACAAGCCTGAAGGGTTAAGAAACTGACAGCTTTAAGAACTTGCCTATAGGTTTCAAGACCTCTCCAAGGTTTTCCCTTTAGGAATTCAACCAGCGATGGAAATAGTCTGTGAATAGGCACTGGTCTCAGATCTTTGACTCTGCAAAGAGATTCTACAAAGAGTGGTCCCCAGATGCCAAACATAGCTTCAGGAAAGGGTGTCTTTGATATGTGCATCACATGGGATGGCGAGAGACATAATATGAAGTTCACACTCCATTCCATACAGATACAGTGCTACAATAAACCATAAATAAAAAATGAATTTTGGGAAGCCCACAGGGAAGGAAGTCTGTCAGGACTGCTCTGGTAGGTAGTCAAACTCCAAGAAAGAAAAGAAGGTGGCTAAAATGGAATGGAAACAATGGAAATATTTTCTACTTCCTAAAGCAAAGTTGTTGAATTTTAAAAGAAAAAGACCCATGAATTTAAAAGGATGTAAAATCAATCCCCAGACATCTGAGTTGGCCAATTCTTAGTGCTCCTGCCTAAGATGCCAAAAGTGCAGTCCCTGGGGACTGCAAGGAGAAAAACCAGGAAGTATTTCTCCCAGTAAGTACATCTCAACAGTAAGGCTTCCCACATATGCAGTTACACTAACAGACTCTCCTTCACTTACTCAATAAACATCTGGAGAGTTTCTAATATATATGAGGCTCTGTGATAAGTGAGGACACAAAGATAAAGAGATAGGACACCTGCCCTGACCACAAGAGTCTTACCATTTAGTGTGGAGACTAACATACAAAACAATAAGAAAAGGCAATTGTTCCAAGGAGCACTGAAGACTGAGGAAATAAACAGAAGGAATCAAGTTGAGTTCTACAGATGATTGAGTACTTGCATTGAGACTTTAAATATGATTAGAAATGTGCTTAGTTGTTGAGAAATGAGATTGTATTTTAGCAAAAGGGGCTAACATGTAGCAAAGTACAGAAGGAAGTTGCCTGGCCAGCCTCAGAGCATATGAGCAAAACTAGAATTCAAAGCCATGAGAGAAGAAGCAAAAGACCCAACCCATGACAATGTGAAGGAAATAAGTGCTTGTCAATTTTTTTATTTCAACTGGTGAGTGCATGCTGCTTTAAATTCATTAAAAGTTTAAATGTAACTCTGGTAAAAAATTGATAGATAAAATAATTAAAGACCTATTCTGTGGTTCAGATGTTCTCAAGCAAAAAAAAATTATCCCAACTCACAAGTTTTTCAAGAAAATAAGCAGTGACAACGCATAAGAATTCAATGGCATTGTTGTTATGCAAGTGAAAAAATAGGAAAAATGCAGTGCTTTCTCAAGCACATGCCCTTTTCCTCACTTAAAAATTATTTTATCCTGAATATTTTCAAACATATACAAAAGAATAAAATGTAATGATTCTTCATATAACCATGACTATTTTGTTCCATTTGCTTCAGCTATTTTTTAATTCTTGCTGAAGTTTTCAAAATCCCAGACCTCTTTCACTTCACTCAGATATTTCAGTGTATATCTTTTTTAAAAATGATATTTTCCTAGACAATTATGATGCCATTATCATACCTAAAACATTAATGATATCTCACTGTCATCATCCAATGTATACTCTATAATCAAATTTCCCTGAGTGTCTCATAAAAATGTCCTTTTTACTGTTGGTTTATTTGAATCAGAATTCACATGAGATCTACACTTGGTTGTTTTAAAATAAAGAAGTCCCTTGTTCCTCATACCTGTTTTCCCCACATTATGGCTTCGCAACAGAAACTGGTTTATTTATCCTAGAGAATGGCTCAATTTTGGATTTATCTATACTTTTTGTAATGTTATTTAAGTTTATATTTTTATTTTCCATTTTCATTATATACTTTTCCCATAACGGAAGTTAGCTCTGGAGGCTCAATTAAATACACAGCCAACTTATTCTGTTGCAAGAACACTCCATTAGTAGTGCTGTTACTCAGGAGACACACAGTGTCTGGTCCTCCTTCACCAGCTGATCAGTGGTTCAGGTGGTGACAGTTGATCCCTCAATGTAAAGTGTCCATTTTAGACTAATTGTCTATTTCATCAGAGATCATTGTCCCAAGCAATTATTTCATTGGCGTTGAAAAATTATTATTTCCTAATTCCTTCCATATTTAATAGCTGGCATTCTTCTGCAGATAAAAAAAAATAACTCATCAACTGGAGCTCATTGCTTATCTTAAAATATACTTAGTATAGTAAAGGTAGGATAATGTTCAATTATTTCCTTTTAAATGCTGAATATCAGAATAAAGAGTTAGTACTACTCACTTTTTTTTTTTAAAGAACCACTTAATATTGTCCAGTGAGAAAAAAAAAAATTTTAAGGAAACTGTCAAGAAAAACTTGAGCTTGTCTCTATTCCCTTTCTACATTTGGCACTTCTAAAAATAAAATGTTGAACTGTTAAACTTACTTAGGACCACATTTAGTGGAGTTACATGTGGAAATAAATCCTGAATAAAAGCCTAAACAATTTTATAGATATAATTTTGCCAATAACCATAAATATACTTCTAATGACCAGTTTCATTATTCTCTCCAACTCTAGAATTTTTATAATGATATGATTCTATGGAAGAAACTAGCCTATGATCCTACCTCCTGCTAACAGAAGCTCAGAAGATAAGGAAGCCAGAAAATAAGTGGTCCCTTTCTATTCCTCAATTTTGAAGACTGTGAGAAATGTAAATTTTGACAATAGATATATGAGAATTCATAGCACATGCCCCTTACTCAAAGAGTTGGCATTGCCAATTTTTCACTCTAATCTAGAGAGCATAAAGATTTGGGCGGTTTCATAAAATGGTTTGGGAACCATGCTCAGTTGCATTTCCTCCAAATAGTATCATTAATAATTGGCATTCCTGAGCTCCATTTCCACCTCCCCACAAAGAAAGTCTATAAAAAATAAAAAATCCAATTTGAAAAGCAAGATCATAAATTTCTTCTCTAAAAGATAAGCAATTTCATCTAGGTACAAAATAGCTACAACAATTTTTTTTAATCCTGAATATTAATGTGTTGTGAAAAAAGCATGAACTCCACAAGCAGATGGATCATCAACAAGGGGATTAAACAGCCCTCAAAAGGCTCTCCAAAGAGCCATTAAAAATTGTCAAGGAATCAGAAAATTCCATAGTAAATGACCCAAATGACTTTGAGAGATGAAAAATAAGGAAGCTGAAATAGCAAAATAATAATAGTCCTCGCTACTTACATAATAGCTTTCTTGAGAGAATTCTGAAACACTTTCCAAACATTAATCCAATAATTTTTGTCATTAGTCTACACAGCACAAGGGAGCCCTTTATATCATTTCTCACTGAGTACTTGGGGAAACTAAGGCTTAGAAAGACAAAGATGGTGTGACTTTAATAGATTTGCTCCCGATGTAGGAAAAAGTCAGTGCTAGAAGAGAATTCTCAGAGAAAAAAATGTAATCTCACTTTCCATTCTAATGTTACTAGATGGCATTGATTCAGAATTAATTTGATATGTTAATTAAGAAAGCTGATATAAAAATGTTGTCAATAGTTATCTAAAAGTGGAGGAATTCATTAACTCAGAAACAAGCATACCTAAAATGAAGACCTGGAGAGAAGGTATACTCCATATTTGGAAAATATTTGGAAAAACAATTTTTTAAATGGAAAGATAAAGTATCACGTGCATACATTTTTTGTTAAAGAATTATATTATATTCTAAAACAGTCCTTAAGAAAGCAGCTCAATAAAATAACATAATACAATTTAAAACAAAAAATAACTGACTAATAATGAAGGACAAACCAGGTAACTAAGACCAAATTTCAGGAACAATCATAGCCTTCTGATAATGAATTCACAGCTTCTTTGATACAAACTCATAGTTTAATATAAACAGCAAAGCACCAGAGACTCACAAACTGCTGCTAATGGAAGTAAATCAGGTAAGGAACTCTGCAGGAGAGAACAATATAAACCAGCAGTAACGGGAAATTTCAGTTTTGTAGTAGAAATTGTAGCAATACCAAAGAGCATTATACAATGGACAGAACAACTGCACAGTAAGGGGAAAAAGAGCATGCCTCCCACAGTTTGTAAAGAAAGGCAACTGGGTGCTTTTAAATCTTGTTTCTAAAAAATAAATTTCTTTACTCCTAAGAGAAATATTATCTTATATGCGATATTAATAAATACCATGAACTACGTGCTGAAAAAATTGACTTTCAGTGTGAAGTAGTATGTGTGTGTGTGTGTGTGTGTGTGTGTGTGTGTATGATAGTGTGTAAACAGTACTACCCCTCATCCCCGAGGGATATATTCCAAGGCCCCCAGTGGTGACTGAAATTGCAGAAAGCACTAAACTCTGTGTACACCATGGTTTCTTCCTATACATACATACCTATGATAGAGTCTAATTTACAAACTAGGTATAGTAAGAGATTAACAATAACTAATAATAAAGCAGAACAATCATAAAAATATACTGTAATAAAAATTATGTGAATGCTCGTGCTCGCTTTCTCTCAAAATATTTTATTGTACTGTACTTACCTATTTTCTCAATATGGTTGGCTACGGATAACTGAAAACTGCAGAAAGCGAAACCACAGATAAGGCGGGACTGCTGAGTACCGAAGGGTGGGTGGGGCTGGGGAGAAGAGAAAGAAAGCTGATGGAGCTGATTATTCGGACTCTGCTAGTACTTAAGACATCAAGACAGCTGCGGCACCTCCTTCCCCACAAAGAAAGAGAAAAAATAAATTTCTGAGAGAATAAGGAAAGAAGTAATCATTATAAGTAAATTATGAAAATTGTTAGGCCTCATTATAGTGATTTATAGTTTGGTATTGTTTTTATTTACAATTCGACATTGACAATGCACCATAACCTTTGTAAGGCTTGGGGTCTCTGAAGCTCTGGATCTCGGTTCTGAAGGCTACTCAGAAAACAAGATTTTCCCTTAGGAAGGAAAAGCATTCCAGATCACCGGAGATCTTCCTCCGCCTATGACATCCCAAATTCAGAAACCCTGTGCAGCATGTATTACACATCTTAGGGGAAATCCAGCTTGATGAAGGAAGGCTTGGGGCTCTTAGTCCATTGAGTTTGGGATTCTTTTTTATTTAACTTTTTCTTAGCAGGTGGAGGTTTTATTTGCAGAAATTGGTCCTGAGAGCTGTAAGTTTCTTCTTTCTAATTTTGCAGAACCCATGCTATCTTCTTTTTGGAAGGAAGCACAGGTTCTGAAGTCAGACTGCCTGGCTCAACTGAACACTAATGTATATTCTATTGGATTGATGAGAAAATTAAATGAGATTCAAAGAGATTTTATATATACATTCTATCTTTAAAATGGTGCCTAGGCCATAGAAGCACTCAGTACTATTAAATAATTTTGGGACACTTCACACCACTATGCCTGGGTTGATTAGGGTCTAGGCAACATCATTCTGTCTGATTCCGACACCATCAATGGGAAAATGTGATTTATCTTGGTTGGAAATAGAGCTCTAATAAAAATTCTTCCATGATTTTAGAAAATGGCTTCAACTTTTGGGACTAGAGAAACAAACAGGCTTTTGTACTAGGCACTCACAGCACCTTGCGCAGATCTAGGATCCCTTTTACAAGTTCTGTGCACCCCTCCCCAACACCTGCCTCCAAGAACCGGAAGTGCCCAGAGTTTAGCACTACTGCTTCCAGGCTCTTTTCTTCCCACTGGACTTGACAACGAACCAACCAGTGCGAGAATACAAAAACTCTGTTTCTTTCCTAGTAGGGAACAAACTCTCAAATTCTGAGGTGTGGCTCACACTCCAAGATTGGGCTGAATCGACTGCATCCGGCTGGGCTGGGCTGGACTCTTGCCCTTGTCTGTCCTACTTCCCCATTCACTTCATGAAGCCTCTGGAGCGTGCCTCCTTAATCAAATCACCTGCACCTCAACCCTTGGCTTAGGATCCACATCCAGAAAAACCTGATCTAGGACAGCCTTGATTGGAAATTATCTTGAGGGAAAAAACGACAAGAGGAAGCAAGTTAGAGAAGAGAATATGTATTCCAACTCGGGAAAGCAAAGGTTACAGAGGTATAAAAGTTAATTCCCTTCCGTCTTCCATTCCTGTTTCACACAGTCACTTTCTATTACCGTTTAAAACTTACTCCACCAGTGCACAGGCAGTGAGGGGCTGAGGCTGTGTACTAGGATAGAAGGAGTCAATTTAATGGCAGAAAAAGTGATATTTTTCTAATCCCATTTCCCCTTCCAGGTTTTTATTAAGCTCGTGCTCACTTAGCCAAACACTCTAGCAAACTCTATTGTCTTCATGGGGTAGAATGTAGGCAGTTGTTCCTCAACTTTTGTCTTTAACTTCACATGAAAGGGAAGAAGGTAGATTTATAGGGAGACTGGGTTGATCATAGGTTAAGTTCAACAGGTGGTTCTGGGTATCAGTGAGCTATACATAGACTGAGAAGAGAGCATGCCATCATATGCCATCATCCTCTCTCTCCAGAGGTAGAAATATATGTATTTTTTTAGTCACTTCCTAGTGCCGTAGAGGTGATCTCAAAACACCCTATTTAAATAGTCATTTGTCCACAGTTTGTCAAGCCCAGGGTGCCTGTGCTACTGGGAAGTCAAGGAAGTAGCAAGGCTATGCATACAGGTTCTGGGTGGGGGGAGGTTAAGTTGATTGTTATTAGCCAGTTTTTAAGTAGCTTGATGGGTGAACTAGCCATGTTGACCTTATGGATATATTAAGCCAACACAGTACCATTCAAACTTTTGACAATAACCTATAATAATAAATACATTTGAATCATGACCCAATAACACACACACACATACACACACACACACACACACACACTTGCATGAAAACTATAACCAAAGCATATTTTTCACAAAACTAATACTGTCCCTTATTTTGTATATGCATGCTGATCTTTTATATTTTATTCCATTCATTAAAAAATGCTGGTCAAAATCCACTAATTTGATTTTATGAGCCACTCATAATTTTAAAAACATTGCTCTATTACCCAGATAATAAATTCCATCTGGGCGTTGTTGGTTGTGGGGAGAGACCGGTGGTTGACAGATGGATGCACAAGTAAAGGGTATTGGGCAATATTTTCCCAATCTAATATACACACTGTAAATCAAAGTCTGAGGCAAGATAGTGTCTGAGCTTAAGGATAATACTTACGACAGGTTTGGGGACACTAGAATGCACCTTTTGTGGATAGGGCGTATCATTTGAAAAACCCTCCTTTATTGTATTAGCTTCACTCTCACCTTTCTTGAGTTCCTTATCCCAAAAGTATCATTTTAATTCCTCATAATCCTCACTAGGTCTGAATTTCCTGAGGTCTTCCTTAATGTATTCAGGTATCATAGGATAGTAAGAGGTGGAAAATGTACTTGGTGGGTACTATTAGAATAGATAAGAATGAGATAAAGATAAAAGAACAAAATGTCAGCTCAGATATGAGAAGGAAAATTTAAGAAATAAAAACATTTTTTCAATAACAATCCTTTTCTCTACCAGAAATTTTTGTTAGATTTTAGCGTATTTTGAAAGGTATCTCATGTGATTTAAAAAGTAGTTTATAATAAGGAATTAATTACTAGAGCCACTGACAGAAAAAAGCAAGTAACGCGGTTCTCACTGTCTAGGAACCAATTTGAAAATTTCATATCTAACTTGTATCTTATTTTGATGACATCCAAATCAATTAATGCACTTTTATCATTAATGATAGGACACAACATGTTTTTGAAGTTCTCTTTTGGGTCTTTATTTTCCATAAAATGACATATTACAGCAAGCCACCCTTATAGCCCTTTGAATCAATTATTTAAAATCAAAGAGCCATTAATTTATATATCTGTGCATCTGTAATAGTATTGTTTTAAAAGGTGGAGAGTGAGAGAAAATCTGCCAATAAAATCACTGGATTTTTCAAGGCTGATATGATTTATATGGAATCATTGCAATTCTATTTAAAGTGCTGTGATCTTAGTGGTTAGATATGAGAGGGTTGAATTATTCATGTTTTCCTGGTCAATATATGTACACACACACGAACACACAGACACATACATGCGTGCGTGCACACACACACACACACACACACACTAAGCAGTTCTTCATTTTTAGGCTGCTTGTATGGATTTCTGAATCTGATTCCTTTTGGAGTGATTCAGAGTCCGTCAGTAACAAGCCGCGTTCCTTGCACATGGATACCAACAGAGGCTTAAAAATAGGAGCCATGTGCATAAAGCTTCTTGTGCCAACCAACAGATTCTATCTGCATCTGCTACATATGGATTGACAGGAGAGGGGCCAAGTATACGTTGGTGTGAAGCAGCTTGCTGCTTCTGTTTTGAGAAAAGCTCATCATTGTACAAGTCCTGAACAAATTAGCCTTCCAATCACAATGCAAGGATATTGAAATAGGGTGAAAAACCTAGATGGTACCAGGCAGTTCTTGCCAAATTAGTAGAGGATTAAAGAGGAAAAGAAAATCACTTGAATACTGATAATTAGTAAGATAGAAAAGATGCAAGGGCATTTTCAGATATGTGACTGAACCTTACATCAAAAAAAAAAAAAAAAAAAAGCTGTTGCCACCAGTTGGAAAATAGCCGGAGTCAAATGGGTACAAAATAACTCAGGGCTTTGAATTGTTCTTTGGTTAGAAACAAAAGAATTTCAGTCAAGGCCTTCGAATCAAGGTTGTAAGAGAAAGTTAGGTAAACTTCTGGATCTAAAAGTCATTTATTGAAATTTCTTGGGCTAGCAATAGACAATCTAAGGGGAAACTGAGATTGAATGTATGGGGAGACTTTAGTTATTGTGAAACAATAGTATGAAAGTGCTCTGTAAAATAGAAAACCTCTAGTTATTCTACTATCTGAACATTCTAATCCTTTTATATTTCCTTATACTAAAAGAATAAGGTAGTCATTTTCAAGTGCAAAACACAAATTTATAAGTCAAGAAGCTGTGTGGACAAGGCTCATATTTTCATACCTTCCTTTCTCTCCTGAACAAATGGAAAAATTTGGTCTTTGTGCAAATGAAGAGGGGGCAATGGTGGGGAAGGTCTATAGTGCTTTCAATTTATTTATTTTACTACTGTTATATGTAACCTTTTACTTCATATCTCTTAAGCCTTCATATCTCTGAAGCTCTCAGAGTACAGCATATATCCTTAAGAACGTGGGCATTGGAATATAGCTGCTTGCACAGCTAGCCCACTCTCTCAATCATAAACTCATGATTTGCTCATAAACAACCACATGAAAATGATTAAGCACCCATGATGTGCCAGGTATTATGCTAGGCACTGCGCACACAATGCTGCCTGTCCTTTCAGTGCTTATAGATCAGGAAGGAAAGTCAAACTAGAAAACAGAGCAATAGTCACAGGGTATAGAGCTGAGAAAGGAGAAGCATAGGATGCTTTGGGAGCACGTGGCAGGGAAAGCAAGCTTAGGTTGCAGTGGTCAGAAAAGGCTTCCTCGAGGAAGGTAACTGGATTTACAGGTCCACACTGACCTATCCTGGAAAGAATAGGGGAATAGGTGGAACAAAATCATCACCTGAAACCAGAACAAGGAGGGCAGCTCCCAGCATGGAATTCACAGGCATGTTTCCAGTATGAGCAGGACTTGAAAACGCCTAGTTTTCTGGTTTGGGGTGGAGTTCACAAGGAGTCTTACATTTTTTTAAAACAACCCCAAAGGGGGATCCGTGAGGAAACTATGAAAGGGATCAGGGAACATGGGGACTATGAGTCTTTCACAAGTTCTTCTATGGATACCAGATCTATAGAGTTCTCTACCTTTTCTGACCCAGAGAATATCTAATGGCTTTTGCCTAAAACGTGACTTGCATTAATGTACAGCCTACTGTTACCCTTTTCCTCAAGATGAAGAATTGTGTAAAATATCAATAGTCATGATTAGTAGCTAAGATACACCGACTGTTTAATATATGCCAGGCACTAAGTATCACACATACATTATCTATATCAGCCCTAAGAACACTGTGCATGGGTTCTATTCTTATCCCTGTTTTACAGACAAGGCACAGGAAGGTCACACAGCCTTCTCAAGGTCAGACATTGGCAGTTATGCTTCGGCCCCAGATCTGTATGGCTCTAGAGCCTGAGTTTTTAAACTTCCCATGTAATAGTATTATATTGTTGTTATCATCATCATTATTATTAAGTGAGTTGCGATTTTATCTCCTCATAATTCATTTTGGAAAGCTTATAAAGTTTTTATAGTAAAAAACACTAATTAAAAAGACACTGGCATTTCCCAATATCCTTTGAATATTACCTCTTGCAAAAGACGCTAATACTGTAGAGTAAAGAAGAAAAAAAACTCTCTCGTCTGAGCTAGAAGGAATACATACTGTGGCCTTAGTTATTAATTAAATGTTTTAAAACATTATTTATCAGTGTGCTTTTTCACTGTCAGAGTGCCTTAGGGCTCCACACAGCGGGTCCTCCACAGCTTTCAGGGAAGAGCTGCCAAGAGTCCTTGCCCAGTATTCACGGCTATATTTGTTCATTCTATTACAATACACACTTTGCTTCTCCTAGTGATTTCACTTTAATCTATGTAGCAAATCATGCAAAACTACAGAGTTAATTCAGTGCAGAAGATAACAAAGAAATTGAGATTATGTAAATTAGACATTTTCTCTTGTTCCTCAAGAAAACAAAATATTTATATGTCTGTTCATTAAAAATTGGCCAAAGAAAAGTTGTAAGAATGCCATTTCCTAACCTCTGCACTTTCTTAGTGATTCAAGGTGATAATTACACATATCTGGTAAAAGAAAAATATGATAATGTGAATAAATATTAGTATGGGGCCGAAAGCTTTCAACTCTTCTACAGAATCTGTATATATTCCAATGACTATTTTTAAAATACTGTTTGACTTTCAAAATATCATTACTTTTATTCGATTTATTCCTTTGTGAAATAAAAAAAAATATTCCTTTGTATAGTTAGTGTAGTAGTAACAACAGGAACATTGGGCTGGTCAGCTTGTACAGCTGTAAACTACTGTATTATTAATGGAGTGTAACAGAGTGCGTGTCAAGCCCTGTCACCTATGTGGCCATGTCAGCAAAGAGAATGAAATCTAGCTTCTGCTCTTCTGTCAATCCAACTAATAAGGAACTGAAGAACCTGAATTAAACAATTTGCAACCTGTCAAAACTTAGCAAGATCAAGCATTTAGACCAAACTGTAAGTTTTTGTGGGAATTTATTATTATAACATTCTTAATAACTGAAAATTGGAAAAAAAGGTGAAAGAAGCCCCTTTCTTGATAGGGGATTCTGGATTAAGAGCATTCTGTTAATGAGGACTTCCACTTAAGGTGCACCATAGAAGGATAAGTTTACTGTCAGCATGTGACTCACGGACACAGTTTTATTCCCCTATAGTCACATGGTTTAAAATAAAAAATGAGAGAGGCTCATGTAAACATTGGCTACTATAAGAGCTAAGGAATGATTGACCAAACAGAAGTGCCATATGAATGATGCAAGTGATCAAACACTAAAGAATTTTAAACACGAAGATGCTGTATAGCACATGTTGGGGGAAGTCAAGACTCTTTAACTTTTCCATTTAAGGATGTTTCTTATAGGAAGTTCTGCCTATGCTAACAAAGAAAGCTGGGCTTCAGGGAAGGGGCAGAGAAACTGAGGTGACTCAGAAGAGATAGGATTCATCTGGGTCTCTTCTCTTGAGTAGCATGGCTGGCATCTACCTTCACTTCTTGCACTATCTGCCTCTTTCCCGAAGCTCACATCACGAAGTGGGAATGGGATTACCAGAACCTCTGGGCGATAGAACATGAAAGTGAGGTGAAGTATACAAGAGATTTTAAATGTCCCACTAGTGATAGAATGGAAATATTTCTCTCCATATGTAATGACTACCATGGTTTATTAAATATTTTCCACCTTGCTTTCCCTTAGCTTATATGATTTTTATATCTCCAAAGCTAAAATAGATATCATTAAGTACTCGCCATGTCATTAAGAAGACCGACAATTATAATTTTATGAAAGGTTTCCTCATGTACTTATATTAAGAGAAGGCCTGCTTTTTTCCTCTGAGCTTAGCCAATCTAAATTTAACTTCCCTTCTTTCCTCATCAACAATATTTTCTTATTAGAAGAAAATTCTATTTCCAATAGACCCCTCCGGTGGAAAATATGGGTTCACAATGTGAAAGTCCACACTTAACAGAAATAGTAAGTATATTTTTCTTAAAGGAAGTTTCCCACACAACTTGGTCTCTATCAACAGGACACAGAAAATAATGTAGTGTTAATTAAGTTTTAAAATGCTCTTTCCATTTTGAGACTAATTAGCATATAGCACTTTCATCAGGTTTATTGAAAATTTATAGCAGGAAATTAGTTTCACTGAACATTGCTTCATGGCATAGAAAACCCCTTCCCCCATAATTCCCCAAATGCAATACATGGATTTAATTAGTTGTTATCTAATAGAAGATACTTAGAATGCTTTAATTTCTACTACTTCTTTCCATCTTCCATGTTAAAGATGTCTAGTATTTTATTTCTATTTTGTTTAAAAATTTCCCTCCAAATTAGTCATCATGCCATAAGGGTTTACCAGGACGACTTCAGCTGCTGTAGTGAGAATTGACAGTAATGCTTCTATAGAGATGCAGTCAGGATTCCAATATTCTCACTGCAAAATTCCAGGTCAGAGATAACGGTGGCATGAGCCAGGATGAAAACAATGCAGGTGGTCAAATGTGCTTGTATTCAAAATGTATTTACAAGGCAGACCTAATAGCTTTCACTAATTGAATATACAGTGTGTGAGAAATAAAGAAGTCAAGCATGACCCCAAGGTATTTTGGCCTGAGCAACTGGATGGATGGAAAACTGAAGAAGAGAGTGATGGGAGCTGGGGGGTCAGGTGTGTAGTGTCTGGGAATATGCTCATTTTATTACACCTCTGTTCAGTATCTAAATAGATATGTTGGAAATTTAATCTCGGGAGTTGCCAATGTGTAAGTGGAATTTAAAGGCATGAATCTAGATGACATTAAGGGTGAGGCAATAATCAGCTTCAGTGGATTAAGAGACTGACAAAAAATAACTTGAGACAGCAGTTATTATCAAGGAGTTTTGCTACAAAAAGGGTATTATATGGAGAGAATTTGAAGGTCAAGGGAATTTTTTTAATTATTGGGAGATATAAGGACATATTTGATGCTAAGAAGCATAATTCAGTAGATAGAGGAAACCGATGTTGCAGGAGTGAGAGAAAAGAATCTAGCCAATGAATGAAAATGGAACAGTGCACATGGGAGCAGGGCTAGTTCATTCCCAGTAAGAGGAGAGAAGCAAGAGTACATATGTACACATGCTAGTACATGGGCAAATGTAGTCGAGAGAGTGTGTGTCCAATCACTTCTCATTAATTCCATTTTATTACTGAAAATGATCAATTAAGATGTAGACAAAAGAAGAGGTTTGAGAATGGTTAAGTATAAAATTGTCCCTCAGAGGGTGGGAAAGTAAACAATTAGGCAAGTGTTACAGAGTTTGATAGAAACCATTTAGGGCCCATCTGAGGTTAGTTTACATGAATCTGATATGAGACCAATCAGCATGGTAGGGTGTCTTTGTCCACTTGCAATTAGCTCCACATACGCAGAAGCTGAGCAGGGAAGCAGATGGATTTAGCCAGGACAGGGGTGTTGCCAAGAGTGTACGATAAAGCAAGAAGACCATGAAAGATAGGGAGTATGCACAAAATATTGTCTACTGATCTGTTACAAAACTTAGAATATGTAAGAAGTAAATTGAGAACATGGCAGGGTTGAGAAGTAGTGCAAATGTTGTAAGATCAATGGATAGGTTCTGCCTGGGTTGAAGGACTGGATTATTGAAGTTCAGATACCAGAGGAAAACAACCCAAATGTCCATCAATACATGAGTGGATTAATAAACTGTGGTATATGTATACCATGGAGTACTATTCAGCTTTAAGAAACAATGGTGATATAGCACCTCTTGTATTCTCCTGGAAAGCGCTGGAACACATTCTACTAAGTGAGGTATCCCAAGAATGGAAAAACAAGCACCACATGTACTCACCATCAAATTGGTTTCACTGATCAACACTTAAGTGCACATATAAGAATAACATTTATTGGATGTTCAGCGGGGAGGAGGAGGGGACGGGCATATGCACAAACAATGAGTGCGATGCGCACCTCCTGGGGGATGGACACACTTGAAGCTCGGACTTGGGGGGAAGGGGGGACAAGGTTACATACATAACCTAAACATCTGTACCCCCATAATATGCTGAAATAAAAAAAAAAGATTTTGGTCAACAAATGAGATAATTAAAATTGAGATTATGGAGAAGTTACAACTGTTATAATGACAAGACTAGGGAATAAATGAAAGAATTTCTGAGGTTATGTGGTAGACAATTCCATTGAAGAAAAGGTTACTACGGAAGATAGAAGCCAATGTATTAAAACAATATATTCAAATCATCAAAAACTGAGAGCACAGTAGTGTTGGAGAGGCAGCATGAGAGACAGTGATGTAGAAACTAAAATCTTCAAGGAATAATAGGCAATAGCTATTGAGTGCTTACAATGAGCCTGATATCAATCCATACAAATAATGACACTTCGAAACCTTACACAACCTTATGAAGGTAGTATTATTATTATCATCATTTCCAAACTAAGAAACTGGGGTGCAAACAGCTTCGGTAATTCATTAAAAGTCATACAGCAAACAGGTTGAACTTGTATTTGATCCCAAGCTGTCTGTATCCCTAATTATATTCTTAAACCACTCTGCTATGCTGCATGCAGCAAATGAAGAACGTCTCATGTGTTGCGTTAAGACTACAGAAGGGGTAGTAACAGGTGGAATATTTGATGACATGAGACATACAGCTGGGAAGATTGGTTTGTGTCAGTGAGGAGCAAGGAGCCCCGGCAGCTTGGGAGAAACAATGAAACGGTATCTGACTCATGCCTGGAAATTCAAAAGCGAATTGATGAGGAGCTATCTGCTCTGATGAAAGACTAAAGAAGAGGTGACTAAATGCCTCCAAATGTTCTCCTAGAATTTTTCAGTTCAATGATGCATAAATGTTTCTCATGTATCAAATCATGTCCACATTCTCTAAGAGCTCATGTGAGGCTGACATAGTGTGCCCCATGGGACCACCCAAAGGGACTCCAAAAGTAGTTAGTGAAGAGACAGAGAGCACCACTCATCAGGGAGATTGAAGGTGAGTGGGGGTAGAGTTGCGGTCTCTGATTAATCCAGGAAAATACTCCAGAAAGGAAAGCATGAGCTCTAAATACCAGCTAGGCATAGTGAGAGTGAAAGTGCCAGGCAAATTAGAACCTACCTGCCCCAGTTCCCCTTAGCTTTCCTCGTCCCTCCAACTCCCTTCCCAGGGCACAGAAACCATACAATAGGAGATGGAAAGAAGCCAACCACAATCCCCGATTAGAACGTAGGCTTCCCACCTGCAGCAGGCTTGAGCTTTGAATGAAAACTAAAGTGTCAATTGTTCCATGGAAATGCACAGTCTAACTTCTGAAGCAACTTTAAGTGACTCTAAAATAAAACAAAATTGAGCAGAAAAGACACGGAGTGCCTCAAATTTTCAATGAAGTTCATGGGAAGAACTTCTCTTACGGAAATAAATAATAAAGGAACAAGAAGAGAAAAAAAAGAGAGGTGCTACATGATTACACATTGCAAGTCCTGCCTCTTCTTGATAGTAGTTACACTAGTCTCTGTTTCCATTCCTGCCTCCTTACTATCCATCCTCATCCAGTTACCAGAGTGAAGCTTAAAACAGAAAACTCAAAGAAAAGTTAAATTCAGCACTGGTATTTCATTGCACTGAGAATATCTAAGTTCAAACTTCTCTGTAGTCTACAAGGCCATACATTATCTAACCCCTACCTACTTTGTGGATCTCATCTTCTACCATTCTTCTCCTTTCTTTAGAACCTGCTTAGTTTTTTCTCCCTGTAAGCTTTGCACTTGCTGTTCCCATCTGCCTGGAATGTTCTACCCTAAGATCTCTATGGAGCTGGTCCTCCATGTCATTTGGCCTCTGTTCAAATGACAACTTCTCAGAGTGGCTTCTGTGACCTCCCAGTTGAAAGAAGCTGTCACAGTTATTTCCTTTCAGATCGCCCTATCCATTTTCTTCATAATACAGCCACTATTTGAAATTATCTTATTCACTTGTCTTTTTGCTTGTGTTCCCCCTCTACAACTAGAATGCAAAAATCTATAGAATCAGGGACATTTTTATCTTGTTTACTATTATACCCCGGTACTAGAGCTTTGTCTAGCACATAGTAGGTGTTCAACAAATACTATGCAAAAGTCATAGATTTTTATATCAAATATTTATATTGTATATAAAAATTTGATATTTGTAAAGAAAAGTTCTTTATTGGAGCAGAAAACTTTCCAATGGAGTTATTTAGAACACATGGGAACTAATCCTTCAGTGGAAACGTGTATTGAGGAAATTGGCTAGCAGTCATACTTCTGAGGCAATGTCCTGACATGACAAGTTGTATTAGTGTATCAGTCAGGGTTCGATCAGGGAAGCAAAATGACTATGAACTATGGGATGAGAGATTCACTATAGGAATTAGGTCCTCCATAATGAATGTCTCAAAAGGAGAATTGGGAAGTCAGAGGAGCTGCAAGTCAGCCAGTCTGAGAAACCAAACATGTTCAGACACCTAAGTGGAAATAATGGAAGCTGATAGAGAAGTCTCTGGGAAAAGTCCAGGTGTCTGCCTGCAACTATCTAGTGATGAGCACAAGGCCTTTACTGGTCAGCAGTGTCAGCAGCCGACAAGAGAGCTGGAAGTGGGGCAGAGGAGAATCAAAAGGACAAACTAGAAGCCACCAGCCTGTCCTTACTGTCTGTCACCACGACATCAGATCTCATCACAAGGTTTCATCACAACATTCAGAGAGCAATGGACAATGGTTTCCTTCTACTACCCAAATCTCATGCAAGTACCACTTTTAGCCAACTCTAACCCAGAGTGGTAAGGGAAGAGGATTCTGGCAAGCAAGCATAGGTCCAGCTTAGCCAAGTGAACAATAGGAAGACACCTCATAGCTAATTAGGACTCATTTTACTTGTAAGAAACAGAAACTCAATAAAGGAACACCAGATAGATAGATTTATTGTAAAGGATGTCTAGGCATCTTACCACACAAACGTAGGGAAGGCTGGAAGTGGGAGTCAGGAAGCCCTCTAACCACTCTAATCTCTGTTTCTCCTTGTATATCTTCAGTATGTCTGCAAAATACCTACTTCTTTCATGTGGCAGTAAACTGGCCCGAGTTTGCCTAATATGGGCAATCCACATGAAAAGCAAATGAATACTCTCTTTCTCTATCTTCCTCTTTTTCTCCTGATTTTAAATTCTCAGGGAAGAATCTTTGATTTGCCCAAGTTAGGCAGATACCAACAATGAATCCAACCAACTCTGGCCATTGAGAGAAGACATTGTATGAAAATCGATGTCAGGGACCCACAGCTAAGAGATAATCCTCAGAAAAGGAATAAAAAAATGTGGTAAGTATCCAAAAAGATTATATAAATATATATTAATACATAGATGTTGGTGTGAATAGAATATTGCATCCATGGGATAGCAGTTATATATTTAATGAAATAACATGATTATAAGCCTTTTTGTAGGTTTGCAACAAAAAAATAAGAATTACAAGTTTGCATTTTGTGTCTCCTCCAACTCCTATAACAGATAGCAATAATTAATATTTTTAATTAAAAGGAAAACAACTGGACTCTAAAATAAGATAAATATACCTAACATCCCAAAATGGAATAGAGGAGTGAGCGGAGCTGAACCTGCAAGTTAGATGAGCTTTTGATTCAGAAAAAGACATGTGACTTGAAGTTTCTGAGCGGCAACAAATACCAAAGTGTCTTAGGTTATGAAAGAGACCAGGCTAACTGATTGAAACCAGTGGCAGGTATGGAGCTCCCTATTTGAGAAAAGAAATCTGAAAAAAATGTCTGTTTCCTAGGTTAGATATCCTATGAATATGTTACCTAAGGAAGTGGGAAGACAGCCAGAATCTAAAGAAATACACCAGCTGGCCTAAGGACGGATCACCATGGTGCAGGTGATACAAGGCCTCTTTCTCAACAGATGGCCCCCTGGGAGGCAGGTCAAAGCAACAGGGATGGGGGAGAGAGATTTAGATAAAAAGAACAGTGAGAAAGAGCAAGGAAAAAGAGCATTTCCTCTTTAAATGAGCCGAAACCCCAAATGTACTGGGACAAAAAATGCAGTTCTTAGAAAGACAGCTAATAAAGTTAACTGATAATCTAATGCAGATATGATGATATAAAAATAATAGAACAGAGGAATAAAGTTTTTAAAATTAGTAATAATAAAATAATTAAAGAAATAAATGCAAGAATAATATTGAAGGAAGGAGCAAGAAATCCTAAAATCAGAAAAGCAAATGATGAAACAAAAATTGATAAAATTTTATGATAAATGTATTAGTTTTCTGAGTAACAGATTACCAAAACCATAGTGGTTAAACACAACATGTATTTATTATCTCAAAGTTGCTGTGGTCAGGAGGCCAGTTACAGTTAGTTTATCTGTGTCCTCTGCTAAAGGTCTCTCATATTGTAATCAAAGCACTGGCCAGGGCTGTGGTCCCATCTGAGGCTTGGGGACCTCTTCAAAGTTCACGTGGATGTTGGAAAAATTCACTTCCTTGTGGCTGTAAAAATCATGGCAATTTGTTTCTTCAAGACCCACAGGAGACCTCTGGACCCTATTTAAAATGATTTGATTGCTTAGAACAAGCCCATTTAGGATATCTCCCTTTGGATTACACTAAAGTCAATGAATTAAGGACTTTGATTACATCTGCAAATTCTCTTCAGCTTTGCCATATAAGGAACCATAATCATGGGAATAATATTCCATCACCTTGCCATACTGAATTCATTAGAAGCAAGTTACAGGTCCCCTACACGCAAGGGGAACGGCTTCTACACTGTCGTCAGTCATTGAGGCAACCTTAGAAATCTGACTAACACAATGTAAAAATAAATAGACAAATAGAAATTTTGAATATAAAAGTGTAGCCATTATAGGAGAAAAAAAATCTAAAAAAAATAGACTAGCCTACACACAGGTGCAGATAGATTAGAAGCAATTAAGTGGATGATAATACCGAAGTCTTCACCCAGAATACAACATAGAGTCATAAAGGGATTTAAACAAAAGCAAACTGAAGGAGCAGTTAAGAGATGTGTTGGAAGATAGAGGAGGTAAAACATGAAATTTCAGATTGTTTTTTAAAAAGGGATGGAGGCCAGGTGCAGTGGCTCATGCCTGTAATTTTAACACCTTGGCAGGTTGAGGCGGGAGGATCACTTGAGGCCAGGGAGGTAGAGATCATCCTGGGCAACACAGTGAGAACCCATCTCTACAAAAAAAAATTTTTTAATTAGGCAGACATGGTTACACACGCCTGTAGTCCTAGCTGTCAGGAGGCCAAAGCGGGAAGATCACTTAGCCCCAGGAGTTCAAGTCTGCTGTGAGCTATGATTGCACCACTGCACTCCAAGCTGGGTGACAGAGGAAGACCCCATCTCAAATAAATAAATAAATAATTGCAAAAGCTATCATAAGCAGCAATATATAATAAAGTAATATTAAACCGCTAAAGAAAAACAGCTGTCAACTTCAAATTTTAAATCCAGTTAATAAAAGTTTTTCAGACATTCAAAGACAGGAGTTTAAGCTCCAGACTCACATTGAAAGAGTGACATTTCTCAAATTTTTTACATCACGGCATACATAGGAAATCATAATTGTGGTATATGGGGATAAACAAACAAGGCTATCCTCAGATGAAAGCACCTGGTTACCTCAGAACCACTGAGACACCTTTAGGACTGATGAGATCAAGATTTAACTATCCAGTGTGCTGAGGCTCAAAGAAAATTGTGTTCTGAAGATGAGAGAAGTAAAAACAACAGTGAACAGATAAATTAATAAAAATATCCTTCAAACTGTAATTAACTATTGATTTTAAAATAAAATAGTTTATTAAGTCTTTTTAACAATAAAACCATTGCTCTAGATAACAACAATATGGATGTAGGTATGTGCGCATCTGGAATTGGATGAGATGCTCAAAGGGAAGTTAAAGTTTGCTAACATCTTTCTGGTGTGTTTGGAAATAAGAGAGAAATGCTGAATAAATTTAGGATTTGTTAGAAATACTTATATTTAATTATCCATGTAAAAACAATTAAGGGAAACCTTCCCTCAAATAGAAATTAAACACAAATCCTGCAAACCAGCACAGGAAATAAAAAGGAATTTTTAAAATTATCAATCTAAAAGAAGAAAAAAATGAAAGAAAATGAATATCAAGAAAAAAATTACAAAATGAAATGGTAGAAATAAGTATAAATAGGTTAATATTTTTAATAAATGTATT
>NW_012153062.1:1554047-1577137 GCF_000956105.1 Propithecus coquereli
ATAGAGCCTTCTTCCTGCTACAGAAACTGAAAATGCCAAATCTTTATTTTTACAGCCTCCCTTGCATGGAGGACACAGAATTCAAAATCTCAGTTCAGTCAGTGAGAGGCACCTGCTGTGGACTTTGGATAGTGAGCCAATGAGACAAAACGAGAGAGGAGCAGGTAGGCAAGTAGCTCCATCATATCCAGAAGCAATACATTTGAGCAGCAGCCCCTGCTCAGCCACGGGCAGTGACAGCAATGCTGGTCTCCTTTATAGCCCATTTTCGACTGAGGTCCTGGCTACAGCCCAGCCACCCTTGCTCTTGCCCGTTTTACAATCCAGGTCCTTCAGCTTCCCACAAGAGTCTATTTTCCCCGATAGCATTTTAATAAATGTATTTTTAACTGAGAAAGTCTAAAATATTAGCAAGACAACAAAACAGTGCTAGAAACCACTTAGAAGGTTGAGGTGAGTAGGAAAAATTAAATGTTAATTATTACTAGCAATATTAACACCAGACTAAATAGATTTTAAAGCAAAAAACCATCATGGCAATAAAGAAGAAAATAATACAGAACAAAAAGTAATCCACCTAGAAGACGAAATTATCATGTCATAAAAATATAACCTAGAAATGTCTACCTCAATAACCTGATAGAATTACAAGAAGAAAATGACAAGATCATTCATAATGATAGACTTTAGTGTATTAATATCAGAATGTGATAACTCAAACAGATATAAAAATGAGAGCATCACAATAATAATACATATCTACATTATATATTACCTGATATGAAGCACAAAGATAAGCCTAAGATCAAGATCACGTCTGCAGTATTCTTGCCTAAAATGTATAACCCAAACTTAATCATAGAAACATCAGACAAACCTGAAATGAAAGTCAGTTTACAAATAACTGGTCAGGACTCTTTAAAAGTAACAAGCTATAGACTGGGAGAAAATATTAATAAACCATATATCCAACAAGCAAAATGTATGTGGAATATATTAAAAAAACAAAAAACTTTTGAAACTCAACAATTAGAAAAGAAACAACCTTCCTAAAATGATTGGAATATATCCTTCCCCAAGGAATGTGTATGATGGCAAACGAGCACATGAAAAGAAGTCTGAAATCATTAGTCATTGGGAAAATAAAAATTAAGACCAGAATGAGACACAGAAGAGACCAGAATTCGAATGACTAAAAAATAACAGTAATAAATAAAAGATAATATTGAGTGCTGACAAGGATGCAGAGTAACTGGAATTTTCATACACTGCAAAATGTTAACAGTCACTCTGGAAAACACTTTGACAGATTCTTACAAAGTAAAACAAACACCTATCTTTGGTATTTGCCTTGAAGAAATGAAAACATATGTTCACACAAAAACTTGTTCAAGAATATTTATAGCAGTATATTCATAATCACCAACACAACCATACAATGGAATACCATTCAACAATAAAAAGAACAAATTATTGCTACATGAAACAACCTGGTTAAATTTTTTATTTATTTCCATTTTTGTACGTATTTATTCATGGAGTACCTGCGCAGATTTGCTACATTGATATAGTGCATCATGGTGAAGTCAGGGCCTTGAGTGCACACATCGCTGAAGCAACGCACATTGTACCCACCAAGCAAAATATGGTTAAATCTTAAACATACTATGCTGACTGAAAGAAACCAGACTCAAAGGTTACATACTGTATGATTCCATTTCTATGACTTTCTGGAAAAGACAAAAACTATAGGAATAGAGAACTGATCAGTGGTTGCCAGTGTTTAGGAGTGGGTAAAGAGTCTAAGCTCACACAACAGTTCAGGGGGAGAAAAGAATTTTACTTGATACAAATTTAAAAATTAAAACATACATTTATAAAAAAAATACAGATAAACCAAAGACATACATCTGAAAATCGAAGCTAAATTTTTAGAAAACAAAAAAGCATAGGAGAAAATTTTTGTGACATTGTGGTTTGGATGATTCAAAAAGTCTAAAACATAAAAGAAAATAATTATAAATTTAATTATATTAAAATTAAAAATTTATGCAAAAAAGAAAAAGTTAAAAGGCAAGCTACACATTGGGAGAAGATATTTTCAATCAAATGAAGGGCTTATATCCAAAATGTACAAAAGCGACTACAAATCAATAAGAAGATGTCAAAGAATCCCACAGAAAAAAATGAACAAAGAAAACAAGTAGGCGTTCACTGAAAAATGAAAGCAAAATGGTCACAAACATGAAAATATGTGCTATCCCACCAATCATATGTTAAATAAAATTTAAGGAAAGATACATTTTTACACCTTTAAAACTGACATCTGAAAATAAAAATTGTAGATCTACTAAATATGCAAGCCAAACTTTCAATTTCGTGTGTAGCTCAAGATTTCTCACATATATATAAATTCATACAATGAAATATTATAGTAGCTAAATAAACTAGTGTTATACATACCTATATGGATAAATTTAAAGACAATACTGAGTGAAATAAGCAAACGCATAAAGATTATATCACATATAACAATTCTCTTGGAGAGGGAGGGAAAAAGAGAATTGTTTGTGGATGAATACCTATGCAGATAGAGCATAAAACCATGAATGGAAGTCCTACACTTAAATTTCGGAATAGTTGTTACTCTGGAATATTCTCAAAGTAAGGAGGAGGGACAGGGAGGGATGCATAAAGGATTCTAAATGTTTCTGTTGTTGTTGTTGTTTTCTAATCTTAAGTAAATTTGGCAAAATGTTAAGATGTGTCAATGTTGAATGGAAGGCAAGGATTATATTATATTTTACAATAGAAAATTTTCAAAGAAAGATACCATATACAGAGATGGATTTCATGTCCTGTCCCTAATGCTTGTTATCCTCCACAATTGAGATGAATATAATCTTTGCACCAGAGATACAAAATATAATTTTTGCATGCCAAGCAGTTTATAAGATCAACATGAGGAGAAAAAGAAAATATTTAATTCAAATCCTATTTATATTTTTAACTTAATAGATTTTTAAAATTTTGTGTATGTTTGACAATGTTTACAATTTGCAAATAGAACATGTACCACATATGTGGGGGATAGCATAAGTTTTAAAAATTGGTGGCTGGTCAAATATTTGGAGATTGCTGCAGTAGGTAGAGATTCTGCAGCTTCAGAGTACTTACGTATCACCTAAGGGTCGATCTAAAATGCAGCTCCCTGGGCCCCACACTGGATGTTTCAGTTTAGTCAGTTTGGGGTTAGGCCCTGCGCCTGTAATTTTAACATGCACCTCAGATGATTCTGAGGCCAGTTTCAAGGGACTATATTTAGAAATCAAATGTTCTACAACAACACTCTCATAAACAAGTATCACAAGGAGGTGGCAGCTTCATTTCTTTAAATTTCTGCAGTAGAACAAGCTTTATGCTTTCTATATGACTTCAATGACATAATGTCACATTAGGCCACCTATTTTCTATTTCTATTGACAGCAAAAGAAAAGGATATGGCTTTTAAGATAATTTCCAGACAAAGAGGTTTTTATTCCCTTTTTTTAACTACAGAAAAAGATTTTTTTGACTGAAAACTTTGTACACTGTGTATATTCTTTTCAAATATGCTCCCAAGCCCCATGTTTAGAAGGCATAATTGACATTATCTTTACTCCTTCTGCACTTGGAAACTGTTGTGAAATGTACCCCAATTGCTCCTCACGAAAGTTTCATGAGACACACATCCTCATGCCATTTTACAGGTGTGAAAACAGTAACGAGTAACAGGAGACAGAGCAAGAACAGAACTTCAGTCGAACCAACCTCAAAAACCCTACATGGACCAGGCGCAGTGGCTCACGCCTGTAATCCTAGCTCTCTGGGAGGCCGAGGCGGGCGGATTGTTTGAGTTCAGGAGTTCGAAACCAGCCTGAGCAAGAGCGAGACCCCGTCTCTACTAAAAATTAGAAAGAAATTAATTGGACAACTAAAAATATATAGAAAAAATTAGCCGGGCATGGTGGCACATGTCTGTAGTCCCAGCTACTCGGGAGGCTGAGGCAGGGGATCGCTTGAGCCCAGGAGTTTGAGGTTGCTGTGAGCTAGGATTGCCACAGCACTCTAGCCCGGGCAACACAGTGAGACTCTGTCTCAAAAAAAAAAAAAAAAAACCCTACATGGCCACATGCTCCCCAAGCATTTTCCACAAATATGTGTCAGTGTTAGCACTGCTATTCTGTGAGCATCATCCCCACCAAAGTCCGTGTGGTATGGAAATTCTGGAGAAATTTTAAATTTCCTGCAGAAAGAAGTTGTATATGCAAGGTTTAATTTTGCCACTACACTTTTAGACCTCTTGGCCATGCCTCAGTACAGCGCCTTCTGAATCCTAAGGCAAAATTATTTTATAGGGGGGAAATTGAGAGTCAAGATTTGGGGGACAGAATCTTTCTCTGCATCATCAAATCAGCCTGCCTCGAGTCAGCTGATTTGCTGACCTGATATCCTTAGGGTTCAGCCTGCCCTATGGGGTAATCCAGCCCTATACTTTTGAGTTTTCACTGCAGGGTCTCTAGAGAGGACTGAATCTATGCTCATGAGCCTCTAATTATCACCATATGGGAATTCTGGGAACAGGAGATATGTTTATCACCAGGCATTATGGAGTTCTTAATCAGCAAGGTTTTAAAGCATTTGCAAATGTCTTGATAGAGCACTTTGGTAAAAGCTGAAGATACCATGATAAACAATACTTGATTTTAAAGAGTTTCTTTCAAATTGTTGATCATATTAAGCCAGAATCTAAAATCCCTAAATTCTTTAGCTGATACTACCTACAGCCACTCCTACCTAGGGGAGCAATTTGGACAGGGAACACCAAACAAATGCAAATAATATTATGCTAAATTGCTTTGTTATCTTTAAAAATATAGTACTGGCAAACCTCACTGACTTGTAGCTCCCCCTGTCATAAGGCTTTGCCCCTGTGGCCTCTTAAGATCTGGACTAAAAGTCAATGTTTTTTCCTATTCCCATATATAAAATAAATCATTTTATGATCCATGTTAAATGAGTATTGTGTTTTGAATAAGATACAAGTCAGTGAGGTTTGCCATGATTATACATTTTTGAAAATATATTTCTTGGCATAAAAGAAGTTGGAGACCCCCATCCAATAAATCAAGTTCTAAAGAATCACACTAAATAAAAGAATTTGGGGGTAGAAAAATGGAGTGCCCAACTATTTATCATATGCTCTTAAAGCTATGGAATAAAGCTATAGAAGTATGGGTATCATTGTCTTTAAACAAGTGGAGAGCTGTCTGCACAGAGAAAGGATATGACTGCATAATTTCTTGGTCTTTGAAGGGAAAGAGTCTTATCTTCACCATGAAGCACACATGTATTTTTTTTTCAAATGTAATATATATGATAAGACATACAGTATTCTTTTTTTAAAGCTTAAGTTCCTCTGGGTCCCTTTTACTGAATTTTATGATATTATCACAGGCTTTTTTGGATTTGATCATTGGGAGAGAAGTTTCTACTGGCAAAGAAATATAGAATTTTAGAGCTAGATCATTATGCTTTGTTTAAGCTTCGTTTTAAATATGAGCTCTTTCTAGAGAAAAATGAATTTATTTGATCTAAAATATGCATCATACGTGCCAGAAAAGAAAGCAAAGATAGCAGAAAAAGGCAAAATGTGTTGTACCTGAGAGAAATCACATCCTTATACTTAATTTGATAAGTATATGGATTCTACTACTCATATTTTTAATAGATAACTTATTTTGAAATAACATTGATTGTTCATTAAGAATGGGGCAGGAGATAAAATAAAGACTAGAGCAGAAAGATGTGATGCATTTCAGAAAGATGACCTCAGTAATCCAGAGAGTTAGCTATTGGGTATGATGAAAAGTACCCAATCTTGGAGACAGAAGTCAATTGCCTCCCTGTCCCATTCATGTATGTCCATGCGTTATTGGGTATGCTTATCTCCCCTATTGTTTTGCATACTTCTTGGAACATAAAGGCCACATCATACTCATCTGTATCCCTGCAGTAACACCTAGAATAGGGATTGGTTCAAAATTGATGAAGTATATTGTTTGTTGAATAAAAACAAATATTTTAAATTTATTAAATATAAGAGTCTCAATTATTATGATATTTAAAGAACTATATGAAATGGACTCAGATCAATTATTATTGGTATCATCTAGATTTATGATATTAAAAAAAGAAATTCAAGCATAATAGCCAGTGAAATTATTCCTGAAGATACTTGCACTCATAATTTTGGTTTCCTTTGGTGAGGCAAATATGATTTTTACTTGCTGGCTTTATAACCATGTAAATCAATAGCAGTAAAAAAATTCCATTTGGAAATTTATAGTTTGTCTGCTTTGGGCTAGTAAAGATCTGAATATCCTGGGTGTCTTATTCAAAATAGTGTTATTAAACGCTGTATAGTCAATGACAATTTTGCCTGTGAAATGCAAATTTTTAAAAAATAAAACATTAAATTTTCAAATCACAAGTTGGAAATTTAAATCTTCTGCCATAAACTTGAGAGGATACCTTCTTATCTACTGATGACCACATCAGATTATATTATGAGACGAATGGATGTTTAAGACTATTGGAGTTGGAAACTTTACCTATTTCTCAATTTTATGGATATAGACCATGTGGAGTAGTGAAGAGGTTCAACAACCTTTCAGATGTTTATGACGGAGAAAGTAGTTACTATTTCTTATAATCTCATCATGTGCTAAACACCATGTTAAATGTTTTGTATAAGTATCCATTATCTACTGCATATTTACACACAGTCTCCAGAGATAATAATTATCATCCACCATTTTATTATTATGAAACTGAGATTTGAAGATGTAACATGAATAGCCCAAGGCCAAGTGGTAGATCAGGGATTTGATGCCAAGGGTTGTGCTCTTAAGCTTGCTGGGCAAAAGCATAGTTGACGGTTGTTTTCTTCTGAAATAACTAGAAAAATCAGCAAAACACTAGTAATGGAACAGGCAGAAGACTGAGCATCTTAGATGATACAATGCATGGAAACACTAAGAATGGTTTTCGTTATGAATGCAGAAACCATACCAAGTATAATAAAAGCACAATATACCTCTGTATCCACTGAAATTTCTAGCACAGTTCCTGTTTTAACATGGAGTACTAAGTACAGAAGTCATCAAGTAAAGAATGTATTTTTTAATGTGAAGTTAAAATCAAAGTAAACCTATTATTACTAATAATATCTGTCAGTCAGATTGGATTTTTTTTTAAAATTTTTAGGTTGAGCCTGATACATGAAGATAAATAGCATTTAAAATTTGTTGAGTGGTGTGGGTTCCTTACAGTGAAGCAAAGAAAACAAAAGTAACATTTCTTAATTTGTATTCATTGAAAACACTCCTTTGTATTTACTCCTCCAGATATCTAATGAATACTTACATGTTCTTACTGTTTTTTTTATTTGATGTACTTTGCAGGGATCAACAATTGAAAAGAATATCCAGAATGAAGAAGAAATAAAGGAGGCATTAGTGTCTACAGTTTCCTGTGTTTTTAAATTCTAATGAATGCACACCCTGTAGTTGTAATGTTTTCTATCATTTAAAAGAAAAAGATAATAAAAAGCACTTTTCTGTGCTTTTAACCATTTGTGACAATATAGTTTGATATTTCTCAATTATCTACCTCCTTCAACATTTTAATGTAATGCGAAAATTTGAAGTATAAGTTTTCTCATACCATTTTTGGCCCTATTTCCCTGTTGAAAAATAAAATATTGTTAAAATGAATAGACTTTTACCCTACTTAATAGAACTTTTCAAATCCATGAATTTATAATTATTTAAAAGCAAAGGATTTTGAGAGTATGTATTTCCTTGCTAACTGGGAAATACAGCATGAACTATAATAATCAGTGGACATTTACATAGAGAAGGATTCCATCTTGATCACTGACATTGATCAATTATAAATGGCCCATGGTTTCCATTAGAAAGAGTATTATGAATGAATGTCCCTTACAGGCTAAAGAGGGATGAATCTCAGCAGCAAAAACTACCAATTCCCACACGTTTGCCAAGGGATTAATGGGGAAGTAGGGTGGGGGCTCAGAAACTGTCTGCATACACAGTACCTCCAAAAGGTGAGATTGAAGCAGTCTATCTTATAGCAGTTTCAATCATTTATGCTAGTACCAAGGGGAAATGTGTAATATTTATAAAATATTAGAATTAGTGAGAATATCATCTATGTAAGAAGCCAAGAAAAATATCACTTTATTTGAAAAATATACCAATTTTGTTTTTCAAATTTGAAGTTCATTCTATCATTTCCTCTATGGTACTATCAACCAGGCTCATGGAATACTACCACTACTACTATTTTTACTACCCTAGTAAAATTATATTATAACAATCATCTGTTAATTTTCTATATAACTTCCATATTAAGCAAGCAGAACTCATAGGGTACAATTACAAATAAATTGTTTTTTCCCTACTATTCCCATCTCAAACTCATTCTATGGAACTAGCTCTTTTCCTTCCTCTCAGTAAAACCCACAGAAATTCCCATAGTATTTCTGATCACTCTAAGATGGCAAAAGCATTTTTTTTAAATTAAGTATTAGTATGTTTTAGTGTTCAATTAACTTTTCACTTAGGTACTAGAAAAATCTCAGCTATTCAAGAGCTGAGTTAAATAGTTTGTAGGAAATTATGTGCAAAGATTATTGTCTTTCTAATATCTCTGATTTTTAAAAATACTTTCTTTGTTTTCTGTTTCCAATTTAACTTTTCAAAATATTTCTCTGTTCAGTTTATTTTACCATAGGCACAGTACTTTATCACCTGTATTGAATTTCATCTACCTGTGACTTATGATGCTATGCCAACACCAAGAGAGCAAAAGTAATTTATCAAATCTAAAACTCAGCCTATGTCACACTGGAGACATCATTATACATGTGTCACTTTTATCAGAGGTTTGCATTTCATTAGCCTTTTACCATTAAAGTATTGACTTATTTCAAATGCAGTTTTGAGATTTGCTCAACCATGTGAGTGCTCAAGATTTCCACCTGAGAGCACTTTTCAAACCAAAGTGCAGGAAGGTAGAGCCCACATGTAGAAAATGGTGTTGCTGAGGTGAGCAAGCAGAGATTGAACTTCAGACCTACTGAAGTAACTTGAATTTTTAGGCAGGGGTAGTAGAGAGGTAGGAGCTGTGCAAAGGGGACCCTGAGAAGCCTCACTGAGGGTTTCCCGTGAGTCATGGACTGAGGATTTCCTGGATCCTTAACTGAGATCTAAAACAAGAAAACACAGGTCCTAACAGAGTGGCTACTCTATAACTAAGATCTAAATGCAGATATGGAAATTATGCAGGGCTGAAAAACAATATATAGTTTAGACCCATCTAGAGTGAAGAAATCTCACTGAGCACTTCAGGCATTCAGTTGAGACATAATAAAACTAGAACTTGGGATCAAAATTACACCCTAGAATGAGAGTTATGCACTAAGACTAAGGAAAAAAAAAATAGGCCCATCCTAAGAAAGCATAAAACTAAGCCCAACAAGGTGAAGAGTATTTTAACTGCCTGCCAGAAAAAAACGAAACACCACTTAAAGGAAAATAATATAATTCAGCCTCCCTCCACCATTGTATCATTCACAATGACCAGCATACATTGCAAACTTACTATGCTTGTAAATAAGCAGGAAAATGTTCCCAGTATCAAAGGAGAAAACAAAACAATAAAAACAGACCCAAAAGATGCACAAATGTTGAAATTGTTAAACAAGGGCCTTAAAACTACTATTATAAATATGCCCCATGTCTTAAAAGTAAAGATGGGTAAATAAGTAAACAACTCAGTAATGTAAGCAGAGAAATAGACACTATGGAAAAACAATCAGATAGAAATTGAAAGTACGATATCTGAAACAAACAAAAAAAATCACTGTATAGCTGATTGGACATTGCAGAAATAACCACTGAGTTTTAAGACAGTTTAAAGGAAATTACCCAATCTGAAAATCATGGTAGGGAAAGATGAAAAACAAAATAGAGGTTTAGTAACCTGTAGGAGAATACTATTCAGTATAAATATGTCTAATCGGAGTTCAAAAAGAAGAGAAGAAACTAAAGAGAAAATGGGGCAGAAAAATTTGAAAAAATAATTACCAAAAATTTCTCAAATACGGTGAAAAATACCAACCTTTTAATCTAAGAAACTCAGTGAACCCAAAGCTGGAGAAATTCAAAGAAAATCACATCTAGATGTATCCTTGTCAACTGATGAAAACCCAAGATGAAGAGACAATTATAAAAGCAGCCAGAGAAGAAAGACATTGCATGCAAGAATAATAAGTTTAATGGGTTACTTCTCATCAGAAATAATGGAGCCCAACAGATAATAAATTGATATCTTTAAATTGTTGCAAGCAAACCAGATTTCTATATCCAGTGAAAATATTTTTCAAATATACAGGAGGAATAGAGACATTTGCAGATAAACAAAATCTGAGAGAATGTGTCTCCGGAGATTAGTACTATAAGGAATGCTAAATAACTTTCTTCAGCACCAAAGGGAAAAGAAACAATATGGAAATATGTATCTAGAAAAAGAAATGAATAACACAAAAAAATGATAAATATGTACATAAATATTAAAGCCCTGTTTTATTTCTGCTTTTAATTTTTATAAAAGACAAGTTACTGTTCAAAGCAAAAACAATATAACATTTTATTGTGGAGTTTATAATGTATGTAGAAATAAAATATATGATGACTATAACACAATGGATGAGGATAAATGGAATATATTATAATAAGGTATTTATATTTTATAGTAACTGATATAATATTCATTCTAACCACACTGTAGTAAGTTAAGGATGCATATTGTAATTCTTGGAGCAACCATTGGCTAAAAAAAAAAAAAGGAAATAAAATGGATTCCAAAAAATATTCAATGAATACAAGCAATGCAGGAAAAATATAGGTGACAAAGAGCAAACAAATCACAAGATGGTAGACTTAAACCCAACCACATCAAAAAATCAATTAATTAATCATAAAAAAATCAATAAAAGCAATCAATCATATGATTTAAATGTAAATAAGCTAAACACTTTAAAATCTAAGATTTTTCAGACTGGATAGAAAAGCAAGTACATGTTTTCTACAAGAGCTATTCTTTAAACCAACATTTTTCACACATCTATGATATGAGTAGTACTCTATAATGCATTTATATCTCAAGAAAGGTGTAATAATCTTATCACATGGGGAATTTAAAATTGCATTAGGCATTGGATAAGGGAAAGATACTGTTTAGAAACACATAAAGCAGTTAAACTAATCAGATTTTCCTCCAATGCGAGAAACTGAGCAGATTTTGCTGTTTAGACAACACTAATTCTCTTCTTTCCCTGAATGTGGGAAGAGGATGATCCATTCATAGTAAAATTTATTGATCTTCTTATTTTCTGGTTTTGTGTTCTTAGATTATTTCCCTTTAGTGAAAAACTAAGTCCTTTTAGCTTTCCTATTAACTTTCTCCTTTAAATTTTCTGTTTACAAGGTGCCAGATAGTTTTTAGGCATAATCTACTATGTTGTCATTAGAATTCTATAACAATACATAATTTAAAGGATGTTTTCCAGTCCTTTTTTATTTGTACTTAAATTGTATTAACTCAGGATTGAGCATTAACAGTTGCCTTTTTAAAAATATTTTTTATTTTTTAGAAGTTTTAGGTTTATAGAAAAATTGATGAGACTGTACAGAGACTTCCCACATGCCCTGCATCCAGTTTCTCCTATTGTTAAGTTCTCATAAGAGTTTTATTTGTTACAGATAATGAACAAATATTAATACATTATTATTAAAGCCCAAACTTCATCATATTCTCTAGTTCTCCCCCAATGTCTTCTTTCTGTTCTAGGATCCCACCCAGGACACCATATTATTAATACATTTAGTTGTCATATCTCCTAAGGCTCCTCTTGGCTGTGATATTTCTCACTTATCTCTCATTTTTAATGACCTTGACAGTTTTAAGGAATACTGGTCAGGTATTTTGTAAAATGCCCCTCACTTGAAAGTTATTTGATATTTTTTTCACAATTAGATTTATGTTATGAGTTTTTGGGAGAAGATCACATAGATAAAGTCCTATTTTCATCATATTGCATCAAGAATACATACTATCTATCAACCAATATGCTGTATCCCTGTGGATGTGGACCTTGGTCACCTGGATAAGGAAGTGTATATCAGATTCTCCAATGTTAAGTTACTCTTTTTAACCTTTCCATAGTGTACTCTTTGGAAAGTAGTCACCATGCACAGCCCACACTTAAGGAGTGCGAAGCTATACTTCCCCCTTCTATCAGTCAAGATTCTCCAGAGAAACAGAACCAATGGGATATATGTGTGAATTTTCATTTATGCATAAACAAATACATTCACACAATTTTATACACAAAATACATAATTCTTTAAATATATATTAAACATATAAACTATTATTATATATACAGTAGACACTAGAACGTCATGGGTTTGAACCACACTGGTCCACTTACATGCAGATTTTTTCAACCTAACTCAGACTGAAAACACAGTATTCACAGGATGTAAAACCCAAGTATATGGAGGGCCACATTTTCATATACACGAGTTCTGCAAGGCTGACTGTGAGACTTGAGATTTTGGTATACAAGGGGGGTCCTAGAACAAATCCCTCATGTATACTGAAGGACAACTGAAGAGGGAGAGAGAGCAAGAGAGAAGGAGAAGGAGACTGAGAGAGTAAGAGAGAGAGAGATTGATTTTAAGGAGTTGGGTCACAAAGTTGTGGTGGCTCACAAGTCCAAAACCCATAAAGCAGGCTAGCAGGCTGGAACTCACACAGGAGTTCTATGTCACAGTCTAAAGGCAGAATTCCTTCATTCTCGGGAAACCTCAGTTTTTGCTTTTAAGCCCTGCAACTGACTGAATGGGGCCCTCCTACATTACTGAGGGTAATCTCATGTATTTAAAATCAAGCTATTGTAAATGTTAATCACATCTATAAAACATCTTCACAGGCACATCTAGACTATTATGTGAGCAAACTACTGGGCATCACAGCCTAGCCAACTTAACACATCAAATTTAGCCATCATGACCTCCTTGAGTGTGTGATATTTACATAAATTATTTGGAATTCTTCTGTATGACAGCTTTGTCTCTTCTCCCCTTTTTATGTATTGATTTAATTATTTATTTTTATCACTATGAACTCAAGAATATTTATTTTATACTTTGAGGTGTAATCGAATACTGCTTAATTTTTTTTTCTTGCTCAAATTATTCCAGTTTTGACCATTGAAAACTCTCGATTTCTTCCTGTGTCCCTTTGGTATACATCCATCATTTGTCTTATTTTATTTTATTTTTTGAATACTTCCTTACTTTTCAGCATAAGGTGCTCCAGGCTTATCTTGTATATATCCTGCCCCAGATCCATAATCAGTCTTTTCTTCAAAGAGCTCTGATTCATTTTATTGGAGAATGGTATTAGAAACTAAGATCTAGGAGCTAGATGTATTTATTCCTGGTAGGATGTCATTGCTCTTAGGCCTTCTCAGCTGAGAAAGCAAGGAAGTATGTGTCTGTGTACTAACCCATGTATATATACATATCTATAATATTTCTATATGTAGCCTTCTGTGTTAAAGATCTGTGTTAAGCTAAACACGAGTTCAGACTGATGTCTCCAACTCTAATTTATTATCACAAGAATTGTTGTAGCTTCCTCCCATTGCTCATCTGTTACTCCCACTCCAATAGCTTATTTTTCTGGCCTCTGAGAGATACCTGGCTCTCACCATCTATTATCAACTAACATAATTGATCAATTCCAGTATATGTGTACAGAAGTATTAGAATTGCCAACCCCTTTTCTCATGGGAAAACAATTATATCAACTAGAACAGTGATCCCCAACCTTTTTGGCACCAGGGACCGATTTCATGGAAGACAATTTTTCCACAGCGGGCAGCAGAGCTCAGGCGGTGATGTGGGCGATGGGGAGGAGCTGTAACAGCTGTAAATTTGTAAATACGGATGAAACTTTGCTCCCTTGCCTGCTGCTCATCTCCTGCTGTGTGGCCCCTAGTTCCTAAGTTTCATGGAAGACAATTTTTCCACTTAAGGGGGCAGGGGAGGAGACTGAGGAGCTCTGCTGCCCAGAGGTTGGGACCACAGAACTAGAATATAGTAATTATGTGCAGTTCCTTATGATTTTCTTTAGTCTTAGAGACTCTACACATCTCCGAAGTTACTTAGCCAGCACTTTTTCTCCCCATCTCATTCCCTGAGATTGTTACATACATTTGTAATAAAGTTAGATTCTTTTTTCACCACCATATACATTTTGGGTTTCCCCAACATCTTAAATAATTTATTTTTTTAGTTTTCATACTTTACTCTTTGTGCTGTAAAATTCTATGGGTTTTGAAATACATGCTGCCATGTATGCACCATTTCAATATCACACAGAATAGTTTCACCACCCTAAAAATCCCCCCCCCGTGCTTTATCTCCGTTCCCCCTCCTCTCTCCTTTCCCCCAAACTCCCAGTAACGAGTGAGTTTTACAGTCTCTATAGTTTTGCATTTTCCAGAATGTTATATAATTGAAATCATACACTTTGTAGACTTTTTAAACTGGCTTTTTTATCTAGCAATATGTATTTATGTCTTTGCATAGCTTGACAGTTTATTTCTTTTTGTGGCTAATCAATATTTCATTGTATGGATACACCATGGTTGTTTATCCATTCACCTACTGAAGGATACCTTGGTTGATGCCAGTTTTGGGGCAATTATGAAAAAGCTGCTATAAATATTTGCATGCAGGTTTTTGTGTGGATATAAATTTTCAAATCAGTTTGGTAAACACCTAGGAGTACAACTTCCAGATCATATAGTAAAATTATCTGTGGCTTTGTAGGAAGCCAGCAGATTCCCTTCCAAAGTAGATATACTATTTTGTATTTCCACCAGCAAAGTATTAGCGTTCCTGTCGCTCTAAATCTTCATCAGCATTGTCAGGCTTTTGTTTGTGTTTGTTTGTGTGATTATTTTTAAATGACACCATTTAGCAGGTGAGTACTGGTTTTAATTTGCAATTCCCTAATGACAAATGATGCTGAGCATCTTTTCATATGACTTCTTGCTACTTGTGCATCTTCTTTGATAAAGTATCTGTTTAGATCTTTGCCCACTTTGTAATTGGGTTATTTGTTTTCTTATTACTGAGCTTTAAAAGTCCTTTGTAGAAATTGCTGTTTTAATTTTGACAATATTTTGGCAACTACTAGAGAAACTCAGTAATCACAGCCATTTATTCTCTAATTATAAGTTTATTTGTTTGCCTTACTAACTATTGTATATGATGTACCTACCACCAAGAACCTTTCAGTAATACTTTTGTACATAAAAATAATCATTTCATTGCCAATCAACCAATCATGAAACACCAAATTCCCTGACCTCTTAATAATTTTTCATTTCTTCACTAAGGAAATACTGTTCAGCCCATAAACTTTTGGCTGACCCAGTATTGCATACTTCTAGCCAATTGCCTTGAAAGGAAAGAAAGTAGAATTATGGTTTGTGTCTGGCAGTAACAATCACAGGAGACGTTTTTCCTTACGGAAAAAAAATTCAAGAAAAAGAAATGCTCACAAATGGAGTAAAAGGTTATTCACCAAGTAGCTCTTCAGCCACACATAATCCATATTTTGATGATTTCATATTTTACAAGCCCCCAAATAATACCTTAAAGTGCTCCACCTTTTATCCACATCCTCATAAATCACTCTTGCTTTAAGCTGCTAAAAGTAAAGGAGAAAAATACTACAGTCCTTTTTCTAAAACTTTGCTTATTTTATTTTTCTGGTCTGTGAGAGACTGGGGAAACTTTTCTGGACATCTTTTACAAGACATAAGAGGCAGTACAGCAAAGTGGCTAGGAGTCCAGGTGTAGAGCCAGACTGCTTGGGCTCTCACCAGCTGTGTGGCACTGAAGTAGTAGTAGCCTGGAGAAATTTCCTTAACCTTCTTCTATCTCAGTTTCCTCATCTCTAAAATGTAGATAATAATGGTATCTACTTCACAGAGCTGATAGAAGAATTAAATTAATTAACATTTTGTCATAAGAAGAGAATAACACTCAATATCTGAAATAAAAAAGTTGAATGAATACCGTTATCCTGAAGTCTGTAAGGTCTATGCTAGTCAGGCATAGGCTCATTGAACAAAGTAAACTGCTGAACTTTTATAGGGTACTTCAGAAATGTTTGATTTGAGGATGTCTTTGTTACAAAGGCAGGAGTTATCGACATCTGTCTTGGAAGTGTGGCTTGTGTTGTAGGAGTGGATTAATGTCAGTGTCAGCTTTAAGTGTGTAGTCACTGGAGTGAGTCCACCACTGATTGGCCACCTGTGAAAACATGAGGCTGTCACTGGTTGGCTGGCTTTCAGAGATGTGTTGAATGAAACAAAGTGTCATTTATTGATTAAATAAGTGTAAAACCAGTTCTGATACTTACTTGCTATCATGGTTAAACTGTTTCTTTCCTACAAGTTTGAGGAATTATTTGTTTTTTAACTTAGATGCTATACACGTTGTAAGCACTCAGTGAACATTAGCTACTATTATGTAGGAATTTAAACCTGATTTGGTGAATAACCAATGGTTGGGGATAATACATCTTTAGCATATTTTTATTTCCAGGTCACAAATTCCTAATTGCATAGGTAGAGCATGAAGAATTTAAGAATCTGCCTTGTGGCCTCTTCCATCGTTTTAGTAAGTACAGTAGCCCTATACATTTATATGGCTACTATTTTCATGCAGGAATGCATGGCTGTGCAAATGAATGGGCAGGAAGCAAGGTGAAAAATTGGCATAAGTTAGTAGCTTCACGGATTAGAACATGTGATATACTATGTTTATTTGATATCTTCTACATGTACTTTATGTGGAAGCAAAGATGTAATTTCCTTTGGAGAGTCTCCAGGAACACTATGGTCATTCTAAACATGTCTAAAGGAAAGTACTTTGTGAAGCCAGAACCTAAGCTGAAGCTACAGATCAGATATCATGGCCAAAGGTATTGTCTTTATATATTCTCTGCAATTGTATATGTAAACTTCATTCCATAAATCAGGTACAAATTGAGTCTTTCTTTTTCTTCTTTGTGTATAATTTTGCAAGAATACTTAATATTAATACAATCCTGTGGAATACAAAGGAAAGAACTGGGCAGAGGGGCATTTACTAAATAGCATCGTAGCCCAATTTCCTTATGCAAATAGAACCTTCTTTTTTCTTCTTGTTCTTATATTGTACTCAAATATTAAAATGTACTCTATGAATCTCTTTCAATAGTTTCTCACTAATCATCCTACAATCACTAAATTGCACATTATTATTTCCATTTTTCAGATAGTAAGAAAGTTAAGGCCATATGTCTAATGTTGATCTTCTAATAAATTACATAAATATGAGGAGAGTCCACTTTTTTCCTCTCAATGTGAGGAAACCAATACATTTTGGGGTTTTTTTATCCCTTTGGAAAAATAAACACTGAGGAATGTCCTTGAAAAAAATCAGGGCTTCCATATTATTTTGCACAATAAGCTATGTATAAAATTACAACTTGATATCACAAGTTGTTAACCATCCAAAAATAATTAAATGAGAGGGAGAGAGAGAGATTGAGACAGAGAGGAGAGAGAGAAATGGCTTGACTCTGCAACCTAAGACAATTCTAAATCATTATTCCCATTAACATATGTGTATGCAGTGGGTGATAATGAATGTCTAAGGTGATGAAACATAACTATGGTGCAGTGAGGTGTTGTCAAGATTTTTTTTTTAATTTCCAATTAGTGTTTGGAGAGCTTTCACTACAATGTCATCAGCTACAGGCCTATGTGAAGGCATTTTCACTGCTGACGAAACCAGAAAAATATCATGTCTTTCCAAGACTTACAAAAAGTGAGAAATGTAATGTCGCACAGAGACTTTTTCGGGATGGTAAATGACATTTTAAAAAACTTAACTCTTGTTCCATTGACTTTGCATTAACTCTCATAGGTCATTACAGTTGCTTATCAACAAGGTGATATTTAATGAGAGAAAAAATATTTTTCTGTCCTAAATTCAAAATGTTAGCTTTGTTATTAATTTAGATTTTGCTGATTTCATAGATTAACTTCAGCTTGCCCCTAACGAGGACAGACAACATGAGGAGTTGATATCTAATATGTTAAGAAGAATTTTTTTGATTTCAGGAGAAGCTAGATCTTATGGCTGTGTTTCTATGATTCCAAAGCTTGCCTAGACACATGTTGGACATTCCCTGAGTGTTATAGATACAGATTAGATTTCTAGAAAGAAAAACAAAAGCAAAATGTCTTTATACACCAAGGGAACAATGATACAGCTATGTCTATACCAATTTTTACCTTTAATGTAATAATATATAATCAAATATAATAAAAATGATTTTTAAGAAAGTCCAATGACTTGGCAAATAATTTTATTTTAATATTATTTCAAAAATTATCTTTTAATTGGCAGCCTGCAGTAAGGTACTAGGGTTTTTTTTTGTTTGTTTGTTTGTTTTTTGTTTTTTTTTTCTGAGACAGAGTCTCACTCTGTTGCCTGGCCTAGAGTACCGTGGCATCAGCCTATCTCACAGCAACCTCTAACTCCTGGGCTTAAGCAATCCTTCTGCCTCAGCCTCCCAAGTAGCTGGGACTACAGGCACACGCCACCATGCCCGGCTAATTTTTTCTATATATTTTTAGTTGTCCAGCTAATTTCTTTGTATTTTTAGTAGATCTCGCTCTTGCTCAGGTTGGTCTCGAACTCCTGAGCTCAAACGATCCTCCCACGGTGCTAGGATTACAGGCATGAGCCACCGCGCCTGGCCTGGGCTTTATTTCTTAATCTAAATGTCTGAATTCTACCTTCTAACCTTATTCCAATCTCAATTCCCTTTGCTACATTACTTAGCTAAATGCTGAATACTTAAATAGTTTGTTATACTTCAAGAATAAGATATGATTTTATATTCAACTGGAAAAAAGTTAGTGAAAAATAGGGACATTATTAGAATTTTATATAATATTAAAGGGCATATTTAAACCTTTTGACCAGCAAGTATATACTAATGTTTAAATGTACTTAGCACTAAAATTCATGTGATACACAATCACTTATTTCTCTAGGTTTATACAATAGAGAGTAAGAACACACATGTATAGATATAGTTCAGCAATAAAGTAAGGCAATACGTCCTTAATCACCAAAAAGAGAGATAAATGACTCTTAAATGCACTATCATTTCTTTAAGCAGTCTAGAAGGGAACCAAAGTATAACAGGAAAGTGAAGGAGCTCAAATCATGGATTTGCCTCTGACTAATCAACCTTTCTAGAACTCAAATTCTTCGCGCTGTACTGTGCAGAGGCACATGTACAACAAAGGGAGAGATCCCTTTCAACTTTAAAAAGGTAGAGCCATTGGAACCGGAAGACTTGGATCAGCTGCATAAAGGAATTAGGATTTCAGCTGGGTCATGAAAGTTAGGAAAGATTTGATTAGGGAGAAATAACAGGAAACAGAGACACTATGAGCAAAATCTGGAAATCACAGTAGAAGATGCCATGGTCAGCAGACAGTGATAAGCTTGGTTAGAATGAAAACGAGGTGGATTGATAGAGAAAGGCTAAAATATGGAAGAATTAAAGGCTATGCTGTGAATTTGAACTTTTTCTGTAGGATGTATGGAAACATTGGAGATTTTTGAGCAGGGCAGTGATAAAATCTCTATTTTAGAACAATTAATCATATATAATGGGTTGGTTAGAAGGGGAAAAAGACCAGGAGATAAACGAAAGGATGATTTCCTTTGTCTGAATATAAAAAAACCCGGACTAGGATGAGAGAAAAGAGAATGGACATCAGAAAATATTTAAAGAAAGCATGGACAGGGTCTGGTGACTGACTAGGAGGTGCCAAAAGAAAAGGAAGAGTCAGGGATGCCTCCACGTTTTTTATTTTAGGTACATGAAAGAAGGGTAATGGCACTGAGGAAATGGGAAAAATTAGTACAAGGAGACAGGGAATGGTCATGAAAAGACCATGAATCTTCATTTAGCTAACAATCTCTGTCCCTGTGCAATGTATCATTTTAAGAAGTGGCTTGGAAAAAATTAAGGTATATTAGTAAGGGGTTAATTATGGAAATTCTGAGGAGTCTTGGCAGAGGTGCAAGGACAATCAAGGAATTGTAATATCTTTAGCAAATTTCTGCTTACATGTTTGAAAGAGGTCCTTACGTCTTTCCTTGAACCATGGGAAGAGAGATTTTTTCAGTATCAAATTGCTTTTGGCAACAAATACACTGATAAATTTCATTAATTTATTCATTCTTTCATAAGCGTTTTGACTGCAAAAAAATCTCAAGTTAAAACTTGGCTCATAGCTAACTACTTACTCCATATAGCATATATTTTGTTGAGCTAAAATAAATCTACATAATTAAGTTTACTAGCAACTTGTGCCATTATATTTTGTCAAAACCAAGAGGTGACATGCAATTAAACTTATTTGGCTTTGTAACTTTTCCTGTTAAGATGGGTCTTTTAAACATGGCACTGGCAACTCTTCTCAGAAGCAGGATTTTGATCTTGTAGGAGCAAATACATACTTGAGAAAATGATATTTGTTAGCACGGAATTTATTACTTTGTCTTAATGAGACCCAGTGTTTCCTGGATAGAATTTATTCAATATATGAACGTGAATGCAATTATGCTCTCTACTTATGACAGCTAAATGGTCCTCTTACCCAAGAAGGTCTTTTATCTAGAGATCTTATCAGCATAAATAAACTAAATGTTTATACCTGTAATACAGTTATTATTCCAAATTTTCACATGGATGCCCCAAAATGTAAAAGGGATAGCAATATTTCTACAGGAAAGTGAGTATTCTGTCAAGACTAGGTCTTGTGACCTCCTTCTATGTCTTGATTTTGAACAACACAAAATACATAGTGAGTGCTTAACATTTAATTTATGAATTAAAAAGTTCTAAGATTTTCTGTTTTGGCACTAAACTCTTTTTATATCCAGGGCCAAGTAGTGAGTAGACAATAGGTAAGTAGGTACCAAATAAATATTTTTGAATAAATGAACATACTTTTCTTCCAAGGTTAATCTTCCTATCCTAACTGTTGTGTAGGGAGTACCTTAGCCCAAGATATTGATTCTAATAGTGGAAATGTAAACATTTTTGGCAGGATAGTAAGACTCTCAGTAGTTGCTATTTTCGCTTTTATGAAGGTTGGTGTTTGAATGTAGAATTTAGTATCAACTTTGGCATCAAAATATCCCTGCAAAGGCCACCATTTCCCAACCCTTTCCATATTGCCAATCTATGACTAAACATTGAAAAAATAGCTGAAACTAAAATATGGGACAAATCTTACCTAGTTCTGCTTCCTATCAGCTATCTGCTAACTGATTTCAACCTACTGAGAATGAGACTCCAACAATATTACTAGTGTATTTGGGGTCCCAGAACAAGCTCCAACACGCAAAACTAATGAGAACATGGTGCAATGCTTGAGTGAGTAGAAAGAATAGGAATAAATGTGTTTTATTTGCAGGAGGGCCTGATACCTCCAAGAAGAAATGGAGACTATATCCACTGAAACTTACATGTAGGCTGCTGAGTTGTAGAGGAATCATGGCCACTCACTAGCCTTCCAGGCCATAATATAAATGAGGAAAGAAATTATTCTGAAGGGAGAGTCAAAGTATCCAGGATTGGTGCTAGGTGACAGAGGAGATAGAGAATTTTAAAGGTAGCATACTAGAGTTCATTCATATTTGCCCTGTGGCACAAATCTTCAGGGACTATTACCAAGTTCCCAACTCAGGGGAAGGAAGAAATGTAATGAGCTGAAAAAGCCACACCCCCAGATGTACTACAAAATAATGGTTGCCGGAAATGAGCTGCTTCTACCCAGGAGATGTGCAGGACAAATCTGTTGGAATGAAAAAAGGTGTATTAGAAATTCTATTTATACTTTTTATATAAAATTTAAGAGCCATTATTTTAATAATATTTATTACACATCTGGACACTAATACCCATACTCGGGCCATATGTCACCAGTCTCATATCAAATATAGTATGCCAAGTAGCCAAGCATTTGTTAACTTCCAGCATATTGTGATTTACTATATTTTGAAGTGATTTATAAGTTATATTGCCTTCTATAATGGATGTTCACAATTATTTGATATAAGAGAGGGAGTGTATGTGAAAATCTTTTCTACTATGTCTATATATACTAGTTATCTTGAGACACTGTATTTAAAAGAGTTGTCCAAATTAAAAGTTATTTATATACTTAGCTCAATTGCTTTATCCACATCCATCTATCTTCATCAATCTATCTACAACTATCCAACTATTCACCTATCCATCCATCTATATGTGAAGGTATATTCTAAAAAATGAACATACTCAAAATGTTTGAACACCAATGATAAAGAACAGCACAAGGTTTTTCCATCTTGTAACCTCATGTTGTGCTTTCAAACAAATTGGTGGAACACATTTTCTCTACTTCAGAATGGTGGCAGTATCCACTGGCAGAAAATAAGATTTTAATACAGAGGAAGCAATATATTCCTCTAGGAAAAGTAAGAGCAATCAAAGGGCCTGGAAACTATGTGCTGAGTGGGGTTGAGAAATGTAAGACATTTCACAGATAAGACAGTGAGGATGCGCGTGCTACCTAAAGTTATAATTATTTCATCCATCCATTCCTTAATCAACTCACCCCAAAAGTATGCATTTTGCTAGGCCCTGGAATATGAAAATGAAGATGATACATACCTACCTTCAAGATGTTTAAGTTCAATGAAGTTCATTCATATTAATAAAATTATTTTATAATATCAAAATATGTA
>NW_012153062.1:1577499-1602124 GCF_000956105.1 Propithecus coquereli
AATGTATTTGTTGATAAGTCATGCTTTTCCCAGCAAATTTATCTAAAGTAAATGAAACAACCATGCTTGACATTTAATGGAAAAGAAAAATCAAAATATCTTTATATGTTTTTACTATTATTATGGTGTATTAAAATGCACTTTATAATGGAATCTTTCAAAGATACTGATCTGAATTAAATATTTTAAACTCACTTCTTTGTCATACATTGAAAAAATTAGGGGATGATTTAAACATTCATGAGCAATAGCAAAAGCTAATGCAGGTAAAAGAAAGAAAAGAGAGGGAGGGAGGAAGAAAGAAAGGAAGAAAAGGGAGAAAGAGACGGAGAGAAGGGGAAGAGAAAGAGAGAGGGAAATGAAGAACAAAAGAAGGAAGGAGAGAAACACTAATGTATTAGGGAGGAATACCTGAACCTAATGTTTATTGAGCACATTCTAAAAGCCAAGCTCTACATTAGACCTTCACACAAAGCAGTGGTTCTATCCTTATGTCAAAGGTAGGCAAACTTTTTCTGTAAAGGGCCAGATGGTAAATACTTTAGATTGAGGAGCCACATGGTGGCCCACCTACTCAACCTTGCCATTGTAGTACAAAAGCAGTCATAAACAATTTGTAAACAAATGGACATGGCTGTGTTACAATAAAACTTTATTAGTAGACACTGAAATTTCAATTTATCACATCACAAAATATTCTTCTTTTGATTTTTATTCAACCATTTAATGGTGTAAAAGTCAATCTTAGCTGGCTGATCATACACAAACAGGCATCAGGCCAGATTCAGCCTCCAGACCACATGCACCACCTCTTCCCAATGTTGTATTTACCACTGAGATTAAGATATTCCTGAATTGTCCTGTGAGAGGGAATGAGGCTAGCATTCTAGAAACTTGTTTGCATGAAGTATTGAGAAATCTTATCAGAGGGAATCTTTTCCAAGGGAAAAGAAAAACTGAAAAAAGTTGGACAGACAAGCTGAGTCTAAGGGTGGAGGGGGAATTTCAATTTCAACATGATATTTTTGCACATAGCTTTGCTTCATAGGGCAACCTCCATGAACTTGTGTCTAAATTCTCATGAAGGGCTTAAGTCTAAATGTTTTAAAGAGCTTTTCTTTCCTCTAAGAATTTTGTAAGGCATCAAAATAGAAGCAGTACTGTTCCACTATCTAAGAGGATTATACAAAAATGTGAAAGCAACATTCTCCTCCATTTGCCGCCACATGCCTGTAAGCTTTGGCACTTTCAGGACCCTAGAGGCGCTGTGCCATGGATGTGGCCCAGCGAAGACAGCAGGGCACAGTGCGTAGGGTGCAGAACAAGGGAGGAGGTGGCAGAATAGGAGATGAGAAACTAAAGATCTTTCCTATTGCCAGAGATGACAGGGATGACTGTGCTGTCACCCAAACACATGTGGAGGAGGCCTTCCCTGGAAGGTGAGGACAGGAGGCCCTGGAGTACTGATGGGCAAGTCACTACCATTGTGGACAGGGCACTAAAAGAGATGAGTAAGAAGCCTCAAAATATGGCTATTACTATCAAAATAATCCCATTTTTAGTCCAAGCTCACCTAAGGAAACTTGGGGTTCCGTATTTAATACAATCTTTACAATAACCATGTGAGTACAGTGTTTCATCTTTTATTCCTCTTTTTGGCTCTAAGCTAATTCTCATAGAAAGTAGGCCTAATGGGGATGGCAGCAGGCCTGAAGGATGCATTCCGCTTTCACCTTTTTTGTTCGTACCTCGCCTTGGTACTATTTTTGCAGAGACTTTTATGTGTGGAACTGAGTGCATCTGCTCCAAAAATATGTTTGTGATTTTGGGTTTTTGTTCTGTTTGTTTTGTTTACCTAGTTTGGTTGAGAAAGTGACAAACTAAAAATCTAAATAAATGTTTGAAGTCCTAGTTAATATAGGAAAAACCATTTTCAAGATCGATCTTAATCTTCCTATAGATATTTCTAAAATATGGGTTGATAACTGAGCATTTACAGCTCAGTACTTACCCTCATCAATAAAAAATATCTCTAAATATATTAATAATTGCATTTTACAATTCATTTTTGGCATTGATTTCCATTGGATCATCATCTCACACAACCTAGCAAGATAGAATGCAACACTGCCATCTTTGAAGCTGCCACTCAGGGGTGGCTTTTATGAACACAGCAAGAAGAAAATTTTCAGAGAATCATTTTTTTAAAGTTATTGAAGACATAAAAATAATTCAGAAATGTGTCTTTGTTTTCCAGTGCTGTAAGTGAACACAGATGACCCTTGAACAACATAGGTTTGAACTTCATGGGTCCACTTACATGTGGATTTTTTTCATTAATATATTGGAAAATTTATTGAATATTTGTGACAATTTGAAAAAAAATCACAGATGAACCACATAGTCTAGAAATATCAAAAAAAATTTAAGTTAGGTATGTCATGAATGCATAAAATATGCATAGATACTAATCTATTTCATCATTTACTACCATAAAATATACACAAATAAGTGGTATTATAAAAAGTTAAAATTTATCAAAACATAGGCACACAAATACAGATGGTACATGGCACTATTCACAGTTGAGATGTAAACAAATGTAAAGATGCAGTATTAAATCATAACTGCATAAAATTTAGCTGTAGTACATACTGTACTACTGTAATAATTTCATAGCCACCTCCTGTTGCTATTAAGGTGAGATCAAATGTTTTGAATGCTCCCTTAAAACACCATGTGATGCCGATCATCTCCTCTCCTGTAAATTGTGGATCACAGGAAAAAGTGATCTCTCCTGGTTCTTGTGTATTTTTCATTGTGTTTAGTACAATGCAATAAATTTTGAATAACACCATGGGACCCACACAAAGTCCCACTAATAATGATGCTGAAAGTACTCCCGAGAAGCAGAGAAAAGTCATGACATCACAAGAAAAACTTGAATTGCTTGATATGTGCTATAGATTGAGGTCTGCAGCTGCAGTTGCCCACCATTTCAGACAGAGGATCTTGTAAATGGACAATGTAAACTTAAGGTATTGATAAATACAGTAGAGTACTGTAAGTGCATTTTCTCTTCCTTATGGTTTTCTTAATACTTCTTTTTTCTAGCTTACTTTATTGTAAGAATACAGGATACAATACATATAACTTACAAAATATGTGTTAATTGACTGCTTAGGTTATCAGTAAAGTTTCCATCCAGGGGTAGGCTATTAGTAGTTAAGTTTGGGGGGAGTTAAAAGCTATATGTGTTGGACAAGAGGTTGTTTTAAAAAGAGTTATATGTGAATTTTCAACTGATTGTGTAAGAGGTCGGTGTCCCTTACCATGGCATTGTTCGAGGGTCAACTCTAGTGTCAATAAAAAAAATATATTTTTATCTCTTCAGTATTGGCCATACATGCAAAGAGCACCCTGAAATTTAACAGTAGGTTATTAGCAGTTAAGTTTTTGGAGAGTCAAAAGTTATACTCAGATTCTTGCCCACACAGGGGATTGGCACCCCTAACCCCCACATTGTTCAAGAGTCAACTACATATTGTTTGTGATTCTACATAGCAGTTTCTAACTGAACCACAGCCACAGGCAGAACTTTCTAATTGTGGTGTGGTGAGAAGTTCCTATCATGCCTGAGTCATTGATCAAACCCTCATTGTTCTACATTTTATAGCAATCTTCACTGTTGTTGCTATTGTTACAGTAATGACATCTTTGCCCATCACACTTGATTCTTAGGTTTTTATGCTTGAACGCAAATTTCTAAAAATGCAAAAATAGAAAGGAAGGATGGAAAGGAGAGGTGAAAGGAAGGAAAGAAGGAAGGAAGGAAGGAAGGAAGGATGAAAGAATGTGGGTTTTACAACAAATCCATTTTGCCAATAAAGGAGTCACTTTATGTTCATAGATTCTAGTGTGGTGGCCATTAAGATCCATCAGTATTTTCTTTCCACCAAGCCCCATTGTGATACCCTCAAACTCTCTGAAATTGTGGTTAACACATACAATCAGGGGATTACAAACCTCTTCATCCATAACAAATTTTCAATCAAAACACACACCTAACTTATTAAGTCGTATCTCCGGCTGACTTTGTATTCCATTTTCTTCCTGCATTCAGCTGGAAGCATTCACAAATAGCAAAATATAATACATCCCATGTTATGTGTTGCCAGGCAATCGGGGCAGAAATAATTAACACGAGAAAGTGGACTGCCAGTATCCTGCTGAATGGCTCTGGAAAGAGTTCAAATATGACAAACATTCTTAGCTGTCCCTTCTGGGCCACGTGCTCTGAAATAACAGTTTGAAAGGACAACTGCCAACTCCAGTTTCAAACCGTTTGACAGCACTACAGAATTTCATTCTAAAATCTGACTCAGTTTTTATTTAAAGGAGAATTCATCTATGCACACTATGTCATTCTGTGCCCATTTCTAAAAGAGTCCTTCCTGAGCTCCTGCCGCCTCTGTTCAAGTCCAACTGCCTAATGAAGCTAATCCTGAGCACTAGATCTTTCTATAAATGCAGAATTCATACGGAATTCAAAGGGAGACCTAGGTCTGTGAAAAGCCCTGTGTCAGGCAAGCCAAAGGGATCACAGATCTTTTTAACGCCCTATCTCACTTTCTGTCTAACTCTGTTTAAATAAAAAACAAGTTGGAAAATCAATCAATTCGGTAAACACTTTCCCACAGAGAAATCTTCAACCAGAAATACCTGACATGGGAAGCAGTGTGGAAGATATCTAAATACTTTCTAAGAATTATAGTTGAATTTGTTGCGAGTCAGGTCAATGAACATTTGTTAAGTACGTGTAAGGTACAAGACCCCATAGTAAGCGCTGGAAACCATTATAAGGACACAGTCCCAACTTTCAGACAATTTTAATCTGGTGAGAAAGATAAGAATGTAAACAGTTATTTCAGTTCAATTCAGTAAATGCTAAAATAGAACTCTATATAGGGTGCAGCAGACACAGAGGTCAGGAACTCCTGAGCTGATTGAGTTTTATATATGTTATTAACGGAAGGGACCATGGTGACTACCTGCTACCACTCATTCCTAACACAGGACACCACTGACAAATTATTGCAAACTTTCTGTTTAAATGTTTCAGGTTTGACAGCCTGGGTTCAAGTTCTGTTTCCATTCATTCATTTATTCAATATTTATTGATATCTTATTATGTGGGCTAGTCCTGCAATATAAAATAAATAACACAGTCAAAGCTCCTGACCTCGTGGATAGAACTTATCATTTGGTGTGAAAGACAGATATTTGGTAAATAATGTAAATGTGTTGGCAGTATGCAAGAGGAGGTACTGCTTTATGCTGTACTACCCCTGCCATGCATTTGGGCATGCCTCCTTCTCTTGGTTTCAATTCCTTATCTATAAAACAAAGGAGTTTAAGTACACCTCTAAGAATCCTTCCAACTCTAAAGAGACTATGATTTCCAGAGATAGAGGGCTAGCTGCTTTGTGGGAAATTCTTCTCTTTTTTGAAATCACTCAACCCTTCTCAAACTTGGTGTAGCAGAAAGGGTATATATCTTTGGAGCCCAACAGATCTGGCGTAAAACCTTGACACCAATACTTATTAACTGTGACTTTGGGATAATCTGTAATTTCCCTGAGCCTTAGTTTCCCCTGTAAAGTGGGAATAATAATAAACTGAGGTTTACCAAGATGATAAGGAAGATAATATAGGTAAAACAAGTAGCACAGTGTAGTGGCTGGCACATACGTACAAAATATTGCTAACTGTCCTCCCTTGAATTTTTTTCCACTTGCCCAAAGTCAATCATTCAATCAGGCACCTCTCTCTGTCTCTCTCTCTGTCTCTCTCTGTCTCTCTCTCTCTCTCTCATTGAGATTTGACATTTATTGAATTTATCTAACACTGGCATTTATTGAATGCCCATTTTTTTGCCAGGCATTATCTTAGGTGATGAGGATACACTGGGGAACAAGAAAGTCACTCAGTTCCTGCCCTCAATAAAGAACTTTTTCCTAAGTGTCAATCTACTTTCTAAGGTGAAGCTCTCGTGGTGCTGATCTGCTTCTCTGGGGTGCTTCCAGAGCAACGAGACTCTGAGTTATGTCTTCAGTGATCCCTAGCCATTTTCAGAAGGTGCCCTCCAGTGATTTGTCTGTCCTCCTACAGCAGGTCTTCCCTAGAAGGGTCGACCTACCTGGAAAAATACCAAAGCAACTCCTGCTTTATGCAATCACAGGCAAACCTTAGCTAGTTCTTTCAACCTGAGAACTTGAAATCGAACCTAATTGGAAAAGTTTCCACTCTGAAAACTTCCATCACTTGAGTGTGTATGTTTTTAATTATTGGTAACTAAAATAGTCTTGTCTCCCTGAGAAACTGGAAAAAAAATCTGTCTAAGCACTTCTAATTTTCAGGTCCTTACAGAGGCTCACATCTTCCCTTTAGTGTCCACCTTTGAAGTTTCTTTGTCCAAAGTTTCCTTCCTTTAATTAGTTCCCAAATAGACAAAATTATTGGAGTCACCTTTATCTTCCCCAGATCAGCTATTTTCAGTTATGGCATTTCTAATTTCCAGAAAGATTCAGAGTAAAAATATTCATCCTGATGGGCTCTCTAAACCTATTTCCAATTACTGAATGGATTTTTTGACCTGATATTTAACAATTAGGCATCTCTCTTTCTGAAATAGCTAAGGTTATGGGTATACTTCCCTGTTTTAGAATCTCATAGCTCTTCCTGGCTACCTGGAAGAACTAATCATTTTCCTCTAATGACTTGCTTTGTTTTTGTTTTTGTTTTAAGAATGCCTATCTTGGATACATTGGCTATCATCTGAGTCATTTTCTTCAGGCAATACTATTGCCTTTGCTGTGGACTAATAGACAGTTTCTTCCCTGTGCCCCTGTGGACCAGACAATCAGTGAGTTACACTGGTCAATGAGCTCCAATGAAGTGTGATCAGTAAATTCTTATCACTATGGTAACTGGTATACTCCTTAGACGCTGCCCTATCTTGGTACCATGGGGAGAGGGCTTGAAGACATATCACTGTGATCTCCTCTCCATTAACCTTGTTGTTTGATTCAGTCTTTGGATATAGTTGTTCAATTAATTACAAATCCATAAAAATCTCTGCATCTATATTTTTGCATCTTATCTGCAATGATATTATAAGAAAGACATTTGAAATCAATGTAGGTGATGTCCAAATGTATTCTTTTAATTATCCTTTACAAAAATAAAGGAAGGATTTAGCTGAATTGTTCTTTAAAACCCCAAGTTGGGTCTTAGTATTCTTGTTTTTTCCTAAGGGTTCACAAAACATTGCTTTAATTTACATCAGAGTTTTCAGTTTCTGGTTTAATCTTGACATAAGACAGGCTCTCCTTATTTGATTTAAAGCTTTTCTTTGTCTATTTTCCCTGAAATAATCAATATAGTTAGCCCATTTTCCAATTTTGTATAGAAGCTGGTTTTCCATGTCAGTTTCTATGTCAGTAGACATCTTTGTGTGATATGGCCCAATTAAATTTCTACTAAAACAATCCTAGGTATTAGAATTCTTCCTTCCCAGCTTTTTGAATTGCAATAATTTGCAAAAGAATGTAGTAGGTTAGTTGTACCTTATTTGCTGGTTTATATGGAGGAGGGTACTAATTGGCTTTTAATTAACTAAGCCAATAAGTTATATGCCTCCAAACCATTGTTTCTCAAATGATTAGCAACCTCCAAAAACCGTATCTGTTTCTGAGACAGTGACCCTATCCAGACTCTTTCTTAAGGGCATATCTCTGCTGGATGATAAACACCCCACAGGCCTTGGGAGTTCGCATTTTGCATGCACGATAATGTAGGAAGTGATATACCTAGCCAAGACTAATGGCTTATCTACTGTAAACCATAGATGGGCATTGGCAGGTTTTCAGCTTTCCACTCAACATTTTTGCAATTTAAGGCAGACTCTCAGCATCACTTGGATGCACTTTTTGCAGTTTACTTTATCATTATGCAGTGCCATGTGATTTTATGTCACAGCCAAACAAAGTGAATAATGGAACTTTTGCATTATTGTTAGCCACAAACATAACTCATAAATGTCCTGGGACTTCACCCATCTGTAGGTAGATCCACTGGAGATTACATTAACAATGCCAAATGGGTTGGTTCATAATCCAAAATTTAGTGACCATCACAGATATTTCTGTGAGTCTGGTGATAATTCATGAATGCTAATGATATCAGTCCTCTTGATGTCTCTCCACTATGTCCACTCTTGCCCCAAGAAGTCACCAATGACAGACTCTCTGGTGTTCTCTGTGGGAAACTGCTTTTCTGCAACATTTTTACCAAGAGATTCCCAATGCTTAAAAAAAACCTGCAAAATTTTAGTGGTACTAAATGACACTGATTTACCTTCATTCCTCATTCTAATGGTGCTAACAGATGCCTCATATTTTACTGACAGCTAAGAGGTCAGCTCCAGACTCTGGGTCCAAAAGGAGGAGAAAAACAACCTGACCTGTACATCTCTCTAGTCTCTGATCCACCCCTGTAAAGAAAAACTTCTGCACAAAACAATTCTTTAAACATTCGTGTTGCTCTCATGCATAACAATGTTCCTGAGAGGGTGGTAGCAGCCTAGAGCATCATTAGACACTATCTCATTTTATGTTCTGTCAGAACATCTTGCTTAAATGAATAGAGATAAAAGGAAACAATGGAGAAGATGGCAAAAGGGAAATCAGTCTACCTATTTTTCCTTTTTTTCTTCCCAGCCAGGAGGAAGCAGTTTCCTTCCAAAAATGGTTAAGGAATAGTGATGCTTGTGTCTGCTCCAAAGATAAGGGTCGCAGCTAGAACCGTTACTCAGACATCTCTTATGACAGAATCACTGTTTAGTGCAGGTCTGTCTCCTTACTCCTAATGATTCCTGGCTTTAGAGTTACAGGAATTCATCCAGCAGAAGAGGACTGCACTCATATGTTATTTGCCCATGAGTGAATCACCTTCAATAGAGTCTAAATTCCATAATTTTGTATGATGGCTGCTTGAGTGCTTCGTGAGTGGGTCCTGAAAATCAGGATCCAATTTGGAAACATTGGTAAGGGCCCTGCAAGTGACTATTGTGTTACTAAGCACACATTTGTATACTTTAAAGCAATCTCAGTTACAAAGAATGACATATGTAGGATAAAGTGATAACCAGCAAAATGACAAACACCAGGGCTTAAGTCATTCAGGATTACATTAGATATCTGAAATAGTAAATTTTCTAGATTACGGTTATAGAGATTTCTATGAAATATATCTTAAGGAAGCAAGGTAATTTTCTCACCATCAAAGCGTCTGCTGGCACTGATGCCCTCGTTTTCTGAACAGAGAATCAACAATCATATATCCTGGAATGCTTTAAAATATGTTTTCTTCGAGGTAGATTCATTCCTTTGTTCTCTGATCACTATTTAAAGCCAGGATAGCTAAGGCAAATGGCAACCAAACAGGTACCATAAATGAGTGAAAACAATGAGGAGAGAAAGACACTCCAGTAAACCTGAGATGGAGTCCCATCCACACTTACCCTTTCAGAATGCATTTAAAAAAAAAATACTGTAGAAGCCCAAATGAATGCATGCACAGGCCACACCCTATGCCTGCTACTAGCCTACTGGTTGCCTTCTGCATTGCAATCAGAGGCCCTGTACCAAGTTCTGCTGTATCTGTTTGCAACTTCTAATTTAAATTCATTCATATATCCTTCTTCCAAGCCACAGATAGTCCCTAAATAATAGGTTACACATATTCAATCACACCTATGAGGCAGAATTCGCATTTTATTTCTATTTTTGTAAGACTGTTTTAGGAAATGGTGAAAATAGTAATTAAATAGAACTATATACAACTAATATTTAACTCAGGGTCATTCACTACTTTTAATCTCAGATATGAACTCCTTCATTTTGTGTCTATGCCAAAATTTTAGTCATTGATAAATTCAGATGCCTAGATTTACCTTGTCCAGAAAAATGCAAATAAAACTACAGATACAACAGTTTGCTGATGTTGATTTCAGCTACTAAATAAAAACTTCAGCAGTCCTTTAAGATAGTAATAGCAAGTCAATTGTTACCTTCCAAATATTTTTTAAAAGCTGAAAAAGGTGAGGACTATGTTAATGTACTTCCTAATTTGCATATTTCACAGATTTTTAACTAGTTATTGTGGCTATTGCATGTTTAAATAAATACAGAGAAGGGATGTACTCCAGGAATAGTTATTTGGTTTCACAAATAATGTAAGATTCAGATACTGTTTTTCTATTTCAAAGTTAAGCCTCTTAGAAAATAGTTAAGAATAATGAAATGGTTCAGATGGCAGGATGAATTTTCAAGAAATAAGTGAATCCACCATAAATATTCATAATCATGTTAGCTTCACTTTTTAAACAATTTCCAAGATGTTAGCTTGCTACAATGTAACTGTTGGTCAAATCAGAGGCACAAAGGTTAGGGTACGCTTCCTTCATTAATGATTTGGCTCAATGCACACAGCAGTATAATGTATTTTATGAGTGAGGGAAATGATATTGGTTTGAGAGGTCTCATGTAGCAGTCATATCCTGTCCAAATATAATTTTGAAAACAATCAGAGCCATTATGGCTCATACAGAAAGAAAGATAAAGACAGATAGCTGTATATGGGTTTTTAATAAGTAATTCACCCTGGGTCTTGAAACATAAGATTGCCAAGTAATGTTATTAATGTATAAGCATGTTAGTAAAATCATGTATTCTTTCCATTGGTTGGCTTTAGATATGTTTCTAATGCAAATATTGTGTAAATGTATTGAATCCAAGTTATGCAAATCAAGAATGTAATTCATCTTTCAAGAATTTTACTTGATTATTTCTTATGCCAAGGAGCATTTTTCTGGCAACAGTCTACTGCCTATTTATATCTAACACATTCCACTGGTGAAATTATGCATCTTTTGCTGAATATTGGATATTTATTGTTTAATATATTGATCGCCTCTTGGTCTTGAGGTTAGCATCTTGTGAAACTTCTTATTTGAGTCCTCCATAATGAAAGAAGATTATTGGTAGTATTGAATAGCTTTTTTGCGGGGAGTAGTGTGTGTGCTCACAAACAAGAACCTCAAGCAAAGACTTAAAAATAAAGCATCTTATATACAGAATGCTTGACCATCAATCATATTGTTAGAGCAGATTTCAAAGACACTCCTTCTTCCATCTGGCCACTCTTCTCTCCTCATGCTCACTAAGACACAGTGGGTCTCTGCAATACAGCATGTCCTCATCTTAACACCAAAGTTCCAATTTGGAACCTTAATGTGTCTATTCTCATATTTAGCACTTTCTTGTCATTTACTCTGAGAGTTACCTTCAAACACAGAACGACTACATAGATTAATTTTCTACAGTATTTCTGTACATCTTCCTCATGAAATTGCAAACACCTTTGAAGACTATTCTATGTCATACTCATCTTTGACATTTTGCCTCTACTCTGCCTCTACTTAATAGTCTCTTGTATATAGTTAGTAATGATAATAAAGTGACGTTTATTGAGTACTCACTATGTGCTAGGTACTGGTCCAAGGATTTTATATTATTATTTCACTGAATACTTACAACCAATTTTTGAGGTAGGTACTATAATTATTCCTATTTTACAGATGAAGATACTGAGACACTGAAGTTACAATCCGATAGTTAGTAAATGGTAGAGCCAAGATTTGAAAGTTTGACTCCAGGACCTTCAGTCTTAGCCAGTAAACCTGACTGTACTCATCGCATTCTACACTTTTTAAATATATAATAATAATAATAATAGCTAAAACTGAACATTTTCTATATGCCTGGGCCCAAGACATGTTTCTAATAATTTATAGAAGAGGTGGTTACATGATGGTTAAGAGCTCTGCTCTGGTGTTGGATAGTCTTGATTCAAATACCAGTTTCACTTTTCATTAAAATTGTCACCTTGGTTAGTGCTAGTACCACCCCATTTTGAAGATGAGAAAAATGAGAAAACAAAGAGTTAAGTAACCACTGTCTAATCATAACTGAAGGCTTGCATCACTTTACATCATAAAACTATGATTATTCAACCAAGAGCTGAAATTCTGTTTGGATGACAGACTCTCAATTCTGGAAGAAGCATACACCATCCTTAGGCAGCAGAAGCTGCTGGAAGGTTTCTGCTTTATTGAACAGAAATCTCTAACCTATTGTTTCTACCCATTAATTCCAGTTCTACTTAATTAGGTAATGACCATGTTTCTTGTGTTGAGAATGAAAATCCGAGAACCTTCATTCCAGCCTCATTTGTATATTCCATACTATTGCCAATAACACAGAAAAAAGATAATATAATTTATTTTCTACTTTATGATCCTTTATGTATTTGATACTTGCCTTTATCGGTGTTTATCTTTTTCAGGATAAACTTCTCTCTTTCCTTAACCAAATTTATTTGGGAGTCTGTCTCTTCAGATGCAGTCTATAATTATTTTCTATTTACTAAGCTTGAATGACTTATCGTATTTCTCTGGCCCTGTAGAAAAATACAATACTCTACCCTGAGTATGCCTTTCCTCTGGCTACTGATCACTATGTTTAGCCACATGTATTCTCTGATTTTCTTATGTGATCTTGCTCCTGATTGGGGTCTAGGCTAAAAAATAAGTTTTATATTAGGAAAAAATTAGAAATTCTCTAATGTTACTTGTGTAGCATCATGGAACATCTACCCTAGTGGCAGTTACTTTTGAATTTTACAGTTTAATCATTTAGTTTAACCATTTAGTTATAGATATATATAAAGATATGCATGTAAAGATACACATATGCATATAAATATCATTTAAAGACCAACTTGCAAGATGTAAAACTGGCCTTCTATTCAGTATTTTTCATATACATCTATCAATCTCAAGAATCTCTGGGTAGTTGTACTAACCTCTGGTCACTTCAGTTAACAGAAATTGTCTCCTAATACTTGAAACCATCCCTTTTCCTCTCTTTTTTCCTGGTAACATCCATTCTGTTTCTTTACCAACAATCACAGCATCACTTCCATCCTCTTCTTCAGCCAGTTTCTCTAATTAATCTGTGAATTCCATTCCCCATAGCTTTCTCCATGATTAATTTTCAACTTACTCTATGCACTTGCCATCAGTCAGTCACACTATCTGAAATCCATCATTATAAAATCATTCTTTTGGATTTTGAAAGCTTTTATTTTCAAGAGTACTTTACTAAAATGAAAGTTTGTCAGGGAGAAGGAACTTCTTTAAAAATCATACCAACCATGAATGAGGCCATAAGATATGGTATGAAAACAGCTTACAAAAAGGAAAAGCCAAACAGCCTGATTCACACCTCTGCCTATCCTTCTCTTATCATCCCCAAACAAATAAACAAATCTAAATGGTAATATACTTCCATCTACGTATGCATTTAATTCTGCTAAAATTACAATAAAATGGATTCAACAAAAGATCCATATCTCTGGACATCTTACAAAGGACCATAGTTATTAAAGTTCTAGGAGGAGTCAATGGAGTCCAAGGATTAACTAAGTAAGCCTTAATATTTTGGCAAAAATGTGGGATTTACTTGGGGCTGGGAGTCACAAGCAGGCAGGCAGGAGCACCATTTAAAGTAATTAGTGAAATTTAGTTTTCCATTTAGGAAAGGAATGAGCACATAATTTGTATATTTTACATGTGTATATTTAAGACTAAATTTAAAATTTCCAGTCATTCTTTGTGAAATGGTGACATAGAGATACCATAGACATTCTATGAATAAAACCTAAAGAAACACCAAAGATTAAGTTGCAAATGAAATAGAACCCTTTGCATATGTAGTCTTTATGTACTATTTGCTATCACTTTTTTGTTTTGTTTTGTTTTTATTTTTTTATTTCAGCTTATTATGGGGGTACAAATGTTTAGGTTACATATATTGCCTTTGCCGCATCCCAGTCAGAGCTTCAAGCGTGTCCATCCCCCACATGGTGTGCACCGCACCCATTAGCTCTGTATATACCAATCCCCTCCTACTCCCTCCCATCTGCCTGACACCCAATGAATGTTATTACTATATGTGCACTTAAGTGTTGATCAGTTAATACCAATTTGACGGTGAGTACCTATGGTGCTTGTTTTTCCATTCTTGTGATACTTCACTTAGTAGAATGGGCTCCAGCTCTATCCAGGATAATACAAGAGGTGCTAGATCACCATTGTTTTTGTGGCTGAGTAGAACTCCATGGTACACATATACCACATTTTATTAATCCACTCATGTATTGATGGGCACTTGGGTTGTTTCCACATCTTTGCAATTGTGAATTGTGCTGCTATAAACATTCTAGTGCAGATGTCTTTTTTTATAGAATGTATTTTGTTCTTTTGGGTAGATGCCCAGTAATGGGATTGCTGGATCAAATGGTAGTTCTACTTGTAGCTCTTTGAGGTATCTCCATATTGCTTTCCAGAGAGGTTGTACTAGTTTGCAGTCCCACCAGCAGTGTATGAGTGTTCCCACCTCTCTGCATCCACGTCAACATTTATTGTTTTGGGACTTTTTGATAAAGGCAATTCTCCCTGGAGATAAGTGATATCTCATTATGGTTTTGATTTCATTTCCCTGACAATTAGAGATGTTGAACATTTTTTCATATGCTTGTTGGTCATTAGTCTATCTTCTTTTGAAAAATTTCCGTTCATGTCCTTTGCCCACTTTTTGATAAGGCTGTTTGATTTTTGGAAAACCATACCATGCTTATGGGTCAGAAGAATCAACATTGTTAAAATGTCTATACTACCCAAAGTGAGCTACAGATTCAATGCAACCCCTATTAAAATACCAACATCATTTTTTGCAGATCTAGAAAAAATAATTTTATGCTTTGTATGGAACCAGAGAAGACCCCATAAAGCAAAAGCAATCTTAAGCAAAAAGAACAAATTGGGAGGCATCAATTTACCAGACTTCAAGCTATACTACAAGGCTATAGTAATTAAAATAGCATGGTACTGGCACAAGAACAGAGACATAGACCAGTTGAACAGAACTGAGACCCAGATATAAAATCATCCTCATATGGCCATCTAATCTTTGACAAAGCAGACAAAAACATACACTGGGAAAAGAATCCTTATTCAATAAATGGTGCTGGGACAATTGGACAGCCACATGTATAAGACTGAAACATGATCTGCACCTTTTACCTCTCACAAAAATCAACTCATGGTGGATAACAGACTTAAACCAAAGGCATAAAACTATAAGAATTCTAGAAGAAAATGTTGGAAAAACTGTTATAGACATTGGCCCAGGCAAAGAATTTATGAAAAAGACACCAAAGACAATCACAGCAACAACAAAAATAAATAAATGGGACCTGATCAAAATAAAAAGCTTCTGCATAGCCAAGGAAACTATCATGAGAGCAAACAGACAACCTACAGAATGGGAGAAAATATTCACATGTTACACATTCAATAAAGGGCTGGTAACTAGAATCTATAAAGAACTCAGGAAAATCAGCAAGCAAAAAATCACTTTTTTGTTTTAACAATGCTCTTGATAGTACATTACGTGGTCCAAGAGAAGAGAAAAAATCCCACCCCCAACATGTTATTGGTACTAGTAGAAAGCTCCCTTGCAAATAAAATTTCAAATTTGATCACAACTTATAGAGAATTTCTAGCTTTGAAAGCTTGGAAGGGAGGGATAAAGGGGAAAATGGAAGAAAAGTTATTAAATTTTTTAAAAAATTTAGTTTAATAAAATTGAATATAATTGATACAGAAAAATATCATGCTACAGCCTCACCGATATTTTTGTTTATCCACTCAGTCAACAGTGATTTATTTATTGTCTACTTTGTGCCAAGCACTACATACACATATCTACATTACAAGACAACAACACTGTAAAAATGATATAATCTTTTTCTTTATTTAAAGTGCAGTTCAAAGGCCTCTGCCTCTGGGAAGCCTCACTAACTACCCCAAGCAGAGATAATTCAGGTTTCTTCTAGAGCATATGGTTCTCTGTTGATATCCTTACTAGAGTGCTTCCCATGATGTGCTGTGATTTACCATGCCTCTATGCCCTTAATAGACCTTTAATAAATGGCTACTCACTTTTCGGCTGCTAGGCCTTCCATCATATGATACATTAGAACAACAACAACAACAAAAAGCTACTTATTTTACCAAATAATTGGAAGTCTATGGAGAAATTTCTAAGAAAATGTTGACACAAAATATCAAAGCAACACTTTGTGCTGATTTTTTTCTTTTACATAATTAACCTCTTAGGGAAAACTCAATCATTTTTGTCTTACAGATGCCCTAAATCATGGCTTAAATTGTTACGCCTCTTCTGCCAGAGACATGAACTCCAGAGGAGATGGGTTCTCACAGGAATGGAGAACGAAGAGACACATGGAGTTTAAGTGGCACACAGACGGAAAGAGATGATGAATAGTGTTGAAAAGAAGAGAAACACAAACACCTAATTTACCTCTCTCCTGGAGGCATTTCATTCATTATGCACATGCAAATAATAGACATATATGACCTTGAAAAAATTGGCAAAGCTACAAGAATGTCCACTCTAATCTCGTCCTACTTCCATGTGTTCAAGTTGTCTATAAAACGCGAGATCAACTGTCTGCAAATGCCCAGTGTGAAGCTGATCCTATAGAGCGTGGCCAACCATGGCTGAATCTGCAGCCAGGAATTTACAGTGTTCTATAGATTTTACTGCCTTAAATTTTTCATGAAATCTAATCTCTCATTACAAAATGTTTCAATTTTTTTCATTTTTAATTTTCTAAGATCTGTCCTTATATTACAAGTACATTTATATTACTGTAAGAACAGACTTACAAAGCAAAAAATTATCTTGGTTTCTTAACTCACATTATATTTTCTAACAAAAAATAATTTCTTTCAAGAAATTTTCATAAGAATTTTGGAACTTCTAAAAGGATTGTAGATGTATGCAATCACTGATATTAATATAACAGTAATGCTATAAGCACAAGAATAAAGACAAAAAGTGTACTCTAAACTAAAATGCCTAAATATCTAAAAATTGCCACTCTAAAATATCATTGGGGCTTTACTCCTTCTATACATGGAGTGAAGCTCTTGCTCAGTTTAGCATGGAATCTATAGCCTTGGGAAAGAATGAGCCTGAATCTGGATATGAAACTGCACAGAAAAAGTTCCTCATTCAGATAATGCATGCTTCCTGTATCATTTCTTGCTTATTTTCTCCTAAACCAATTAATTCCTCTGCCATATCACTGAAAAAACTCTATGTGTCTGTCCCTGTCTCTCTGTCTGTCTCTCTCTCTCACATGCACGCATTCACTCTCACACATACACTCACACATATGCAAAGGTTTATTGAGAGCTTGACATCTTGTCCTATGAGCAAATGAAGTGCTGTTTTATTGTACGGTTCATCACACAGGAAAGCAAACAGCAATTATTATTTCTACCTTTGGACACATAGTACTCACAGGAACTCTTGTATAGTACAAAGAGTGGTGTCTTACTTAGAATACTGAATGGGCCCAGACTACTAAATATAAAACCTTGGGATTTGAAGCTTCCATCAATATCACCAAATCCAAACTTCTCATTTAAAGATGGGAAAGCTAAAGATCATAGAACATGACTAAGGTGGTAGTATTTCCTTATAGATCATAGCAAGAATCAGATTGTGCCAGATTCCTTTGGCATAGAATTAATGGCATACCCTTGAGTCATCTCTCATGGGTGGGTCAGCCCAGGAGAGACTGTCTTTTGGGATTCTCACTATTATGAGAGTTATTCTTTGAATTGGGTTAATATAGCTTTCAAATTGTGGTTTGTGGAGCAGAAAACACCAAAATCATTAATGGCATCACCACCAATGTATGCTAAGTTCTGCTCAGCTAAATTTGGATTTGGATTTGTGGAAAATTGCAGGAAGAATGATCAGCTTGGTTACTAAGATCAGCATATCTCAAAGAGATTGAGTAGGAAGCAGACCATTGGAAGTTCATAGTTGTAAACACTGTACAGCCATTTAAGTTATAAGAATTGACATTGCACTTTTTTTTATATTTCAAAAAATTTCTTGTCATAAATATAGTGCTAGTGGAGTATGTGACCTTTTCTACCTTTTCAATTTGGATAAGGGGAAGGATATGAAAATATTCCAAGCATAGTATAATTTTGTAAAGAAAATAAGATGAACACATCATTTTATATAATAAAAATCATTATATATAATAAAAATAATACAGAGCCTGGGAGTAGCTTGACAGGTGTAATCAGGTTCTCAGGTTTAGGGAAAAACAAACAAACAAAAAAGAAAATTGCCTTAAAGCAGGCAGATGGTTCAGACCCCTGGACAGTTGCCCAGTTGCTGCTACCACTGCTGAACCCTTCCTCCCTGCCCCTGAAAAATGTGGTTCTCCTGGCTAAACAAATACTTAGCAGTTTGCAGTCCATTAGGATTGTTGGAGATGGTGCCTTAGTGTCCCCAAGAGAGACAAGACCAACTGTCAAATGTATGTTAACTTTAAAGACATTCTGAAAGCAAGATTTTTAATCATCTGGACATTTATATAATATCTTATTTCTATTTTCATAGAAATAATTATTTTTATGATTGCTTAAAGGAAAAAATGAGATTGGCTACATTTCTGGAACAGTGTAGCAGTAGCACCAAAAAAACATTTTTAGTTGAGACACTTTGCTCTTCACAAATAAAGGGAACTCCTAATTGAAATAATCAAATAGTTTCTTATGTTTATATTCACTCTACGATGTCTTTGCAAAGAACCATTTCAGAACAAATAGCATTGAACACTTAATTGCAAGGTGAAAAATATTCAAATCCATTTGTTTAAACTGCATAATACAGACCATATTTAGAAAAGCCTACACCACTTTTTCAGGAGTGTATGAGAAAGCACTTCAGTTTGCCAGCTGGTTTTGGTGGTGGTGCAGATTACACTCATGAGAGAGCTTGAACTTCATAAGAAATAAGAGATTTTAGCAATCTTTTGCAAAATTCAGCAACCAAAGACAAGCTAGCAGCTATGCTTTTTTTCTATTTTAAGGAGCATTTCTATATATTGAACAGATACAGAATATAAATGACCCTCTAAACATTATAACTTCAATCACAATAGAATCATTATTTCAATCAATATGTTCCTTATATCTGCATGTCTGACTGTGCCAGGAAAAAATAAAGTCACTGCACATAAGCTTGTAAACAGAAAAATTATTGCCTTAAAATTCTATACTGTATGAATATTGCTACAATAAAAGCTACTTTTGGTTGACTCAACTAAATATATTAACACTATTTTAGTCTAGTAATATTGATGTGCATTTATTCCTGCTAATAAATTTTTTTAAGCAAAGTGATTTTCTTCATTTGTGAATAAAAAAATCAATATAATTTTTTTGCATGTTATTAATTAACTTTTTGAAGATTTGGTAGTCTATTTACTACAATTTTTAAAAAGGGCTGAGGAGGCTGAGAGCTCTGTGCAGGCTTTGGTGTACAGCATTAAATGAGGGAGCCTTTGCTCCAGTCTAGTTCTAGCATCTTCAGGGTGACCCAATCTTTCCTACACTGGAACAAGCTGGGACTGGGGTAAGTCTGGACAATTCACTGCAAACTGGCAATGTCTCCAAGAGCACTCTCCATTTCTCTATCAGTCTGAGAATTCCTGGAGACCTTTAAGAGGATAGATCAGTTTTTAGGACCAGCTTTGGTTATAACTCACTTTATAATTTGCCTCCTCTACAAGAAAGCCTTGAACCTATTGATGATTGCTCTCTACCCAAAGGGGACCTTCTTTTCTAGAAATATAGGGAAATTTTCTAATACTTCTGGAGGTTTGATCTCAGCCTGAAGTACTTGGGAGTTAAATCAGGAATAACTTGATTGGAGTAAATGTGAGCCTTTTCATTTGGTCATGCCACATGACACAGAGATAAACTGTGGCTACTTGGTGTCACGTTTGCATTTTCATGACTTGCACATGGGAACTGAAAAATTATTCTAAAAGTTATAATGTTTTTTAAGCCAAGCATGAGTGATAGGTTAGGGCTAGAGAAAAAAAAATTATGTTTCCTGAAAAGAATACATCTTCTGGCCAAGGCACGGTGGCTCACGCCTGTAATCCTAGCTCTCTGGGAGGCCAAGGCGGGCGGATTGTTTGAGCTCAGGAGTTCGAAACCAGCCTGAGCAAGAGTGAGACCCCGTCTCTACTAAAAATAGAAAGAAATTAATCGGACAACTAAAAATATATAGAAAAAATTAGCTGGGCGTGGTGGCACATGTCTGTAGTCCCAGCTACTTGGGAGGCTGAGGCAGTAGGATCGCTTGAGCCCAGGAGTTTGGGGTTGCTGTGAGCTAGGCTGACACCACGGCACTCTAGCCTGGGCAACACAGTGAGACTCTGTCTCAAAAAAAAGAAAAAAAAAAAAAAGAATATATCTTCTTCCTTCTTTGTTTTATTGGAATAATGATAGTGGTATCTTAGGTCTGATTTTCTGTGCCTTGTATAAATATTTCTATTAATAACTTTTTTATTTGATGATGATAGCCAACCTGTATATTTGTGGGACATCTTTGAAATCACTGTGGAGATAAGAAAACTGAGCACAAGTGAGGCTCAATGTATTGGTCATTAACTTGGTAAAGTATCAGAGTTCGAACTTACACTCAATGTAGGAGAGATTTGTATTGCGTACATTTTCTCACATATGATCTGTTATGTATTTTGAAACTAATAGGACTGTGGTCAAATATAGAGTCTAAGTTTTATTATATGCCCATTTTTAAAAGAGAGAAATACTGAGTAAATGCTTGCTAGTGTAACAAATTTTAAAAAATAATTTGGCACTGGGACCTCCCAGACCTGCTAGCATGTGAATTACATAGCAGTAAACACAAGATTTTATTTTCGGGCTGTTGGCATATGGTACTAGTGAGAACAAATATGTAGGTTTGATTTCTCATTTGGCCAGTTGATGTAATTCAGGGAAAAAAAGTTTTTCAGAACTACATGGCAATCCCAGTCAGCTAATTTAAAGATATGTGATCACAAAGGAATTTAGGCAACAGAATACTGTCGACCTACAGAGAAGTGGACATAAGTCAGCCATTCTACAGATCAACTTCTAATTATCAACTTGCTCGTTACAGCTCTTTTCAAAATGCTCTTTTATTTTCTCTAGAAGTTTACTGATTACTTTGGCCTGCAAGTGTTGGAATAGTATCATTATATGAATTTGAACACTTAGAAATTTATATTTCTTGTTTGCCAAGTTCCATGATTGATACTGACACCACCAAATTTACACTAGATCTTTTTCTCAATGAACAAGTATCAATATTCCAAAGATGAATCATGATTTGTATCTTGTTTCCAGTCACATTGTCTGTTTCTTGAAAACTCATGCTTTAGTCTTAACAATATCATAGATAAAAATCTCTCTAATTGGGCAAAATTAATGCCAGAAAATAGGGAAAGAAGAAACTGGCACTAATTTTTGACCTAAAGTTAATCTTAGCTTGTTAGATAAATTGTGATAATTCAGTTATTTCTTCACAGTCACCAACTATCTCATTGACATTCTTGCTCCGAACCATGCTTAATCACATAGATCTTACAAACTCTCTGGCACTGGGCCTGAAAGAATGGCAGAGGTAATAAAGACTGAGGTCACATACATTTGTTGTATCAGCCAGAGAGTTCAGGATACGATTCTGGGCATACAGATTATTACAAGTCTTCTCTTTAACTTTTCAGGTTTATGATCCATTTCTGGTTCTTCTGTAGGAAACCTCTTCTTAAATCTAGTAATTCTTATATTCTCACTTGTGTGATTCTTCCTGCTGCTGAATATCAAGGAATCTCAAATCTTCTCATCACCTATCTCGCATGAACATACAGGCTTCCTGCTATCTAGAATTAGAAAACAATTTCTAAGATTTTGAGCATACTCTGAATATGACACTGTGCCTTGTAGAAATCTGTGCTCAGCTTACTGTATCTGCAGGAAAACTTGCTTTTGTAACTGATATCCTTGACACCACAATCAAATGTCTAAATCCTGTATGCTTTGGGGATAAATGAGCTATCCAGAGAAAACCCCAGATGCTGTCTTTACAAGTATTACCCCAGACTAATCAACTAGCAGTATCAAGTAAAACAAATAAAAGAGAGAATCAAAGTTTTTTTAATGCCTACCATATTGTTCAGTAATTTCAGAGCACTCTGTACAGCCCCTTAATATCTAAACTTAGCTAATACTAATATATGACTTTATCTTTTGGCCCCATTTTTGAAATACAGAATTCATATATTTTTTCTGAGTAAAGGAAACTTACCTTCCCCAAAATAAAAATAGAAATGTCACTTTTGGGTAGTAAATAAATTTGCTTATTCATGAGAGCCATATCTACTTTTAAAGCATCACAGTAACATTCTCCAGTTTCTGTTTTAGAATAATGTTTGGTTTTTTCTCCTTTGACACCTTAGTACCATAGCTTTATGACACAACAGGGTACACTTTGTTGGTGTGTTAATACCACAGTTTGAATGCAGTAAGGTATGAATTCAAAGAAGAGAAACTACAAAGGACCAAAAAGTGTATTATTGGTTGAATAAAGCACATCCTGAAGTGGTAATTCAAGCTTTATTTTGTCACTTTATTAATGATACTCATTTTGTTATGGGGTATTACATTACATAAAAGGAATCATATGCCCCCAACTGTATATGGATAATGCTGTAATTCCACCAAGGCAATCCAGCAATGCAGCAAACTGCCTGAGCAAAGCTTGAATAGCTTGTTTATTAGCACCAGAACTCAGAATGGAATAATAGCTCTGATTTTATATACATTGGGGATACATTATATACCACAATATGTATTTATATTAGTCAGGTATAGTAAATGAACACAATTAAAGTGAAATTGTGCAAAGAAATAATCTATCATCACCTTATAAAGAGAATTACCACATATCCCTTTGGAACCTCGAATCTTTTCCCATTTCTGTCCATCAAAGAATTGGGAATGCCTTTTCCTTTCTAGAAAAAGGAAACAAATGTATCCTGCCCAAATGTGAGCAGAAGAGAAATTCTTTCCCCAAGTTAGCAATCTAATGGCTGCTGGAGCTTGCAATGTTCTATGCTGCATGGACAGAACACCCAGGAGTGTGCTGCGCCTCTGCGTGTGCACTGTGATGCTGATGCAGAGGGCTTTGCACGGGGCGTCTCCACTCTCTTCTGGGGACCACGGAGGCTTTAACACTTTCCCCATCAAAATATGAGGCAGCTTTACTGGATTGAAATATAAATCAGAGGATACATTAGCAAGGATACAGAAATAACAGCAAATCATTCTTTTAGAGTGGTCACAGCCTGGGTTAATGCATAGAAAATCATAGAAAGAAAAGCTAACATTTATTGAATATCTGCTATGTCCCACACTTGCTAAGTACTTTATATGCATTTAATCCTACAACTCCATGAGTAGGCACTATTTTTAGTGCCATTTTGCCAAGAGGAAATTATAGCTTGCAGTGGTCAAGTAGCTAGATTAAGATCCCTATGCTTGTAAGCATCAGAGTCTAGGATTCCAAGTCAGGCCAGCCTTGAAGCCACTGCACGCAATCAGATAAACAATCCAGGGAATATAGTGTTTCTTCTACTTTTCTAGAATGAGGAGTACACCAGGAGAAGCTGCTGAACACTTTCATGTCCCTGCTTGGTAAGCTTCTCCTTCATACTAAAATGGAAAAAAAATTCATATTATGAGAACATTACAACACAATAAATCCAAAATATTATCCTGTGTATATATAATCAATATAACAATTATTAATGAGATACTTGATATTCTTTTTTCTCTACTAAGTCTTTGAAATTTAGTGTATAGTTTATACTTAGAGCACATCTTACGATGGAACTAGCATACAATTAATATAACAATTATTAATGAGCTACTTGATATTCTTTTTTCTCTACTAAGTCTTTGAAATTTAGTGTATAGTTTATACTTAGAGCACATCTTACGATGGAAAGTAACATTTCAAGTGCTCAACGGCCACATGTGGCTGGTAGGTCTGTCTGGAAAGTATCCAGCCATGTAATATGAAAAATAGAGACATTTACTGAAGAAGATACAAGATGCTGGCAGTGCCACTGAACACCCTGGTTAGGTTCTATGCCACAGTTATCACACTTGAAGCCCACATGTTGCACAACTCCACTTTCAGCTTGCATTTGCTGAAATTTCTGCTTCTTTAACTTTTGAAACTGTAATAGTTCTTTATATTGAGGTAAATTGCTATACTTGATAAGAATACTTTCTTCATCCAATGCATCTTCAACGGCAGCGTTCATGTGGCTATGAAAACAGGATTGGGCATCATCTACAACCATATACAGTGGTGGTTCATGTGAAGTCATAAAAGTGGAAGGTTTAAAAAGAGGCTTATTAAGAGGGTGCTGTCGTCTGCTCGTTGAAGACTTTTTGGAG
>NW_012153062.1:1602174-1624652 GCF_000956105.1 Propithecus coquereli
TTCTATGTGTTTGAAATTCAGTGTCTTACACTTACATCACACATATATATATACACAATATACATTCTTTCTCTCTCTTTCTCTCTCTCTCTCTATATATATATACATACAATATATTGCATGTGTTATGCATTATATTATATTTTACCATGTTCCAAGTTGCCAGAATTCTTGGTTCTTTGAAGAAGCCATCCCTTAGCCCCATAAAGCTGAAAACAATCTCTTGTGACATTTTTCTAGAGAGTTTTGAAGAGAAAGGATGGGGACTATGATTTGGAAAATACAGAAGACTGGGGGTAGAGAAGCAAAATCCGGGTGGTTGAACCCAAGATCTGTGCTGAGAGTTCTGAATTTTTCAGGGAGACTAACTAAGAGGAGAAACACACAGCTTCAACCAAATGCATAATGGTTCAGAGACTGGCTTTAAAACAAATACACCTTAATTCAAACCAACTTTAACAAACTCTAATTATGTGGCTTTAGGAATATTACTTAATATTTACAAATCTTAGTTTCTTCAAATCTACTTCACAATATTTTCATTAATATCAAATAATATGAGCTATATAAAGTAACTTGTGTACTTCTGCATGCCTAAAGCATGAAATTCATTTAATTGTATAAATGGAAAAATGATTATCATAGGTGTACCTTTTATGATCTTTTTTATTCTACAAATATCAGAGTTATTTTTGTTGTATAACAATATGGTGATTCTAACGAGGATTGCAAGAGGAAGACACAATCCTGTAGACAATGAACAAGGTTTAATCTTAATGCTAAGTTTGTTTTTGGTGCATATTTCCTGTGGAACAGAGAGTTAACTCTGACGTTCTCTTGGTCTTGACCATGAGGCAGCTAACAGTCAAGTAATAGGAGTGTGAGCAGTGGGTTTTCTGTTGGCCATCACATAATGGGAGACGTCAAGCTTGGAAGAAAAAAAGGAAAGAACTCACAGAAAAAGAAAGAGGCCAGCAAACCAGAAGAGTAAGCTATATTTTTCTAAACAAGTTTATCTATATCAGTGCCATCCAGTAGAAATGTAATGTGAATCATAAATGTGAGTCACATGTATAATTTTAAATTTGCTAGTAGCCACATTAAAAGGTGGAATTAATTTCAATAATATATTTTATTTAGCACAATGCATCCAAAATATTATCCTTTCTACATATAATCAGTAAAGCAATTATTAATCAGATGTTACTTTTTTTATACTATGTCTTTGAAATTCAGTGTGTCTCATACTTATATCACATCTTAATTCAGACTAGCTACATTTCTAGTGCTCAATGGCCACATGTAACTAGTGGGCTTCATACTGGGAAGTGTAGAAATAGGTAATATATTACCTATTCACCTCTTTTAGCCAGCAGCCACCAGTAAAATCTAGTTGAGGTGGAACCCTCGTCTCAGCTTGTGTTGTAAGATAAGATGCTTGTTCCCATGCCCTGGTTTTGAAGAATACTACCAAGGAAGTAGTGTCCTCTGAGGCCAGTGGGATGATGCCAATGTTTAATCAGAGAGAAACTCCAAAAGGAAGGTGAATCTAATAGTAAAAAAGTTAGATCCATGAACTATGCAACTCGCCCACCCCTAATCAGGAGATTCTTCTTCTAGAACTCTCCTGTGGGGAAAGAAGAGAAAGTCTGAGTTTTCTTTTGGTTAACTAAGGTATGTTTCTACAGAGTGGCATTTTATTCTGTAATAAAAATAATAATAACTAATATTTACAGAGGGCTACTTACATGCCAGGCACTGTATACATGCACTGTGTGTGTGTGTGTGTGTGTGTGTGTGTGTGTATTATTTTTATGAATATTTTGCAGAATGAAGAAACCAAGATACAGAGAGTTCCAGTAACTTGCCCGAGGCCCCATAATTAATGAGAGGTAGATGTGAAAACTGAACCCAGGCATTCTGGCTCCTAACCCTGGTTCTATTGCCACAATGCCTTAGTCACATTCCTAACCCCTCAACTAATGGCAGTGACAGCAATGACAGCAACAATGTGTGTGATTCTAGAATGAAAACCAGATGTCCGGATCCTCTTCAACCTGAGGACCTACCTCCTAGTACATGGATTAACTTATATAAAACCCCAGATCCTTCACTGTATCAGCACTTGTATAAACAACTCTTTCAGTTTTTTTGATAGGCTTCTCAAATTTCTCTGCATATATTCCAGAAGAACACAGCTGTTATCTTCAGGAGATACTTGGCAGCTAATGGACAATTTCAAAAGGAAAAAAGAAATTGGCTAAGGTGAAATGTCTTTTGTGTTTGTTTCCAATCAGTCTTTTTTATTGTCTCCCTTATTCCTTTTCTATACTCATTTTGCATGATTTTAAACTTTTGGTAGGACAATTGCAAAAGCATAGAGATTTGAGAATTATCCTTAGTCAAGATTTTCGGGGTCCAGCAAATTGGACTGGAGAATAAAAAGGGTGTAAATGAGAGAGTCCACTCTCCAGCTTGGTCGATGAGACCCTGGGGAGTTCTTGTGCACATCAGCCTATGACTCCTCCTCTTTTTTCTGTCCTGCCCCAGATAGTCACCAATGCAAAGGTTGGGGGAGAGGGGGGAAGTTTGTAAAGAAAATGGCCCCTTTTCATCCATCTACACAAACTTCAGGATTCCTAGTGCCTATTCAGTGCTACTTTTCCTCTCCCAAGCTGTTCATGGGGCTTACTAAGTGGAAAAGGAGCGAACTTTAGAATTTGACAAACCTAATTTGAATCACTTCTCTATTTACTTACTAATATTGTGACTTTAGGCACTTTACTAAAACATAAGGAGGCTCAGTAGGTATCTGCTAAATGTGGATAATCACACCTACTTTCAGAGTTACTGCAAAAATCAAGTGTGTATAAAATGCCTAGAACAGTACCTGCCACATATTAGTTACCCTTTAAACGATATCCATGACTGATATTTTTAGGATAGTGAAGTGAAGCACCCCTCTCCCTAAAAATTCTTTTTGCCCAGGACTGATTATTTTAATATGTAGCATCCAAGAACTATACAGTCACCAATAAATCAGAATAGGCATGGCCTTCAGGCAGCTCTTTTAGAGCACATCTGCTGAATAGTGACACTGCCTTTATAGATGTGGTCCTATGGTCTTCCAAATTCAGGTGGCAAACAAAGCAGATAAGGAAATACAAAATGCATGTATCAGAGTCAGTGAAGAGAGTCAACTGCTACTCCCAGTATTCTTCCACTTCTTTCCAAGTAAATATGAAGTTCCTTTTGGTGAAAACCTAAACTAAGTACTCAAAGATACGGAAAACATTCTCTCCTACAGCACCTCTCCAGCCCCACAGGGTGTGATAATTGCCTGACATAGCCTCACCACCAAGCAAGCATCCCTCCTCTCCAGGTCTCTGTGCCCATGAATTATGTCCAGCCCTAACCTAGAGCTACTGAGTTCACAGTGAACAGACTACACAGGCCTACTGACCACATTTCTCTGATGAATGAGAGTAGAAATGGTAAAGCGGGGAGTTAGTGGTCATCACCCATGCTTGAGCAAAAGCCAGATCAGTGTCCTGCCCTCTGCTGCTTTGGCGAGTCACAGAAAGAGAGTGGCCATTTAGAGAAGGAGGCCTTCCCTCACCATGTCAAGGAGGGATCAAGGTGTTGGGTCCCTTGCCTCCTGCTCTAAGCAGCTTCACAGAGAAAAGTTGCTGATCCACAGGAAGCAGAACCAAGCTCTTGGTCTCTTTCAGAATTGATTTGTTCAACTTGCAAGTATGCACGTTACTGAATGGACACATCTGTATATGCAATTCAAGATGTCCACAGCAGAGCACAGAGATCTGCTGAGGAAATACTGAGAAATGGAGGGACATAAGGTTGAATTCATGTAAAAAATTCAAGAGTGAGGTGTTATGAAAGTACTCTCCATTTTTCCACCTCTACCTTGCCTTGCACTCTAAAAATGTCAAGTATAAAACCTCTTAAGGTAAACCAGAGTAAAGAGATTAAATTAAAAAAAAAACCTTTGTTCATTCAGCAAGCACTGATCAAGGGTCATCTATAGACCAAGGATAGAAACAAGATATAGGTATTATAGGTATTTTCTTTAAGTTTACTGTCTTTTGGAGGAGGTGGAAGCCTGCACAGTCCCAATAAGATACTCTTTGTGCTACAATGAAGGCAACTTCAGGTAGCACTAGGTTAAGCTGTTTAGGGTCAGTGAACTTTGGCAAATTCCACAGTTTAAGGGGTGGAAAACAGACCAAAAGCCAACAATGACAAAAATAAAAATATTGGATAAAGAAACTCCTCAAGAGTCCTACTCGATTCTCAGTAGATGACTTTTCCTTATATTTCATTGAGAAAAATCCAAACAATCAAAGGTAATTTCCATCAACTTCCCAACCCCATACAATCAAACTCATTGTTAGGTTCCCAGACCCTTATCCATCTTCCTCCCACCTCAGACGGTCCCTCCCACAGTCATGACTATAGTTCTGACTTCTGCCCCTGCTGCTCCCGTTTTCTCAGAAACACATTTAAACCAATCGTCCCTTCTTTCTTCTCTATTCCAATCCCTTTCCCAGAATTTTCCCACAGCTTATAAAAATGCTCAAGACTTTCATCTAATAAAAGCTCTCCGTTGGTATCGTATACTCCTTTCTTCACCGATTTTCAATCAGAATACTCAAAGTTTAGTCTACCCTGCCTACTCTTTTAACTCCTCACTAGAGGCTATCTTCCATCTTCACCACTTTACTGAAAATGCTCTTACCAACCTCACTGATAACTGCCTAATGGCCAATTGCAATGGACATCTAACAATCACTATCTTATTAATCTCTGCTGCATTTGCCAATGTTCAGCATCTTCTTGGAGTTCTCTTCTCCAGTCTCTTAGTGTCTGTGGCTTTGAAACTGTTGTGGTTCTCCTTATGCCTCTCTGATGGCTCCTTCTCAGTTTTCCTCCCTGGGCTCTTCTCTTCCATCTGTCATTTAAATAAATGTCCATATTTTCCAGGGTTTTGGCTGCACTTCTAGCTGCCCAGCCTCCCTATGATCCTGCCTGTTTTCTAAATTCCAGATTTCCAGTTGCATCTATGAACTATACAACACCTTTCAACAACTACTTCTATTTTAGGACTAAATTAGCCTGAGCCAATTTTTGTTGCTAGGAACTGAGAATGGAGGAGATCTGGCTGAACTGTAATTCTAGTGAAAAAGAACAGGGGATGCAGTTGTGTGTGAGGACAATATGAGTAAACTGGAGCCACCACACAAATAAATAAGCCAACAATAAAGTAATTAAATAAGCAACTCACTAGACTCACAGTATTCAGATCAATTAATGTGATATTCCCACGTTACTCTACAATGGAATATTGTGTCCAATTTGGGGCATCACACTTAAAACAAACAAACAAATATGACTTTCAAAAAATGTTTATTGGATTCTACAAGAATCATACTGGGCAGTGGGAATACAAAGACGAATAAGATTTCTGACCTTCTGACATTTACTATAGTGGGAAAGATAAATTTAAGTACTATAAATATAAAAGAAGTGCTGACAGCACAAAGGAGGTGTAGCCAAAGCTGCCTTGAGAAATAGGAATAGTAACATGTGAGCGGGATAGTGAGTTATAAATAAGTGTTCACCAGAGGAATAATGAAGAGGTGGTCATTCTAGGCAGAGTGAATGACATTCAGTAGAGACTGAGATGGCATATGGTCTAGAATTAGGGTAGAGGAGAAAGGCATACTTCAGTGGAGAGTAAGGGTGGTGTTGAATCAAGAAGGGCCAGTCTCTAAGTCAAGCACTAAGCCTTCACAATCTAGATAGCAAAAGGCCTAGAAACCATATCTTATGTGGGTCAAATAAGGAAATGGACTTGTTTTATCCTGAAAAAGCATAGAGAACACAAAATGTTGCCAAACAATTGAAGAGTTGTCTTTTGAAAGCATAGGTATACAAATTTTTTTCTCTACATGTTTATAAAATTCAAGAGGAAACTTCTAATAATTAGATCAACTCCACAATAGAGCAGAATGCTTTGTAAGGGAGGTAAGTTCTCTGTCATTTGCAGTATTATTCAAGCTGCTCTAGAATCTTACAAATTCAATTAACTGGGTAGGATTCAGATTATATCAACTCTAAGATTTATTCTATTTATTAAATTTCTACCATATTTTTGCATTAGATTTGTTGCTGACATATTTGTGTTCTCAGGCAGCAAGCTTCTCAGTGGCAATCCATGGTCGAGTCACTCCCACCACTACTCTCTCCATTAAGGAATATATTTTTTAGGCCTCAGAAAAGAATATAGATTTCCACGAGAGTTTTTAGTTTTTAGATCAAATACTAATCCAGGGATTTTTATTTTCATTGCATTTTAATAATCAACTTCTTTCTTTCTTATCATCTTCCATAATTACCCAGACTTCGAAGGAATAAAAATCCATATTTTGCTATCCAACCACCATTGGTTTTTCTATCTCAAAGTAACTTCCTTCACCACTTTCAATTTTTTTCTAGTTTATTTTGACTTGCTTCCTTTCTTACCCAACCTATTCCACATTTTCCAAATGAGAATTTGTGTCCATCCCTATCTTTAAATTTTTGGTAAAACTGTCCTGCAACCAAACCCATCTAATAAATTCCCAAACCTAATTTAATCCTAAATTTTACTTTTTATACTAGTGTATCCTGTCAGAGAAAGAGCTCCTTTTCACAACTATATCAGTTGATGCTATAGTACTTTCTGTAGTTATCAATCTTAACTAAGTCTTCATCATGGTAATTATTTAATTTTCCTTGGCCAGCTCATATTTCCCATAGTGGATATTTCAAACCTTGCTATCTCAAGACCGTATTCAAAATCTTACCAGATTATCTTGCCTTCTACTTCACAGGCAGTGTGAGAGCATACAGTATCCCTTATTTCCTTACTCCAACTTTCAAAATTACTTGGATTCATCTTCATCCTTACCTTGCTAAATTTTGAGCAATTACTTTAAATTATGCTCTTGATCCCCACCATGTCATTATTAGATCTTGTATCATTAACTAATATCTCCCTACTATGTCTTCTCTTTCTTCTGAACTGAGAAATATTCCAGTGATTTTTTTGTTTTTCTTTTTATATAGACCACTTAATAGGTTATAGGCTATGAAGAGAATAGATTTGAAGATATGGGGAGACAATTAAGGGGCCTTTGTACTGGTTCAGGAAGGAGATCATAAAGGTATGAACTAGAAAATGATAGTAGTGATAGGGAGGTTTAAAAAGTTAAATAAATAATTAGGGGATAAACTCAGCATAGTAATTAATATTATTATACATTACAGAAAACATATCCTGTTACTGTCACCAAAAGTGAATGGCGCTATGGGAACCACTGATGCTAACTGTCCCAGATGCCACCAGCCTCTGTGAGATGAATGTTTCACTGTCTTTGCTTCCTGAATCACTAAATCCAGATTTAAAGTCTTCCACTAGCACATCTGATTGGCCACGACAAGGTCATATATCTACTTTGGAGATGCTTAGGAACATGGCCCCAGGAAAGCAAGTATTTGGCATTTTGAGTTTCTGATTGGAGGAAAACTACCATACCATTGGAAGAGGGATTAGATCCTGGAGGGAAAATACAAATGTGACTTGTACTCATGCCATGGACTTTTGAACATAAAGGCAAATTTTTCTATATCAATTCCTATCAAGTAGATTTTTTTCAATCTTTTACCCCCAGTTTTAACCTTTTTATCTTTCCTCACTTTGAATGTGTCCCAACATTTTAGTTATCCCCCCAAGATTTAAACCACTCACGGATTAGATAAAAATACCTATTCTAACACAAGCCTCTGGCAAAATTGCATAGGGAAAGGACTAGAACAAAGCTCTGTGGAACACCAAGATAGAGACCTTCAAGTAACTTCCATTGAGAGAACTATTCAATGGGCCATAAAGATGCTTAACTGTGCTATTATTTAGCCTTTCATTTTTCACCTTATTCCTAATCAAGTACCTAGAACTCTTCTGGCATAGTGTCCATCTACAAGCCAAGTGAACCATGTTGACAGTATTCTCTTGATTTAGCAGGATGACAGAACTACGAAAAAAAGGGGTAGGGATAATTTTAGCTTGGTGTTTTTTTCTCATTAGCAAAACAAGTATAGAAAATAAGAATGGAGAGATGGGGAAATGGAAAATAAGAACAGTCTCATAGTAGCTAATAAAGAATATCAGGCCCCGAAAGAAATTGGATAATCCATCAACAGATAACCAAGAAGAAACTACACAATCTAATGATTTACCACGTTACCTACTGGTATAAACCAATGAAAGCCATGAAAGAAGATGTGTCAAATGTGAAATGTGGCTAGAAGCCCTGGAGCAAAATGTTCACCAGAAATGATTTGCCCCAAACTTACTGCTTTGAAAACTAACAGGTGTCAACTAATTCATAACTTCAGAGAGGAACCCAGAACTGCTGGCAAAAGGCCCTATACCTTTAGACTCACAATTTGTCCCAACCGGGGTCCCCTGCAGCTTCAGAACTGGCACACCAGGCGACGGCTCTATAGCAAACGGCTTTTTCGAACTGCATTTTTTCAGCAGTTAAATCTGAGCTGTAACATTTGGCAGGTTTCCTTGCTAACATTTGGCAATAATTGTTTATCAAATGCTAACAAGGAATGCTGCCAAATGTAACAGCTCTGACTGAACCATCTAAAATATAATACGGAGGCAAAAGTCTACAGACATGTGCTCAATCCTTTCTGACTAATCCTAGAAATAGGATCCTGCATCCTTGGTCATCAGACCATGCTGTACCACAGCAGGGAAGCACAAGGGACCAGATTCTCTTTCCTCTGCACAGTGTATTATTTCCCTAGATTTCTAAGGGAGCCTGTGAGAGAAAGATGCCTGATGAACACAAAGATGGAAATTTACAACAGACTAGAGACCACATGCATTATAACTTCATCAATTTGGATACAAATCTATGAAAGAACAGGCAGCAAAACCAAGGCTGAATTATCTTCGATGGGCAAATCATTTTTCAATCACATTGGCCCCTCTGACTATGCCTTGTTATCCCCATGAAGGCCTCATTTCTGTGCCTATTTGGTCCCTTTTCTTCTGGCTATTTGAGCAGTCTAGGTCTAACCTCCCATCTTTGCTAATCATAATCTTTAAAGGTCTAGCTCAAATTCCACCTCCTGTAGGAAGTCTCCTCTACTCCCCCTTAGCATTATGCTTTTCCTGATTTCTTTTGTTTCTTTTGTTTCGAACCCTATTGCCTGAAGTCTTCTTTGGCACTTGTTACTACTGTCCTTTTTACTAGCATTGTTCTTCTGGAAGTTCAGTACCTTAAGTCCCACCTTCCGTAATCAGCCTACTGGCCCCTTGAGAGCAGGATATGACTGCCTTACTTTCACAAAATTTCTAACATGGAGCTGTATACAAAGCTGTACTTATGACTTTGTGGGTAGTCTTAGAAACAAGTTATAGAACAAATGTGTTCCAAGTGGTTTAGAAGTACTCATTTACATACTGATCTCTGATATGCTAACTCTAAGGTATGCTTGGTTATTCAGTAAAATAGATCTTTTTAGATACTTTCCCAGGTAATTCGGCTTATGTTAGCTAAATTTGGGTAGCCAGACATATTTGAAAGGAACCAAACTGCTTTTATTCAGAAGAATTCTATGATTCAGACTTTTAAACATTCAGTAATCTTTCACTGAGTTTGAATTATGTGCTGCATTGCTAGGCCCTTGGAATACAAAAATAAGAAAGATAATGCCCTATTTTTCACTGCCCTACTCCCCTGCCCTGAAAAAAACATGCTTGACAGCATCAAAATATTATTTAAATAACGAAAAATGACCCAATATTAGTTGAGAGATTGAAATAAATAATTCATCTTTATTTTTCCTGTTTATAGAGGAAAATTTTCTTTGAAGATCTCTCCTAAAAATTTTCAAGAATATTTCCCATTTTATACAAATATACACATCAAACATACACACAAGTCATAAATAGTGTTACAAACCAAAGGATTTAGAACTAGTCCATGGGGGTAGAACCATTAGAACAAGCAAAATCAAGGTTCTCAACTCTACTATAAATCTATGGTAAAATATTTCCAAATGCAAGATATAGGTATTTCAGGAAAAGTATCTAGACTCTAAGCACTCTCTGCTTTGCCACTTAACAGCTAAGAGTCATTAAATAATTTCATTAGGTTCTCAGATATTCAGAGCCCTCATATGTAAAATGAGGATAATAATGCCTTCTTGATTTATGTCAAAGGCCTCTGCCAGATACTCTCTCAGATTCTACATAGAAGAGCAATGAATCTCTTATTCAGTAAACTAAATAAGACAACACAAGTTATAAGCAGTTAAGAGTCAACTGAGGACATATGATAATAATTTTTAAATTTTAAGTTTTAAAATGCATAGTTCTGTTCCAGTCCTAAATTGTGCCCAGGCATGAAAGAAAATTCCCCTCATCTCCATAAAAGGAGACACAGGTAGAGTTTTCCTCAAAATATTGCAAAAGATTATTGGACATGATTCACACAGGGCTACCAGCCACATGGATGCCTGCCCTATGCCTTCCTCAACCTTAACTCTCTATGAGAAAGACCCAATATATAAATAGTAACCAGGCAGAAAAGTGAACCTTCACATAAAGATTTTCAGCCTAATAAAGCAACAAATTTGGGCAAGACTCTTTGGATCACTGCCAGTATAGACTGATTCACAAACTTGTCAGGGCTTGGGCCTTCTCACAGCTGTGTAAGTTAAATTTTTTTAGTGCTTTTCTATGCTATGCCTTCCTCCTGAACCTACCCAAGTCCAGGCTATGGGAAGCCTTATTGTCCATCCTGTTGGAAAAAGGTGGAGTTTGTGTTAGCCCAAGGACACTGGGATTTGCCTTTTTGCTACAAAAAGAGGCCATTACAGCTTACACAGTGCCTCTGCTCAGAAAGCACCTCCTCATTATTTTTTCAACAGACATCTTAGTGAAGCATATTTTACTATTTATGTTAGCCTCCTGTAAAACATCTGAGAAAGTTCAGAATAACAGTGAAAAATGATTGTGTTCACAAAATCAAGTAAATCCAATAATATTTCTGACAGAATTGATTACAATAATGTCAATTACCCCTCTCCACTCTCTTTGAAAGTTATTTCAAACATAAAGATAATGAAATATGTTGCCTGTCACTTGTAAATTGTGTGCTGAAAGTCTAAAGAGATAATTTAAAGATTTCCAGGTAGAACAACACACTTGCTTTATTTCATTTGTCAAGGAAATATATTAGTTGGGAACTTTTTACTGTGAAAGTTGGAAATCCCAAGAGAGGAGCAGACATTTAAATTACAATATGAAATTTCTTCACAGGTCACATTCCTGAATTGCAGATGGCTTCTTTGGAATATGTGGTGGGGTAGGGTAGAAAGGTGAGCAGATATTTAGATAATATTGCCATAAAATTTAGATATATTTTTTTGTTATGGTGATACAAAATAACAGCTAATGCCTGAATGTTTAGTATTTAAACACCTGGGATCAGATTCCAACTCCATCACTCACCAGCTGTGTGACCTGAGAAAGTCACCTAACTTCTCTTCAATTTTCTCCTCTATAAAAGGAGACAATAATAATTACCTCATTGGTGTGTAAAGTGGATAAAGTGAGATATATATAAATCACATCATGGTATGTGGCACATAGCAATTGTTCAATAATGATAGCTATTATTATTATTATTGAATGTACTGCTAGCCATAATTATTATCAGATATAGTCCTCTAAACATATCCCTTCACCTCTCTTTTCTGCTTATTCCCATTTTATTATTTTCATCTCATAGTTTTATAACACTTCTCACAGTCTACACCCCACTACCATTGGTTTCTCACTAAACTGTGTGATGAGAAGCTTACGATATTATTTCTGTATTGGCCGATCTCTTTATTCTCTGTCTTCCCCACTGTATGTACCTATGTGGGTGTGTCTTCATTATCACTGGCTCCTCCAAACCCAGCATTTATCTGTTGAACTCACAGTCATTAAATAAATGAGTGCATCATCCTGTGTTTTACACAGATAAGGAAACCGAGGCTCTGAGTAATTCAGTAAATTGCTTAAAATCCAGTCATTTCAACTCCTAAATGGCGGAGCTAAGATTTGAACACTGCTCTTCACTATCAGAGCTCACACTCATTTCCCTGCACCTCGCAGCCTTGTTGAACCTAGAGCTGCATGTGGCCAAGCTCTAGAAACCTAACACACATTTTCCCAACAATTTTTCAGAGCACACTTTCTCTCTACATTATTCTTAATGGAATATCAAAGGGGGAAACTTGTAAATCTCAGTCAGTGGAGTCCTTTTGAGCACCAACCACTGACATTCAAGCAGTTAGGCAATTATTGCTGCTGGAAATCCAAAGGCCCAACCTGCATGTTCCCTGTGCTTCCACCTCCAGTGAATTTACCACCAGGGACAACAAAAAAGAAAGTAGCAAAATGGTAAAGTAAGTGTCTGATGGCTAAATGTCACAATAACAGATTTCTACAGCTTAATTTTTGTTTGGGGGTGAAAGGGAATGTTCCTTGGGAAACAGTAGGGAACAGTTGATAGTAAAGCCAATTTATGCTTGTCTATCTTTCTGTCATCAACAAAAGACATTGCCTAGATCTGGCTGAGACAGTATTTTATTACTTAGCTATTTTATATACATCAAATGAGATCTTCGTTTTAACATCTTTATGTCTGGATAATAATAATAATACATATTTTGTAGTGATTAGATATGTTTCTCACTACCTAAAACACAGCAATTATCTTGTTTGATATTCCCAATATCCTCAGGTAGGCAGAGGAAAGCATTATTTCCCCATTTTCCAGATGAGGTCACTGAAACAGACATAAAGCGAGGAGACTTCTGCAAGATCACACAGACTGTGACTGAATCAGGACTCGAGCTCATCTCCTGTCTTGCAGTCCAGTGCTGCTTCTTTGCCAAATCTACAAATGTATTTAGTAGCTCCATTGACATTTTGACCTAATTCCAAACCATTTCAAATATGTCAAGTGTTCAGTGCTTGTCAGAGAGGAAGGGAAGTGGACACGATGCTGATTTTGCACTAGCTCTTTTTTTCTCCAGTAAGTTCCACAGTTGATATAAGTAGACAGGCCACTCAATATCTTCCACATCTCTCCCATGTTTATTTGGTAGTTTCAATTTTTCTCATCGAAATAAAATTCTATAGATTTTTTAAAATATAAAACCGAAACCAAGTACTGAGAATACTTGGATGTTGATCTCCAAACCTGATTAGCATTCCCAAAAGGATATTTATACTTATTTCATAGCCCAGTCTCAACTGCATTTACCTTGTTCAGAGCTAGAACATGAACACCATTCAGGCTGCTGACATGTGGGTCTGCTACGAAATCATAAGGAACCCACGGGGGCATTGATTAGGATGACTTGCTATTTATTTGGGAACCACAGCATTTTGACCGCATCATCTAAAAATCGTTCCAAAGAAAACAGTTTTCTGACCCTTTGATACTTAAATTATGAGGGGAGAGGGCTTCTTAGATAAATGTTTAGTTTGAGTATCTACAATTCATAGTCAAAAAGACACCATGATATGCTTGTGAATTTTAGAACATCAAAATGCAACAGCTGTAAAATATAGCAAGTAGCTCATCTTTATGACAAAGCAGGGGTTCTGTTTGTACCTTTCGAAATAGGGCAGCACGTGTTAACAGAGCCTTTCCCTTTGTTACCAGTACTTTGCTAGGCACTATAGGGGGAAACAAAGTTAAGGTTAAAAGTCTTTACCTGAAAGAAATAGCAGCGTCACTGGGGAGAAAACACTGAAACACAAAGTGCACTCAGCAGATGCTGTCAAGTGAGCATACATTTGATGAAATGTCTAGAAGGCAGCTTTTTGCTTCCATCCCCTGCCCCTAGCATAGGTACTTTGGTATTAATATTTCAAGGTACATTTTTGTTAGTAAGTCTTACCTTTCCTGTAGCCATGAAGTGCCTTAAGGGAACCAATATAATCCAGAGGGAAGATCCTGGATTTTAGAGTTGGACAGCTCTAGATTTGAAACCTGGTTTCCACTCTACAGGCTGAGGAATCTTTAGCAATTTATTTAACCTCTCTGTGCTCAGGTTCTTTATCTTTAAAAATTGTTTCACAGATATGGCTAGGAGAGTGCTATGTCTCATGTATGCAAACCATAGGTGCCTAATGAAAGTTAATTTCCCAACTTTCCTGTATCATGGTATATTTTTGTATCCCCAAATACTTTGTATCTTATATTTGTGGTTGTTGACTCTGATGTAAAGTGAAAGAACAAGAATGCTAGTAGGCACCCAAAAGAGCTAAGCAGCAATTTTAACCCAAAGAGGAGGCCCTAATTAGATTAATTTGCATATATGAATGTAGGCCATTCTGTTGAGATGGTCAATTAATTCAAAAGAAGACCTTCCTTTGCAGAAAGACAGAACCCTACCAGAAAACAAATCCCCTTTCATGTTGTTCTTAGCCAAGAGCAGATGTCTGGCAATATGAAAACATAGTGGTTATTTTCACAAATGAGATCTTTCTTTCTGCAGGCAGCATTGCAAAGCTAACTCTGGCTCCTATCTCAGGCTGAAGATTACTATCTGTGCAGTGTTTATTGCAGTATTCCAGCAGCTGCCTTAAAAGGTACCATGACCTCTTTAAGTGCATGAAGGATGTTCTTCAATGTGCAGTTGTAGAGGTTCAGAATTCATTGCTCTTAAACAACCAGCAGGTTCCCAAACTGTACTCCTTTAGGAAGTTCAATTAGCCTCTCGTTATTTACATATTGGTGATTTCTTTTCTCTCCCTGCCCTCACCTTTTTTTTTTTTAGCCCTACAGCCTTATTCTACTAGTGTGAAACATATACTGAATTTGTCAAGCCATTTTTCCTTCTGATGTTTCACATCAGTATTTATTTGGAAAAGACTCCAGTTTAGCTATGCCCACTTGTTACTTATGGTAGCAAAGGTCTACGGCCACACCGCCCTGAACGCGCCCGATCCCGTCTGACCTCGGAAGCTAAGCAGGGTCGGGCCCGGTCAGTACCCGGATGGGAGACTTATGGTAGCAAAGGGCTGTTTTATCTAGCATTAATTATATAGTAATTTCAAGTACTTTATGGGTATGCATTATTCAGTGTTGCCTTTTTTATAGTTTTGCAGTCCAAATTACCTATTACCTGGGCTGGGAAATGCAGTTCAAAAGCACCAGCTCTGATTCATAACTTAGCGTGTAGCTCAAGCAAGTTGATCAGCCTCCTCTTTAGATATTGACCATCACTACTGGGAGACACAATGCAGCTTCCATGATTTTTTCTTTCCCTATCGGGCCCAGCTTTTGTCACTGTTTGGCTTGTTTAAAGAAGCAAAATATTACAGATGTGGAAGAAACTAGGGAGCTCATATTAAATGGACTTAATAGAAGCATCCAGATAATTTAGACCAAAAAGCTAAGTAAACCTGAGGTGTAACCCAACTTTTAGACTCTGCCCATATTGTATTTCAGTTCAGATCCCCTCAAGTTACAAATCTTGACTTACACGAGTCTTTACCATATTCCCCATCCTAACCCCCAACTCCCCAATCTTCTACTGCCTATTTTTTCTACTTCTTGGCATGAAGCTGTGAAAAATTGTAATTTTTTCATACTATATGGGTTTCATCTTCAAAACTTTGAAAACTGAAAGCAGTCTAAAGAGTTGAACTGAAGGTAAGAGTTGATATGCCTAAGAAGGTACCACCACTACCTAAAAATATCTTCCCTAAATCGCACAAAATGTTCCCTTCATCTTTTCACATTGTGTGAGAACCTAGCATTCACTCATTCAGCAAATAATATTGAAAGCTTATCATAAGCCAGGCCCTATGTAAGGTGCTCTTATGCCTTCACAGATGAAATTAACCTGGAATAATAAGCATCCTTTTTAAAGATGCAAATACTGGGTCCCTGGCAGGGATAAACTAGTTTCCATTTAAACATTGGTGTGAATTAATTTGATCAGTACATTTTCTGCCATCTCCAGCTCAGATCAGTGGTACTGGTGTGAATTTTGATTATGAAAAAGGAAGGCAAATTAGGAGTTTAGGAAACTTAGAAAGGAAAGCTTGCATTGGAACCGAGAGAAATATTAGAATACAGAGTCAACAAGTGTCTAAGCATAAGGAGACAGGAGAAACGTTCAAAAAAGGAGAATATCAACAACAAAATGGCTATTTTTAAAAAATAAATTTCATTTGGTATATTCAGTGTATACAACCTGATGTTATAGGATACATATGTCCAGTAAAAAGGTTACTATAGTGAAGCAAATAAACATATCCATCATCTCACACAACTGTCCATTTTTTTATTTTTTAGGCAAGAGCAGATACAACCTACTCATTTAACATGAATCCCAAACACAATGTAATTTTGTTACCTATAGTCCTCATGTTGTACACTAGATCTCTAGACTTGTTTATTCTATATATTGGACTTTGTATATAAACTCTGATCTAAAATAGCTATTTTAATATTTTTTCCAACTCAGTTTAAGAAAGAAACAAACAAACAAAAAAAATCCCTCTCTTCTTTTACCAATACCATATACATCCTTCTGCTCTTAGGACTCACATGATAGCCTGGTACTTTGAGGAGCATAATTGAGTTCCTCTAAAGCAAGTCTAGATACATGATCATGGTTTAATTCATTCTTGATACACTTATTGTGAACTACTGCTATAGTTTGAATGTGTCTCCCAAAGTTCATGTGTTGGAAAACTAATCCCCAATGCAACAGTGTTGGGAGATAGGGCCTCATAACAGGTGATTAGGTCATGAGGGTTCTGCCCACATAAATGGATTAAAGTCATTATCAAGGAAGTAGGTTGGTTATCAAGAGAGCAGGCTTGTTATAAAAGCAAGTCTGGCCCCCTCTTGTTCTCTCACTCTCGCCCTCTCTTGCCCTTCTCCCTTCTGCGACAATACAATACAAAGGCCCTTGCCAGATGCGGCATCTTGACCATGGACTTCACAGCCTCTGGAACTGTCAGAAATAAATCTCTGTTCTTTATAAATTACCCAGTCTCACTTCTGTTATAGCAGCACAAAATAGACTAAAACAACCACTTAAACTACTCTATAAGAAAATACCTTCCCAGTTCCAAATAAACATGCATGCATATATGTTAGAATCCAATCTACTTGCTAGGCAGAGATTTTCTGAAGAACAATTAATATTTGCATCTTCACCTCTTCACTCCCTGGGCCTGTGAGTGTATCAAGGCAAGATCACCATGAAAGGCATAAAGAAAAATTAATTCATTTGTTACTTAGGGGCCTTTATACAGATCATTAACCCTAAATTCACATGTATGAGTCAATAATGCCTGTCACTGAAGCATAATACATTCAAATTTCTAAATATTGCTGTTTTGTGAATATTTATTTCAGTAACAGGAATTAAATTGCAAGTTTCACTTTAGACACCGAGATACCATAAAAGATACATTCCAAATGTATCCTCACTGCCATGCCACACCTAGAATTTTTGAAAAAATGGTTGAAAAGTGGCCACAGGACTTTTGAAAACTCTCACCCCTACCAAGAATGTAAAACAGTCAAGGTTTTGAAGGCCAAAAGAGGATTTGTGAGGAAGGCCATTCTTTGGAGACAGCCTTCAGTGTGCTGTCAGTAGATGGGGATGAGATGCCTTCCTTTCAGCTCAAGCTTATAGAGAGGCACTAAAATGTGTACCCTGATATGAACCACCTACAGTTTGGGTGGCACAGTAAACTAGTGTCTGACACACACCTGAAGAATCTAAAGGAAAGTGGCTCTGCTGTCAATCTGAGGTGGCAGGCAGGAGGGAGATCAGCATGGGCCACCCCATTCTGGCTAGATTCTACTGTCTGTGAGGACCAGGATTCACGACCGTGGCCCAGGCAAGCAAGAGCCAGCCTTCAGCCTGTGAACGTCTAGCTAAGGAGGACTGTTCGGCAGGGCAAGATAACCCCAACTAGGGTAGATCCACATAGGGCTGATGAGGAAACAGCCAGGCAGAGGAAAATGCACCATCTGAGTTCAAAATTACCTACTTCTTGGGACATGGGCTCAGTGGCCCCCAGTGAGGCTCTCTAAAGAGCACAGCAAAAAGCCAATGGGAGGAAAAACCAGATTTAAGCTTCCACTGCCACCTTATAGCAGAGTCAGCCAAGTAAGACTGTCTCAGCCTCGTCCCCACCCTCCCTTCTAGAACTTCAACCCTGGCAGTGTCAAATATAACAACCAACCAGGGAGGAAGATGTAAGAAGGAGAAAAGAAGTAAAATTGCCGCTCTGCATCCCGTCCTCAGTGGGTACAAGGAGTTCCTCTAATAGTGAATGAAATTGGAAGTTTTGACTATTACATGGGGCTCTAGGCATTTCTAATTATTCAACTGAGACTGTGTTTGTGAGCTAAAATGGCTGTAGGGCTTTTTATTACCTAAAATAGTGAGCAGAACTTTGGACCACATGAGTTTTTTATCCAGGGTCACTTCTCCCCACTGAATAAATTTTATTAGAATAGTGGGAGACAAAATAAAGTTGCTTTTGATTACATCCCATGAGTCTTGCTCATTGAACACACCAGTTATACTTACTTATTAAGATAGAGAGAATTGCTTAAGGGAATACATGATGATTCTTCTCAACAAATTATACACAGACTCTAATTCATAAATTTGCTAATGGCTCTTTCCTGCTAAACATTAACAGAGAAAAAAAATCTCTGTTTGGTCATTAGCTTTAATTTAGATATAGCCTCAGAGTTACAAGGAACATCTTGAGGACAAGCAAATGGCTCTAGACTTTATTAAAACCACACTCCAATGAAACACTCTTGAAGCAGTGCCCTTTAGGAATGATTGCTGGAAACATACGAAATGCATTTCTTCAAAATTTGTCCAACTCCACCTGCCCATTGTTTTCCCAGTTCATTTGCATGATCTGCCCCTTTTTCCCCCTTACCAGTATTATAAATCTTCATGATACAGGGTCAAATTTGGTGGCCCTAAGAGTTTACTTTTTGTTCTAGTATGTTCATGTTTACCACATTGCCCCACAAGGACTTATTATGCACCTATTTCTTAGACATCAAGTGTAGACCAGGCACTAGGCAGTGATCCTAGGAAGACTAGACACTGCTTCCCAGGACTACCATTATAGGAATGGAGCTAGACAGTTAAACAAGAAAATCACTAATAAAGACCAAAGAAATACAGTGTGGGAGCAGAGAAGCAGAGATGATTAACTCTGCTGGGAAAGGTCAGGGAAGCCGTCTCAGAAGAGATGACACTTTGATTTGAGTCTTGACAAGTGAATAAGGGCTCATGAGGTAAAGAGCAGGCAGAACAGCATTTCAGGCATTGCGTGAATGGGGGATAGTTAGAAAGAGCATGGATAGTCTGAGAATCGGGTAGAATTTAGAAAGTGATGAGGGCAGGAGATGAGTCTTGGCAATATCAGGGATCAGAAGAGATGACCTGTACGGTGTTTCTTGTTGGGTAGATTCTCTACCCTGCAAATGAAAGGGAATCTATGAAGAATGTTTAAGCGGCTAGATCCCAGACTAGAAGAAGGCAGAAACTGAATGAAGGAAGTTATAACGACTTTCCATACATGGACCACACCCAGATCTTTCTCTTGCTCTTCCTAAACTAATAGATATGCACATGATACCAAAGTATCTGGGCATTTTAGGGAAACTGCACAATGTCATGCACCTCAAATCTAACTGAGAGAATATTCTTCCAGCTTCTCACTAAAATGCAAAAGAAGAAAATAGGTGCATCATACCTTTACTTAGAAGAACAAATTCTTAAAAGGTAAACACTGTGTTAGTCTTTACAGTTCTCATGACACTGAGACAAGGTATAGAATCAGAAACAAAATTGCTGACAACTTTCTGTATGTGATGACAATCTACTAAAAAATTTTGAGTTACATTGTTTCTTTTTATTGTGTTTCCTTCCATTTTGTCTCTCGCCATATCGCTTGCATTTTGGTGCTGTGAATTGTACTTTGCTGTTTCATTTATGCTAATTCTTGTCAATAATGTCAGCATTATATTCTATCATGAATTACAAATTTACTACTTATTGCCACAGTTTCCTCTAAAAGACCAAAGAATATGTTTTTAAAGATTAAAGATAATATTTATAATTCCTTCATGAAACTCTTGAGAAGTTGGCAACAAAAAACTTACAGATGTTTGAGTTTTGTAAAACTGTGATTGAGTTTAAGAATGTTAAGATTTAGGGGGGTCGGGAAGATGGCAGATTAGGGGTGACCTCCTGGCTCTCTGCTCCCAGAGTGGGAGGTGAAGAACCCAGACACCCACACGCGAGTGAGGCGCTCCCCCGCAGGATTGGCTTCGTGAATCTACAGAGAGGCAGCGAGGGACAAGCAGTCTCGCGGATAAAATCAGGTGAACTCAAAAAACACTCGCAAATTACCGGAGAGTTGGGACAAAGGGGAAAGGCAGCGCAGGACGGCCACGCCCCGCGGCGGGCTGGCCTGGGCAGTGCGATCTGACTCATAGGAAGACGACTCTTCCTCTACCAAACCCCACTCACACGCAGGCAGGGAAGTGCCAGAGGTCAGTGCGAAGTGGTAGCACAGAACGACAAGCGGCGGGGAGCCGAGATAGGAGCGGGGTCCATTTCGAATGCAGTGGAGCGCGGCGCTGGGTCGGCATCGGAGGGGAGGGACCGGCCCGAGCGCACGCTCCCCAGATCGGACGCCGCCAGAGCCCACAGGGGAGAGTTTGGAGGCCGCTTCTTGCCACAGGAGACCGCCAGGACTGGATCGGGGGAAGGGAACTCCATAAAAGAGGCTCTACCCGCGGAAATTGCTGAAAGTTCCGCAGGTGCTGGGAGGGACACAGCACAGAGTCCTCCCGCGGATCGGTCTGAGTCGCCGTGGGTAGGGCACAGCGGGCCGGCAGGCGGCCCTAGGACGCGCCTCTGGGAATAGGCAACGGTGGACCCCAGCTCCGGATGCCCTCCCGGTGCAGTCGGCTTCAGCGCTGACTAGCGGGGGGGTGGACAGCTGCAATTCGGGGAACCCAAAGCCTGTGACCGCGGGGACTTGTTGCCCGGGCGTCCGCCTGAGTCATAGCCGCTGCCTCTGTGGCAGAGCCGGTCGCGCCCTGCGAGGAGAGGCATGCAGCCACTTTTTCTCCCAAATCTGCGGAGTCTGTCGCAGCCACAGACTCAAGCCCTGCCTCCGAAAGAGTGGAAAAGAGAGAAAGCAATATTGCTGCCAAGTTTCCAGGCAGTCTCCGGCGGCCCTGTTCCACTGTCGCTGGCACTGTCCACAAAATGACAGGGAACTGAGAGTGGACTGAGACTGCTTATAGAACTGTGATCTGGGACACATAAGTCCCCCTCTACCAGGCAACTTGACTTCCGCCCCAACACACCGCGCTAAACGGCCGGCCTCTGCCACTAGGCGGAATAAAGGGGCCATTTTTTTTTTTTCTCTTTTAAATTTTTTTGTATAGTAGTGATCTGAGACGACATAACTAGCCCCTCCACCAGGCGACTCGACCCCTACCCACACATCGTGCCAAAGGACCTGCCTCTGCCTCCAGGCGGAGTAAAGGGGTCGTTTTTTGTGTGGGTTTTTTTTTTCTTCTCTTCTTTTCCTTTTTTTTCTTTTCTTTTTCTTTTTCTTCTTTCTTCTTTTTCTTCTCTTTTTCTTTTCTTTTTCTCTTTTTTTCTTTTTCTTTTCATTTCCTCTTCCTTTTGTTCCTTTTTTTTCTTTTCCCTTCTCTATACACATATTTCTCTTAATTCTTGCTCTTTATTGTTTTTTGAATATATATATACATTTTTCTCCTTTCCGTCTCTTTCCCTTCTTCCTCCTCTTTGCTCTCTTTCTGTGAGTGTGTATGTGTGTGGGTGTGTGTCTGTAGCCCACGACCGCAGGAGCCCGATTGTTGAATCTCCACAGCAGGGCTGTTTTGCACCAAGGAGACAGCGCGCACCCTTGAGAGTGTCTAGTGACCAAGGAGGCCGCTCTTCAAGCTGAGACACGCGCTCACCTCTCTGCTGCAACTTGGTGGCCGGAGCTGCCGGCCAAATGGACAGATTCCACTGTGGGAAGGGCCGAGTAGAGAGTGAAGGAGGCTGTTTTCCCAGCGGGGTCCTGTAGTGTCATTTTCGCAGTGACTTGGCGATCAGCGCCTCCTCCCAAGGAATTAGTTCCCCACCCGTGGCAGTGCGGAGGAACAAGGGAAGCTGTTCTCTGGACTGTGACCCTGTTGGGGAGGTGGATGACCCTTGACTAAGATCTGACCACCAATATTGCGTACTAAAGGGACTGACCCCACATCCGCTGGGGTGGAATAGCAGGACAG
>NW_012153062.1:1634692-1644316 GCF_000956105.1 Propithecus coquereli
CTGTAAGCCAGGAAATCCAAGAGCATGGCACCAACATCTGGTGAGGACTTTCCTGCTGCATCATCCCACCAGGGAAGGAGGAAGGGCAACAGAGGATGAGAATGAGAGCGCAAGAGGGCACTGAACTCACATTTTTAAAAATCCCACTCTCTAGATAACTAAACCTGCACCCAAGATAACAGCATTAATCCATTTATGAGAACACAATCCTCATGACCTAATCACCTCTTATTAGGCCCCACCTCCCAACACCATTGTATTGAGGATTAGGTTTCCAACACATACCATATACCATAACACTTTTGATTGTAGCTTATTCTTTGAGTGTAGAATATTATTTCTACTTGTAGACACACTTTGCCTGTTGTAACCCCTTTTATAATCATAATGATTTGCTGAATGTCTCTCCCTCAAAAGACTATAGCTATCATGAGGCTGGAGGTCATATCCATCTCATTCATCCTTTAATTTCTATAACTAAATCAATGTCTAATGCAGGATAGGTGTTCAATAAATATTTGGTGAATGACATTTGAATCTGGAATATGCCATTATCCATTTTAAAAGCATAAGCAAGTTAACCTGAAGATCAGTTTCCTTACATGTAAAAGAGAAATAATAATATGAAGTTCATAGGATGGTTTGGGGGATTCAATTGTATACCTACATAAAGGGCCTAGTTTAGGACTGTAAAAATTCTAATCTAATCTATCTGTTCTTCTGCAGCCACAAAGTAGAGAAACAGTTTAAAAGGGCAGAGATGCAAGGGAACGAAGAAGGGGGTTAGACATTTCTGGTGAATGTAGCTTGACATCAGTCCTTGCTCCACAGTGAGCAGGTATTTGCAAATCTATCCCCAAAAGCCAAGGAAGCTGAGAGGATAAAAAAAAAAAAGAGGCTGGCAATTCCAGTTTCTCAGAAAGAAACATTTAATAGTGACTTACTAACAGAAGCTATCTCTCTGGCAGCTGCCTGATGGTGGATCCCCATAGATCCCCACACCCACCCTCCAGAAAGCATCCTTTATATAGCAAGCTTTTACGGTAAAAACAGTGCAGCTGGTCACATTTCAGATTTTCCTGTGCCCACTGAAATTAGATAAGTATCTTTATGATGGGTTATCGATGCTACAGGCATTATTTAAAGACCTTGCTGTAGAACACCTTGGTATGCTGGAGTCAAACATTGGTTGATTTCAAGATAGTGCAACTCTTGCCATGCAACAGGCTACAGTCTTAAACATGATCATGGGAATTCAAAAGGAACTGAGGACCAGGTGTGCCATCATTGCTAGGTCCTTTACCCACAATACAATTCTCTCCCTCTCTTTGTATCATCAATATTCCCCTTTCTTATTTGTTATTCACATCACTATACGAACCTAATAATATTTTTCCATTGACTTTCCATTGATTTTCCATCCCCTTATAGCTACCATTCCATATATTTCCTCCCGTTTTAACACAGCTCCTAGAAGGCATTATATTTATTTAAATGTCTCCTTTGCCAGATCTAATGATCAATTTCAGAGCTCATCTTAGCAACTTATTAGTAGCATTTGAAACAATTGATCTCTCTCCTTCTTCCTCCCTTTTAAAAAAAAAATCTGATTCAAATATCAAATGATTTTTTTTTTATTTCAGCATGTTATGGGGGTACAGATGATTAGGTTACGTATGATGCCCTTACCCTCCCTCCCCTCCAAGTCCGAGCTTCAAGTGTGTCCATTCCCCCGGAGGTGCGCATCACACTCATTGTTTCTCTCAAATGATTTTTTAAAGTGTGTATATACATACACACACACACATACCACTAGGGATATGTATCATTACTTCTTCCATTTATTATAGATAAGGTGACATACTATATATTTTTCTCTTCATATTATAATACAACATGTAGATCTTTTCATATTAGTTCTGTAAAAAGCTTCCTCATTCTTTTCTAAAACTGTATAATATTTATCATATGAATGCACTGTAGTTTACATAACCAGCCTCCTTTATATGAACATCAGGTTACTTCCAATCTTTTGCAACTAAATAACGTTTCATTCAATAGTGATATGCATACATAATTTCATATTAGTGCCATTATATATGTAGTAGAAGTTCCTTGAAGTGGAATTACTGGCCATAAGGTAAATGCATTTCTCAAATACCATATACAAAAACAGTAGTTTTATTTTGCATTGTTCTTATTATAAGTTGATCCATCCTTATTGGAAAATTTTCTTCACTAGGCTTCCAGAAGACAATTCTCTTGATACTTCTACTTAGGATAATGATTCTCTCTATCCTTTTCTGATTTCTTTCTATGTTCCAATCTCTAAATGCTGGCACGCCCTAGAGCCCTGCCTTTGGAATTCTTTTCCTCCCTAACCTAACCAATCCATAGCTGAGCATTCAGGCTCATAGATTTGAAAATTATCTATACATTGACAACTTGCAAATTTAATTATCTAAACAGGACCTCTCTCTTGAATTCCATATTCGTGTGTTCAATGTCCACTGAATACCTCAGAGCAGTATCTACTACACAGATCAAATATGAAATGCCCAAAATCAAATTCTGCTTTTCTTTCCACATATCACGAAGTAACAAGGCCAGTCTTCCAATTGCTTAAGCCAAAACTACTGGACTCATCTTCAATTCCCCTCTCTCTCAAATACTCTATCCTCAACAAATCCTTTTGGCCTTATTTTTAAAATAAATCAAGAATGCAAACACTTATCTTCACTTCTTTGTATGACCATACTGGAAGCTACCACCTCATTTCTGGTCTTGTTTTTACAGTAGCCTCTTTAATGGTCTCCCTACTTCCACCACTGCCAACCTAGAATATATTCTCTGCATAGTAGCTAAAATGAATCTTTTAAAACTTAAATCAAGTTTGGTCTCCTCTCTGCTCAAATCCCTGAAATGATTCCCATCTCACTCAGAGAAAAAGCCAAATTCTTTCAATGGCATACAAGACTGTAAACGATGGACATTTCTCTCTCCCTATCCTCATTTATCTCTGAGCACATCTCCTACTATATTCCTGGTTTATTTTGTTTCTGTCTCACTGGCCTTCTCCCTGCTCCACAAATGCAACCTCAGGACCTTTTAACTTGCTGTTTTCTCTGCTATCAATATTCTCCTTCACCCCCACTCCACCCACCCAGACGGCTTGGCTCTACTATGTTCTGCACTTCTCTCCCCAAATATTACCTTATCTGAGGCTCCTAAGACACCATTCTTCAGAAGCAGTTATCCCTCACTCCCAGGACTCTCTACCTTTGTTATACTACTTCATTTTCATTTTTCTCATATAGATAGGTAAATAAATAGGAAGGTAAGTAGTTAGATAGGTAGATAGATAGATAATATAGATAAGATAGACAATAGACCTTATTGTATATTTTCCCTATGGAAGCAATATGATAGGATAGCAGATTTTGTTTTCTCCAATGCAGTATCCCTTGAATCCTGCCACAGAATATATGTTCAATAAATATGTATGGAATGAATATAATATTTGTAGAATTCAACTCCTAAAACCTTGAAAATTAATAAATAGTGACCCCATTTTACAGATGAGGACACTAAAACTTAGCAAAGTTATATAGTTTGCCAAAATCACTATTAGTAAGTAACAGAGGCTGAGATTCAAGTTAGTCCTGGTAAATCCCAAATTAGAAGAAAGAAAAAGTAATAGCTACAAAGAAGTGTATTTCAATATTTTCTATGGTGGAGAAAACTGTAAACAATGTAATTGTCCTACAACAAGCAAGCGTTTAAATAAATAAATGATATATTAACTTGATTATTATGACTCCATGAAAATGAGCATTATGGAGATTTTTGCTACATGTGAAATTCTTCTGATATATTATTAAAATTTGCATCTAGATTATGCTTACAAGTGATTAAGAAATTAGAAGATTTACATGGTTTAGTCTAGAGGATTATGAATGAATTTCTCCTTTTTATCTGACTTCTGTGATTATGTTGTTTATATAAGTTCTAGACATATATTAAGAAAATAGAAAAATCTTTGTTTTAAATCTTGTATAAATATACTTATATTAGGATAACATATTCTGCTAATACTAGTCTCTATGATATCTTTTAATTTTTGAAGAAAAGAATAAATGTTGAAATCATAACATAAACATAACCACACAATTTCATTGCATATATTGTCACAGAAAATATACAGTAGACAGTGGTTTGGGATTGTTTGACAATTAGCAACCTTAAAATAATAGTAGGTCATGCACTATATAAATTTGTAGTAAATAATTACAATCCTGTGTAATAACTTCCTTTCATATCAAAAACAGATTTTTTTTACTTCAACTTATCATTTAAACTATCATTAATTTGGCATCAGTTTCTTCATCCTTTAATAGGATCCTCTATGAAATGTAATACATCCAAGAACATAAAATAAAGCTGCTGTTGCTATTTAACTTAATACTTTAAAGTGTTTTTTTAAACTAACAAAAAACATTTAGTTAATGTGGAAATTAATAACAATATCTCATGTGAATCCACAATTTTATGTGTATACTGTTCATATTGTTAAAATATAGCAGAGTCCAGATGGTGATAACAAAACTGATTTTATCTGACATAAATATATATTTGTCAGACAAATGCACTATCTTGCACTGTACTCTATGAAATAGAGAGATAAACTACAGGGACTTTTAATCCAATCCTTGGATTTTTGTAGTTATTAATCTCTGGTAAAGAATCAAATAATTCAAATATTTAAACAAGTTTGAAATCAGTATGCTTATGCATTCCAACAGGAATCCAACAAAATTGAGTATAGTGCTACTTTCCCAGAACTTAAGTTTTTAAAACACATATACACATGTAACAAACATAAAAAACCCTATACAAAAATTGATTATGGTCAAATACTGTCAAGGTGTTTATCTTCCCTGTTATGTGTCTCAAACAATAGTAGAATAGAATACTTAGTGATGAAACGTAGAAAGGACTTCTGTAAAAACCATGGTAAAGATTACCTGAGTATCATTGCTCCAGGAATCATCCAAAATAAATGTGATCCTAGAAAAAGAGATGGTTTCCCACATCTCAAAAGCCATCCCCTCTACCTGGGTGGCTCTCTTCTCACCTGCGGTGGGTATTCTCTCTTTTCACCTGCGGTGGGATCTTGAGAGTACATTCATACCCTTTTTCTCTTATAACTTCAATCTCTCCTCCTCCACAGGCTTTTTCTTCCCTTGTCTCCAAACATGCAAGGGTTTTCACTTAAAAAGCAAAAATCATTTCTCTTGACCTTTCTAACCTTTCTGCTCTACTAACGTATGCCCTCCCAGAAATTTTCACAGGAATTACTTCCATTTTGTTCTGATGGTGAAGGCTACTGAGATTGAGCAGCATGGCATTAATTCATTAACATATTTAACACTGTCAAGGTTTTGGTATTGTCATATCATTGAATGAGCGTAGTAGTCTGCCAAACCTCTTCTTTACTTACTTAAGAACTCAACCATTCTCACAGCTTCTCACTGAGCTTCCATTAAAACTAAATAGCCTTTCCTCATTCCTCAACTCTTCAACAGAGCACACTTCCCTTTCTTCTATAACATTAAAGTTCCTGGCTGTCTTCTGGCCTTTTGGAGCTCTCATTTGAGGTTACGTGCCTTGTCCCTCTATCTATAGCTTCATTTACCTGAAGGTGACTACTACAAGTCACTCTTTTCCCCTTAGCATTGGCTTTTCTGGAGAATTCATCCAGTCTCTATCTTCTCATCATTTGCTCATTCTATAAACTAAATTTAGAGAGTGTTTTCTGTATGCATGCCATTGTCCTAGGAGCTGAGTTCACAGGCATGAACAAGGCAACGAATGTTCTTGTCTTTGGGGAGCTTAGAACTGAGTTGGGGAAAAGAACAAAAAAATAATAATAACAAGAAAAGGAAAACAGTTATTGAGGTATAGCTAAGACAATAGGCCCAGCAGAGCAGAGGAAGCCTCCTAGATAAGGGGACATCTGAGTCCTAACTGAATAAGAGATGGTCAGATATTTAAACATACATACACATATATTTAATTTATGATATGTGATTATATAATATATAATACTGTGTGTGTGTGTGTGTGTGTGTGTGTGTGTGTGTGTGTAAGGGCATTCCAGAAAGCAGAAGCAACGTGCAAAAAAAGATTTGAAGGGCAGTGAGGGCACAACAGGAAAATTCCTAAATCTCTGAGCAAAGCAGACTTCTTACAGAAACAAGCATTTTCAATGCTCCCTAAGATTACACTTGACTGCATTTTTTCAACATTAAATTCAACATGCCTAAAACGTAAACCAACTCCCCTCTTCTACTTCACCATTTCTTTGACACTACAGAGGGGCTCTCTGACCAACTAGATTTGAAAAGCCCATATATTCAATCATTCTTAGTAAAAAGATATTTTGGCCATGCCAATTATATTGTTAACATTTAAGTCCTGGGTAGGTATGGGAGCTTTTTAAAAAAGTACAAATCCTAGGTTTCCTCCCAATCAGTGAATGTAATCAGTCTGGATAGAGCTTGGGAATCTGGTATTTTTAAAGATCACCAGGTAATTCTAATGTGCAGCCACTTGTCTATGTTCTCATCACTACAAACCTCCATCTAATCTGTTCCTAATCTGTTTTAACAGAAAAATGTCAAATTAATCTTTCAAAAACACTACTTTAATCACATTTCTCGAATCGAGAATTTTGAATGCTTTCTTCCAACCTATCAGATCTAATACAAATTGGAACTCTCTCCCTGTCACTTGAGGGCTGTAATTCAAAATTCTACAAAATTCTGTCTTCTAACTAATCTCCTTCCTTCATTCATTCTTCAATCATGTACTTAGCAATTATTCAATACCTGAGTGTTAGGCTCAGAGAACTGATAGTCCTTAACTGCTCATAGTCTTCATTCCAGCAAAAACAGACAGCCACTTTACTATGTAAGCACATACAATTAAGTGTGATCAGTTAAGACAGAAGTACTAGGCGCTAAAGAAATCTCTAAAGAAATAAGAGAAGCCAGCTAAGTTTGGCTGTCCAAGATGGTCTCCTAGAGCAAGTAACTTTAAATTGAAACATCATCAAAAATTTCTCAGATAAAATGGAGAAAGAAAAGGAAGAATTCCAAAAGGTAGGCCAGCATAACCAGCATATGGTGGTTAAGTGAGAGAAGTCTTGTTACTTTTGAAATGTGGAAATAGTTTCATTTTGTAAGGAGAGTAATTTGTAAGAACTCTTAGGTATGAGGGAGGTCAGACCACACGGGCCCTTGTAACTCATGCTAAGGAGTCTGGACTTTATCCTGAAGGAAATGGAAAGTCATTGAGGACTTTTATGTGGGGAGCCATTTGAAGATTTGTGTTTTTGAAAGAGCAGTCTGGTAGTAATGTAAGGAACAGATGAAGGGGGAACAAAACTCGAGTCAAGGCGGACTTCTGAGAGAGTTGCAGTAATAAGGAAAAGGGTGGTAACCAGATGGTTTGAATTGAGGAAAAGTAGGTGGATTTGAGAAATATTTCAGATTTAGAGTGAACGGTACTTGGGGACACAGTGAATATAAGGAATAAGTTGATACCAGGGATGACACTCGTATTTCTGGTTTGGAAAAGTTGGTGGATAGAAACACAATTTATTATGGTAGAGAATACTGCAAGAGAAACAGTATTCTTTGTGTTTTGGGGTAAGGAGGTATGATTAATTCACTTTTAGATATGTTAGGTTTGAGGTTTCTGAAAAACCAGTTGGCTCTGGAATGGATATCAAAAAAGAGAAGAGGACCAGGGCAACAATCAGGTGTGGCCACAGATCTCCAAGGAAGAGGATGTCTCAAAAGGGAGGAAAGGTATTGTTGGATGCTGCCGCAAGGACTTTATGAGATCTGCAGATCCACCAGTTACTGGCAACCTAAGGGGGAAGGCAGATCAGAGTGTGCTGAGGAGTGATTATGAAGGGAGAAAATGGACTGTCAGTGTTGAAAACTCTCTAAATTTAATCAAGGGAGAGAAAGATATTGGTACAATTGGATGAAGAGCTGGGCTGTAAGAGGATTTGTTTTTCTTGCATCAGTAAGTCTGTTAAGAATTTTGTTTTGTTTTAAATTTGAGAAGTGAGCATATGTTTAAATTCTAAAGGGTCGGCATAGAGGGGGAAGCTAAAGATCCTGAAGAAAAAGTACAACCCATGGCTCCAAGTTTATTGAGAAGTTGAGAGGAGGAGCTCTAGAACAGAAATGGAGCCAACACCTTTAAATAGAAGTCCTTTCTCTGCCTCAGGAGGATGGAAACAATTAAGTTAAATGATAACTTATTCCTGTGTAATTTTAACTGTTCCAGAAAACAGTAAAGACAGTAAGTTTTCAAAAAAAGGAAGAAACAATGAAAGTATTCATACTAAAACATGAAAAAAAAATTCAAAAGTATCTACAGACACATTTCACTTGTGAATACCAGCACAAATATCGTGAGATGATGTTAAAAAACAGAATCAAAGAGTGCTTTAAAATTATATAGTACATCATAACATGGAAAATTATCAAATCTATTCATCTAATTCATCTAACTGATAGGTGGAAAAAGAAAATTATATATTGAGTCATTCCATAGATGCAGAAAGATATATGACAACATTAAACATCCATTCTAGATTTTTCAAAACAGTCACCAAAATAAGAATATATAGCTGCTGCCTTAACGTTTTTTGTGTGTATATGTGTGTGTGCGTGTGTGAGAGATAGAGAGAGAGAAATATCAGCCCCCAAGTGGACATCCCACCTAATGGAGGCATTTCTGCTGAAGTTGAAACAAGAAAAGGATAGTCACACCATTGCTATTTAATTTTGTATCAACAAGAGAAAAAAATCGGACACGTAACACTTAAAAGAGGGTGGTAAAACTCTATTTTTACACAAGTAATTTTATTATTGGAAAAACACAAAAGAATATAGTGGAGAAAAATACTATAAAAGCAAGAGAATTGAGAATGAATTAAGATACCAAGGAAAATAATTTATAAAAATTAGTAACATTCTTCTGTAGAGACAACAAGTGAGAAGATAAATGGAAAAGAAGATACGTTTACAATAAGTGCAGAAAGATAAAATATCTTGGGCTAAACAAAAATTTTCCAAACTTGTATAAGTAAAACTTTAAAATACTCCTAAAATACATTGAAGTACTATTGAAGAAACAGAAACACATATCATGTTGTTGGATAGGAAGTTTCGACATCATGAAAATAAAAACTCTATGTTAATTTATAAACTAAACACATTTAAATAAAAATATCAACAGATTTGTTTTAGAAATACATAAGTTAATTCTAAATTTATATTGGAAAAATAAATAAGAATATATAACCATGAAAACCTTTTTAAAAAGATCAATGAGGTAGCACTAATTTTACCTCGTGTTAAGCATACTCAAAAGCAGTGCTAGGCCGGGCGCGGTGGTTTACGCCTGTAATCCTAGTACTCTGGGAGGCCAAGGCGGGTGGATCACTCAAGGTCAGGAGTTCGAGACCAGCCTCAGCAAGAGTGAGACCCCCGTCTCTACTGAAAAAATAGAAAGAAATGATCTGGACAACTAAAAATATAT
>NW_012153062.1:1644926-1651813 GCF_000956105.1 Propithecus coquereli
TTTTATTAAAGCCAATATATCCAAAATATTATCATTTCAACATGTAATCAATATAAAATTTATTAATGGGATATTTAAAATTCATTATTTACAAAAAGTATTTAAAATACAGTGTGTATTTTTAAATTACAGCACATCTCATTTCATACTAGCCACATTTGAAGTGCTCAAAAACCTATTGTATTGGATAGCCCAATTATAACAACTAAATAGTAAGGTATTTGCATATGAATAAACAGACAGATTAATAAAACAAAATAAGCAGTAAATTCAAATAGAAATGTCAATTTATTATAAGGTAGCATCTCAGATCAATGAGACAAAGATAAAATTTTTAATAAACAGTATTATTTGTATTTGATAGATAAGCACCAAAGATGAATTTTGATTCTTATTAGTAAACTCTAAGTGGATCAAAGATATAAATGTTAAAGTAAAACCATAAATGTACTAGAAGAAAACATGGACAAATTTCCTTATAACCTTGGAAAAGTAAGTTTTTCCTATTTGTAACTCAAAAATCCAGAAACCAGGGAAAACAAAGACTGATAAGTTACATTACAATTTTAAAAAAAAAAGTCTACAAGGCAAAAAGCATTAAAATTAAATGCAGCAAAAAAAGGACAAAGCAGAAAAAAATGTCAACTGATGTCAGAAACATAGGACTAAACTCCTAAATAAATAGCTTTGAGACATGGAAAAGAAAAATACCAGCAATACAAGAAGAAATTAGTCAAAAGATGTGAATATTTCCCAGTAATAAGAACACCATCAATTCTTAACTTTATGAAAATGATTCACCTATCATTTCTCACCTATCATATTGGCAAAAATGCAAGAGTGTGATAATATACTCTGCTGTGCTATCTAAGCTGTGGGAAACTGCTGGTAGGGCTACAAAGTAGTACTTATCCTAAGGAGGGCAAGTTGGCAACATCCATCAAAATTACTAAGCATTCTTCTTTAACCCACTTCCAGGAACTGACTCAGACACATTTTCACATGAACAAAATGACAAATGTACCCAGATATCATAGAGGCATTGCTTGTAATAGCAAAAAGTTGGATAGAGACCAAAAGTCCTTCCACATAGAGAACTAGTAAACATAAACTATGGTACATAGCTCTCTATACAGCTACAGTTGACCCTTGAACAACATGGGTCTGAACTGCATAGATCCACTTACACACGGACTTTTTCAATAAAAGTTACACCATGTCTGCTGCTTCTGCCCATCCTTCTACCTCCTCCACCTCTTCCGCCTCTGAGACAGCAGGACCAAGCCCTGCTCTTCCTTCTCCTCAGCCTACTCAACAGGAAGATAATGAGGATGAAGATCTTTACCACGATCTACTTCTACTTAATGAATAGTAAATATATTTTGACTTCCTTATGATTTTCTTAATAAGATTTTCTTTTCTGTAGCTTACTTTATTGTAGGAATACAGAATACAATGCATATAACATAAAAATATGTGTTAATTGACTGTTTATATTATCGGTAAGGCTTCCAGTCAATAATAGACTATTAGTAGTCAGTTTTGAGAGATTCAAAAGTTATTCATGTATTTTTGACTGCACAGGAGTTAGCACCCCTAACCCCACATTGTTCAAGGGTCAACTGTACCAAAAAAAACAAATAAACAAAAAGAGAATAACAGTCTCTGTATACTGACATGGAAAGAACTCCAAATCATTTTAAGTGGAAAAGTCAATGTGCAGAACACATATGTATGTATACATATATGTATAAGTGTATGTAAATGTATACATAACACAGATGTGTGTGTATATCTATCCCCCAAGAAAATCTTCTCTCCAAAAATAATACATGTACACATATAAAAATGTTATTTTTTAAATAAGAAAAGGAGAGATAACATTTGTTTTTATTCACATATATTCAAACAAAGAAACACTGGAAGGTTACCCACCTAGAGTGGATGGGAGGAAATGGAGTGGAAGAGGAAAGGGTTGTGATTCTGATTTCAAAAATATTAAATATGTGAATGCATTGCCAATTCACAAAGAAATAACATAATGTCAAATGTATGTGTGCGTGTATTTGTGCATGTATGTGTGTGTGTGTGCCTCTTTTTGAGGTAACTGGAAATGGAGATCCTTTGTGGCAATCAGAAAGCCAATTCTAAGTCTGGCTCTTCTATAATTAGCTATGTTACATTGCCTCTAATTTTTATTCTTCATTCCATTCAAATGAATGAGTGTTATATCTTTCAGTACAGTTATTACAATGACATTTTAACATTTTAGACAAATTATAACTCAAGATAAAATTAGGTATTTTAGAGGAAATTGGAATTAGAGAAAAAATGAAAAGGAAGACCTGAAGCAGGTGGAGGACATTTGAAAAAGCTGGTGTGATCAATGGGAGAGAACTGAAAAGCAAAAAGAGTAGATTCTCTAAAATGTTGAGAGTTCAGCGGAGGTTGGTGATTGTGATTCTGCCCAGTTGATATCGGTTCATTCATTGTTGAGCTTGCTAGTCAGAGAAAAAAAGAACTACAATAGAAGAATGTAATATAGGATTTGATTAGAGACCTACTGAAACTTTGGACCCGGGAATATCAGATGAATGGTGGTTGTGGGTAGTGAAGAGCAGAAGAAGTACTGGAGAAGGACAAAGCAGAGGGCCAATGTCATTGAGTGAATGAGCTGAAAGATAAAGATTAGGATAAAGAATGGGGTGTAGAAATTACTCCCCAATGACATGTTATTCATAATGAGTTTTCCATCCTCCAAATTTCTCTACTTTTAACATTCTGTACTCCAAAATCAGGCTTGGTTTTGCTATCTCAGACTTTCTTGCTGTTCAAGACTTCCTTGCTTCAAATTCTGGCTTTACCACTTCCTACTCATGTGCTATTGATCAAGCCCCTTAAATTTAAGTGCTTCAGTTGCCTCATCTATAAAAGAAAGAAAATAGTGATGCCACTTGCTCAAGCTTATCATTTTTATTTTGAATTGAGGACGCTTTCAAACAATTAAAATATGAAAATACTCTCTTATTATTGGTTGTAAGACAAATTCTGATTTCAGAGATGTTGTAATGTGAAAAAATATGCATCTTAGGTTTGACTCTTAATGAATTAGTTAGTCCTTCACCATAGAATCTAGGCCTTCTAAATTAATATTTTTAAGCCAGTTTAAAGATTTATTATAAAAAAATTACAGCCCATTAATGCTCATTACTAACTCACATTTCTCCCAGTAGTTACTCTAAAACAGGGAAATAAACTGGCCCAGATTGTATTCACTCTGAAAGGAGGGACAAAATATTTTCATGGCTTCTTTAAAAGACAATGTTTATAAATAAATGTTTCTAGATAACAGTTACAATTTGCTCATCTTCTTTGTATTTATTTAATAATTGCAGCTTATAGTGCCTGTTTATTTATGACCCTTTATGAATGCTACAGAAAAATTAGGAATAATGATACTAATATCCTCAAATCAAAAGACAGTGTATAATAGGAGAAAGAATATAGATTTAGATTCAAGTGTTACTTGTATTCTTATCCTACCTCTGTTATTTTCTGTCTGCATGAATTTTGATAAATTACTAACCTTCTCAAACCTCAGTTCTCTAATTTGCAGAATGGGTACAATAGTACCATTTAATAGAATCGTTGTGAATATTAAATAAGATATTGTCTAAGTATCCAGACATATTAGGCTTGAATGGTTGTCCCTAGCCACTTACATTGCTTTCTTCCCTGACATCCCTAACAGTATAAGGTTAAATAACAACGGAATGCTAAGAAAGCCGGATCTAATATAAAACAGCTCTACAGTTACTAAGATTGCTCCCCCCCACACATAAGTTATTTAGTCACTTCCTCTTTCTTCAATATTCCATTAAAAACAGTATTTTTCTCTTTAGTTTATGATTGATTATCTAGGAAAGAACCGGTAATGCTCTTTGTGAATAATGCCACATATTGAATTGAGAACAAAATAGCTGAAAACAGTCTGAGGTAGTTCTAGTTGGCACACAAATCAAGTATAGATCATCATTTAACAGAGACCAAAACACAGACACTCACTAGAGAACCAATTTTGCCCTCTACCTCTTTCTGAGATAAATTAGATTATATACATGTGTATATATATATATATATATATATATATATATGTACATATATATACATATATTTGAAATTGTCAACCTAACTCATTGACTTGTAGTAAAAGAAAAAACCTTCAAAATATCAATATTGCCATCTTTTGGAGTCATTAAGGGATTGTCTCTATGGTGTGTACCCATATGAGTTACCTTCAATAAAACAGAAATTAGAATCCTCTGCATCTTAACAAAGTATTATTTTGTATAAATACAAATGAAAAAGCATGATAAGAATTTTCCAAATAACCACTAATATAGATTGCAAAAAAAAGAGGGAAGGGACATAAATGCCTCTCATCCCTGTGTAGACACTTCTTTACAATGTAGCATTGCTGTTCCTTTCCTCAAGTGGTACAATTTCCTTATCTGCTTATGTGTGGGTCTGTTTATAACTCACTTCGATCAATAGAATGTGAAGGGTGTCATGGGAGTTCCAAGCCTATGCTCAAAGGCCTTGACACTTCCATTGTCATATCCTTGAAAACCAAAGAACACCATGTAAAGAAGCCTGAGTTAGCCTTCTTGACAGTTGGTGGGGCTTGAGGGTTTTGCCAACAGCCAGATACGTGAGTGAGGTTATCTTAAATCATTTAGTCCGTTAAGCATCTACATTACTGCATTCATGTAAATGACCTCAAGTGAGACCCACAGAAAAATCACCCAGCTGATCCCAGCTGAAGTAGAATTAAGAGATATTATATAATTCAAGACAATTAGGAGAAAATAGTGGCATATTTTACTAATTCTCAACAAAACTCTTCAGACAATTAGAAGATTAATAATAAAAGCTTGATATATATTATCAGAAATTGCAATTGTTGGGCCCAAATAAAGTTCAGGTTACACCAAGATAAGTTAGTTCTTTGCTTCTGATTCATTTATGCTCAACATCTTCTACCTCTGTTGGAGTATTTTTTCAATTTCATTTTTCAGAGTAATGATTGGATCAAGGCAGCTAGGAAAGAGCCTTGGCATTAGCTGTATAATACCATCCTCAAATCCCCTACAGATCATTTCTCCTTCATCTTCTCATACAGTTGGCCATATTCTAGTTTCCAAAATTTTTTTATTGTTGCCATAACTGCAGTTTTTTTCAGATTCTATATCTCCTGAAGATGCTTCTTCAGAAACTAAGGATTAACCATGTGCAAAGAAGTCCAAACTTGTTGCATAAATATCTGCCTTCATTAAATGTCAGTCTACATCTTCACTTTCATTTGTGAAAGCAATGAGATCTGGGCTAAAGAAGACATTTTTTACTCCTTCTATCTGAAATAAGTGCTTTGCCAGAAGGAAGTAAAAAGCTGCAGCTGGTGTGGGAAAATCCATGGTACTTGTCTGTAAAATTAGTTTTCCTCTAATAAACTTCAAACTCTTGGGATTTGGGGTATGTTATGTTTGAATAAACTTATTTCATAGACAGTTACAGCTAAGTGATGTTGAATCATTCTTGGTGAAACAAACTGAAACAAAACAGCCATACATTTTATTTACATCATTTTCCTATACATTTATCAGTTGGTGACTTAGTGACCAGGCAGATAGTTGGAAAAGTGGTCTTTATACATATTGATTCAAAAGCAGTTTCTTAGAGATATGCAGATTTATCGTTATGCTACAGAATCACCAGCACAATCTCACATCAGTGGCCACAGCTTCCTCAAACCACTTTCATACGGCGTGATTCGTGACCCAGCAATAGATAACTGGTATATCCACCAAAAATAAGTCACAATATTTTAGTGAAAAGAATATTGAAAAGGAAGATGGTAATCTGAGTTCAAGTCCTAGCTACACCAATAAATTAACCATGTGAAATCAGATGAACCTCTCAACTTCTCTAGGCTACAATTTCTTCTTGTGCAAACAGAGAAAGTTTAATTGCACAATCTTTTAAGTCACCTCAGCTACAAAGTTTATGCTTCTAAGTTACTACAGCTGACAGTAATTGTAGATTCAAATTAGTTGACGTTTTGGTTTTAAAATACTGCTCATAACTGTCTATAGGGCCCAGATTCTCACTTGCTAAAGAAAGATGACACATCTTACACTTCTCAGAACAATGATTCTGCAAAACATCTAAGGGAAGCTACTAATATGGGAGATACTTTCCTTTTACAAGCTGAATAAAAACAATACGATCTGGTGGATAGTACTGGCTTGTTTGTACAACCCTAACACTAAAGAGGAACGTAGAGATTCTTTTAACCTTTTCCTTTTGAGAGAAAAATTATTTCTAAACATCCTGAGCCATGACAATAAATCTTAACTAGAGGAATCTGCAGAAATAGACTGAAAGGGTGGCACTAAGTTTTCATAGTCCCCATTTCCTAAAGCTTTCATATCATTTTAAGTAGCAAGAACTAAAAATGATATATTATGTGTTATCCAATATTAACTTTTACCATAGACTCATTAAATCTATTTATTTTGTAGCTGTCAAAATGTTAACCAAGGATGTTGAATGAAAACATTCCCCGAATAAGCAAAGTATTTGTAATTAGCCTCAGGAAAGGCTCGTGGCATCAGTGAAAATGCTCTTCATCTGGGGTCTGATATCCAGAGTGTTTGCAATCTGCTTCTTAGCTGTGTGACCCTGGACAAACCATTGACCTCTCTGAGCTGCCTCTCACTACTCTATAAAAAAGGGATGATGGAGGGCGGCGGGAGGAGGGGGGACGAGGGAGGAGGGGACGGGTATTTGTATACACAAGGAGTGCAATGCGCACTACCCGAAGGATG
>NW_012153062.1:1651863-1701409 GCF_000956105.1 Propithecus coquereli
GTATTTGTATACACAAGGAGTGCAATGCGCACTACCCGAAGGATGGACATATTTGAAACACGGACTTGGGGGGGGGGGGAACCAAGGGCAACACACGTAACCTAAACATCTGTACCTCATAATATGCTGAAATAAAAAAAAAAAAAGGGATGATGATACCTAACCTATTTCACAATGATATTGTGAGGATCAAATTGGAAGATTCAACTGAAAGGTTCCTACAAATGCTCAGCTGCTAATATCCAGAGAAAAGAAAAGTGAGGGTCCTGGACAATCCTTAAACCAGTGCAATACCTGAAAGCTGGCTGTATGCCCATAACACTGTAGGGTTTGAGACAGAAGTGATTAACACCAGAACTAGACTTTGTGTTTTCTTTTTTATGATCATTTACTTTTGTCAGTTGACTTTTTCCATTTTCTTTTTTCAGCCCATTTACTTTTTGTACCATGTGGTCTTCTCATTCGTGTGTTCAGTAACCCAACCAAGGAACATTCACTGAGTACCTAGAGGGGTTAGGGGACACAGATGATGAAGCCCTGGTCCGTGCCCTGAGAAGCTCACAGTCTAGTGGAAGAGTCGTAAAGCAACATGTCCTCTCCAAGCAAGAAGAAACCGGACGTGGAGAGATTGGAACACTCTTACACTGCTGGTGGGACTGCAAATTAGTACAACCCCTGTGGAAAGTAATTTGGAGATACCTCAAAGAGCTAAAAATAGAAATACCATTTGATCCAACAACCTCAGCCAGAAATCTGAGAGGAACTCTTGACTTCCTCCCCCCCCTTACATCCAATTCTCCCTCCCAGATCTCCCTCAAATCAGCCCACCCCTCTCCGTGGCCGCAACTCCCCCTTACTCCACCCTTTCTCCAGACCTCCAGGGCCTCCTGACAACTGCACTTTTCCCCCACCCATCTCACAGCCCAGGAAGTCCTTGTAAGATCAAGACCACAATCAACCCTGCCTGTTTCCCTCTTCCCCTGCGACTGCACTCGGCTTCCCTGACTTCCCAAACATCCACTCCTTCCCCACCCAAACTCCACAGGATGCTTACCCTCACCTTTCCTCTTCAGGGAGTGCCCTGCCCACGCCTTCGATGAATTCCTCATGGCTCTGCAGAGCCATGTAAGTGATGCTTCCTCAGAAAAGTCTCCTTGAGGTCCTGGACTACATCCAACTACCCTGGTATATGCTCCCTTAGCACCGTATTCTTCTACGTTGACATACCTATGGTACTTAAAAATTATATGATTAGTTGTATAACTGTGGTTTGATGAGAATATAGGTTAGTTTTTACAATCTAAATATCAACCACCACGGGGTGGATGGGTAAATTTTGGTTCATTCCATAACACGAAAATATACAGTCATTAAAAATGATGGCATACAAGAGGTGCTATATCACCATTGTATACTCCTGGATAGAGCTGGAACGCATTCTACTAAGTGAGGTATCCCAAGAATGGAAAGACAAGCACCACATGTACTCACCATCAAACTGGTATTAACTGATCAACACATAAATGCACATATAAGAATAACATCTATTGGATGTTGGGCAGGGGGGAGGGGGGAGGGGAGGGGGGAGGAGGGGACGGGTATTTTCATACACAAAGAGTGCAATGCGCACCACCCGAAGGATGGACATATTTGAAACTCGGACTTGGGGGGGGGCAAGGGCAACATAAGTAACATAAATATCTGTACCCCCATAATATGCTGAAATAAAAAAAAAAAATGATGGCATAGAATATTGAATAACATGGAAAATGGTTATGATATAGTGTTCAGTAAAAAGAAAAATCAAAATTGTATAGACATTATGATCTCAACTACGAGAAAATATAAAGACTAAAAGATATTAAAAAAAAAAAAAAGACGAAACAGCAATAATGAAACCATGGCCAAAGTGCTAATAAAGCAGAAAGAGGAACAACTATCTTTTTTTGAGGGGCAGAGAAAAACACACTGAATGGCCTCTCAAAGCCAGTGGTGGCATTTGAGCTGTCTTGAAACATCAGAATTTTTCTAGGCCGGGGCATCTGAGGTAAATCATAATATAGATCACAGCATATGCAAAGTGCCTCAATTAATAATGGTAAAAATAATAATATTAAGAGCTAACATCTGTCATGCATTTGCTATTGGTAAGTAAGGAGTTTAGACTCTATATTTTGAAGAAGAAAGAAGATATTCTTCATACTATTTAGAGTATTTCACATACCAAATACGTAATTCCCAATTTTTTAATTTACATAATCTTTTGGCATATTAATGCCTTTAATTGGCACCTCAGTGTCATGATGCCCTCCAATGAAAATCTATGGCAAAGCAAGGCACTTAAAAGTTTATAAAATGCATCCTTTGGTTCAGCTTTGAAGAGAGAATAATTAATGATTAACAAATAGAAGTTGTAATAATTTAACAATACATTTTAGGACTCTAATCTTTCTGTTTATAAGGTGTTCAATCTTTAAAAAAAATGCAAATAAAATGCTAGCTATTGGAACCATTAACAATTTAACTTGCTCTTTCTCTGACATCAGTGAAAGGGTATTATTTATCACACTAAGTATATATTATAATCTTCTGTTGATAGTAAAAGATCAAAGATTACCTTGCATCAAACAGAATTATGATGCCATAACATTTTATCTTGTTACAGCTGATATCAATCACTAGGTGACAGTGAGCCGCAGAGCAGATTTTTCAGTCAGTATCCCTGACATGCTCAAACATCTGAAATACGGCAACTAACTTCTATGTGCATTGGTTGTGAAAGTGAAAAATGCAGTATAAACAAATAGTGGCTGATTGCTAATATCATACATGTTGCTAAATACCACTTGGTTTCTGAGCACCTAGCTGGTATTCTCACCTAGAGCCTCATTACAGGAAAGAAAAGTGAGTGTCGATAAAAGGAAAAGTGGGACATTGTTTAAGTGGAGAGTGGTAACATCCTCAATCACAAGATTAGGGCAAAGCCCCCTCCTAATGTAACTCTCTAGAGAAACATATATTCCCACTCTTTCATCAGAGAGCTAAACAAGACCCTGACTGAAGTCACAAATCTCCCAAGTAAATCCTCTTTCTCACAAAGGGTCACAGCCTCTTTCCTGCATCTGTTTAGAGTTATATCATGGGCTCGCTCAATGGCTAATCTGGGCCAATATTTCCCCTCTTTGTGGTTATGTAACTGCATAGAAATTTTCCTCCCTTCTCATGATGTTGGTGGCTTTGCTTTTTAGATAAAGACAAATCCCAGAGGCCTCGAGGATTCGCCATGTTCAGTGTGCATCCAACTTTCTCAAACACTTAAGCTATAGAGAGGAAAATATTTTAGCTGGAAAATCATTAGTTCATCTTCATATGCAAATTTTACAGCATGCTGATTCATGTCAACAACTCAGCACTATATTCATACCTGCTTCTTTCTTAATATTTTTAAATGGAATAACAATAAAAAGAGCTTTATTATAAATCCCAAACTTTAACCTTTCCAAAGAATGACTGGATAATAAAGTACTTAACATTTAGAAATCATTGTATTATTTGCATTAACAACAATAGTTTCCTAGCCTGTGAATTATTAAACCATTTGCCTGAAAATTTTATTTTCTTTATTCTTTCTGTGTCAAAATAGTCATATATTACATTATAGAGAACACAGCAAAACCTTCCCAAACATGCAAAATTATTGGATGGGGACATTCATTTTTATGCAAACTATATGCATATTCATATAAAACAGTTTGAAAAATGTATCAGATATAATTAGCATGTTTATGAATCTATTTGCTCTGCTATTAAGTAACAAATTTGTAGTAACCATGGCAACTGCAACATCACAGGCACAAGTTCTATTTTTGTAATAACATGAGTACTTTTCTTAAAGCAACATTCATGTTCAAGCCCTACATTTTCGAAATATTAAAAGAAGAGTCTTTAAAACACAAATTTCATTTTTCATTATCTAAAGGCACATTTTATATTTTTAGTTTAAATTAAAAGCTGTTTCTTTTTTGATATGTGTTGTATCTGTGTCTGTGTGTATGTTTGCCAAAAATAATATTTAAGTGTAAAGGGGAAAAAACATCGAATATTAGGAATATGTTAACACATGTGGTTGTAAGATTGCTAACTTTTTAAAATTCCATTTCACTTGAAATAATACAAACATATTTGTTTTCCAAATTTTCAAAATAAAAATGAAAGCCAAACATGTTTTCCCATTTAATTTTTTATTTAAATTTCTTCTTTAATCTTAATCATTATTATGTTTTATCAAAACCTAAATAACAACATTTTTCTCCATGCTAAATTTAGGGAGGCTATGTTTTGATTAATATTTTGTTACAAGAAATTAATTGAACTATTACTTGTTTCATTATCTAAGTGCCACCACTTCCAGACTTGTCATCCAGGATCTTATCTGTAACCTTCGCAATCCTGACTTTTCCTCCCCTGTAAAATGAAGATAATAATAATACAGTTACTACAGGATTGTTGAGAAGGTAAAATCTGAAAATGCCAGTTTGATGAAAACTTTCCTATTCTTTTAAAATTACAATTCTACATTCAGGTGCATTTTATTACAAATATAATATTTAACCCAGAAATAAAAAGGTACAAATAATACAAACTCTATCTGATTTCTATATTTTCTCAAAAAGTGGCAGAGGTAAAATGGGTGTCTGGGAATTAGGATGATGTGCTTAAGAGAAAGGATTTGTGTAAAAACAACTCTTTTTGGTTAAAAAAAAATAAGATATGGTCTGGATTTGAGCCCTGAACCAATCTCTTACTGAGCCTCATTTTACTCAACTACATATGATAATAATTCCTACTTCTTTAGATTTTTATAGAAATAAATATAAAGCAGTCATCATACCCTGTGACACATGACACTTGTCAATAAAAGTAGTTTACTTAATCCTCATTCTTCATTATAAAATTCTATAGACCTGGGGAAGTAAAGAGAGGGATAAAGAGGAACTAAGATGTTCAGACAAATTTGGCCTTTTAGCTGTGTGCTCTGAACCGAGAAAAGGCTGGAAAGAGATTTCTCTGGACAGACCTTAGGACAGTGGTTGAGTCTGGACTCCATCGGCTTTGAGAAGAATGGCTACAATCTGAGCTAACAAGGGTAAGATTGTATTGCAGGTGGAAAGACTTTGCTCACCCTTGAGACAGAGGAAGGGGCTCAGAATCAAACTAAAAAGTGAACAGTAAAAGCAAACCCAGTGATAACAAACAATGAGGCTGGTAAGGAAAAGGAGAACCCAGGAAAGATGGAGCAAGTCTGTGAATCTGTAATTACCCTCATCTACCTATGGGTTCAATACTCTCCCAACCACTCAATTAGAAAATTTCAGTTCTGTTTCAGGCACCCCTGTTCCCCCATACTCTGCTCTATTTTCATCATAGCACTTATCACATTGGAACACATACATAATTTACTTGTTAATCATATTTAGTGTCTACTTCTACTTGCTATTCCAGAGACTTGTGCCTGTCTTCACTGCTCATGTCCTCAGCACCTGCCAGACCCTGGGGAAATAGTTGTTGAAAGAATAAAGATCTAACATGCTGCGTGGCCCCTAGGAAGCATATGATGAAGAGTATTTGTTGTTAATAATGTATTTTTTCATTTTTTTCTCATATTGTCTGAAACTAAGGTCTTACTGAAGCTGCTGATAATGGAAATAATGAAGATCTGCCTTATTGCTTTAGGAAAAAGAATCTAACTTTATTTAGATCAATCACTTAAAAAAGACTTAAACAAATACTTTCCCAATCTTCCAAAAGACTATAATCTATGGCAGATTGGCTACAAATTAGTCCATTAGATTATTTGGTCAACCAATTTAGTTTCTAAATCAAACAAATACTCAATTATCCAAATCAGATGATAATTTGCTAAGATGAGTCTCATTTTGCCTATTTTGTGGATTCTGCACACATCTTTATCTCTTTAAGATCTGCTTTTTATTCATAAAAAGAAATACTTTGAAAAGTCTACCCATTCAGTAGTACAATGAACCCAAGTTGCTTACTCTAGAGTAGGTACACATTTTAACTGATTTGTTAGCATTTAGAAATTGAGGAATAATATTAATGATGATGGTGTGATTAAGTCTAATTTATCTCAGCCAATGCAGTAGACATAAATTCTCTCTAGTCAAAGTCAACATTTGTCAAGCTGACCTATCTTGTCTGATTTTGTGTGTGTTTTTCAAAGGCATAGAAATAGGAGTCATTTGCTGAGCAATAATGTAGTTAGTGACGTACTAAACAGGACTTATGATCTTCCTAATGATAGAAGATACAAGCTGTAAAAACAACAGGGAACAAGCAATGTCTATATCTCCTGAAGAACTGGAAAAGCAATGGCTTAGTAAGGTGTGCTCCCAGCAGTAACTCCTAGTAAGTTAGTTACTGCTAACAGATTGCAAGGTAAGTCAAATGAGAGGACCACAAACCAATCGGTTGTATTTTAGAAGACTCCTTATAGAAAACTGGATAGCCACATGTAGAAGACTGAAATAGGATCCGCACCTTTCACCTCTCGCAAAAATCAACTCACAGTGGTAACAGACTTAAACCTGAGGCATGAAACTATAAGAATTCTAGAAGAAAATGTAGGAAAAACTCTTACAGACATTGGCCTAGGCAAAGAATTTATGAAGAAGACCCCAAAGGCAATCACAGCAACAACAAAAATAAATAAATGGGACCTGATCAAATTAAAAAAGCTTCTGCATGGCCAAGGAAACTATCACGAGAGCAAACAGACAAGCTACAGAATGGGAGAAAATATTCACATGTTACACATCCGATAAAGGTCTGATAACTAGAATCTATACAGAACTCTGGAAAATTAGCAAGAAAAAATCAAACAACCCTATCAAAGAGTGGGCAAAGGACATAACAGAAACTTTTCACAAGAAGATAGACTAATGGTCAAGAAACATATGAAAAAATGCTCAACATCTCTAATCATCAGGGAAATGCAAATCAAAACCACAATGAGATGTCACTTATCTCCAGTGAGAACGGTCTTTATCAAAAAGTCCCCAAACAATAAATGTTGGCATGGATGCGGAGAGACAGGAACACTCATACACTGCTGGTGGGACTGCAAACTAGTACAACCTCTGTAGAAAGTAATACAGAGATATCTCAAAGAGCTATAAGTAGAACTACCATTTGATTCAGCAATCCCATTACTGGGCATCTACCCAAAGGAACAAAAGACATTCTATAAAAAAGACATCTGCACTAGAATGTTTACAGTAGCACAATTCACAATTGCAAAGATGTGGAAACAACCCAAGTGCCCATCAATACATGAGTGGATTAATAAAATGTGGTATATGTGTACCATGGAGTTCTACTCAGCTACAAAAAACAATGGTGATCTAGCACCTCTTGTATTATCCTGGATAGAGCTGGAGCCCATTTACTAAGTGAAGTATCACAAGAATGGAAAAACAAGCACCACATGTACTCACCATCAAATTAGTATTAACTAATCAACACTTAAGTGCACATATAGTAATAACGTTCATCGGGTATCGGGCAGATGGGAGGGGCAAGGAGGGGATGGGTATATTCACACCTAATGGGTGCCGTGTGTACCGTCTGGGGGATGGACACGCTTGAAGCTCTGACTCAGGTGGGGCAAAGGCAATATACGTAACCTAAACATTTGTACCCCCGTAATATGCTGAAATAAAAAAAATATTAAAAAAAAGACTTCTTATAGGAAATTTTTTTGAAAATTTCTATTCCAGGTCTATATATCAAAATGAATGGGGAAAATCTGGATGCTGGTAGAACTAGTGTTACTTCAGTTGTCTCAACAGAGTTGTGTGTTGGCTAGAAAGCACATAAAATGATCCTTGAAAAGGATTTTGTTTAAATGATATAGTCAACTGCTCTAATTGAAATATTTCAAATACATGTCCCCACTTAATGTTTAGTCAGTCATTCCTTCTAGAGAAAATATGTTGTCAATGTTAAATTCTAAAATAATAGCATACTTTGTAAACATTTAGCAGGTTTCAAAATAATATTAACCAGTGAAAGTCCAATTGCAAAAAGCCTTATAGACAAAAAGAAAAATAGGCTTTAATTCCTTCTCATGCTGTGGTGAAAACTGTTCTATAAAATGTCTACCCAGGTAAAAGAATTGCAGGTAGGCCCAGTTACACTCTATCTCCTAGCCTCCTGTCTCCCTTGCCTTTAGATGTGGCTCCTGATTTTTCTCTCCAATAGAATGTGAGCAGAAGGTATTGTCTATTATTATGTGTAATTTATGTTACTTGGAAGCTTAGCCCATAAAGCTCTTGAAAACACCCTTGGGTTATTCCCTCCTTCCCATGGGTAGCAATGATGTTGATCTACAAAACTTACATGTGTTTAAGATGGTATAGTTGTTGTTAACCTGCGTTTTCAAATGATATTCATTCACTGAATAAATATATAATGAATATGTTGCTAGATACTATATCATTCTAATATTTTATAAAACTGAATTTATCAAATCAAAATGACTCAAATATTTCAACAAATTAAATCATGTCATTCAAATATGTGATTTTATAACATACTTAATGATATGAAAAATGACTGTGATATCATATAAATTGAAAAATGCAAGATCTAAAACTGTATCATTCTATAAAAAAGACACCTGCACTAGAATGTTTACAGCAGCACAATTCACAATTGCAAAGATGTGGAAACAACCCAAGTGCCCATCAATACATGAGTGGATTAATAAAATGTGGTATATGTACACCATAGAGTTCTACTCAACCACAATAAAAAAGGTGATCTATCACAAGAATGAAAAAACAAGCACCACATATACTCACCATCAAATTGGTATTAACTGATCAACATTTATGTGCACATATAGTAGTAACATTCACTGGGTGTTGGGCAGGTGGGTGGGGGGGAGGAGGGGACGGGTATATTCATAACTAATGGGGGTGGTGCACACCATCTGGGGGATGGACACCCTTGAAGCTCTGACTCGGATTGGGCAAAGGCAATATATGTAACCCAAACATTTGTACCCCCATAATATGCTGAAATAAAAATAAATAAATAAATAAAACTGTCTGTATAGTATAATCCTAATTTTTTTTTTATGTTATAAGGGTAGGATAAGCTTTTTCACCCCCCATTCCAACTCCCTCCAGCTGCGAAGGTTCAAAAACTTAAAATGATCTATCCTATGTCCCCCTGTAGCTGGGTCTCGAGATGTGATTTGGATTCCCCTGTGGTTTGGAAGGGAGTCAGGCAAGGAGAGAAGGAGAGACGGAGTGCAAGGCACCTACCTTGGTTGCTCATGTGGGTCACATTAGCAGCAGTGAGGTGTTAGAGATAGCACTCAAGAGAAAAGGCTTCTGAATTTTGCAGTTTCCTGATACTGGCAGAAACAGTATTTCTCTTGGTTCTGTGGTTTGGGGTAATTTATGAAATCTGAGACCAGAGGCTAATTTTTTAGCCCTCTAAAAATTCTATGATTGATCTATATTCTCTAGTAAAGTATTTTGTGTTTAAATTAGCTAAAATGGTGCGCGTGTGTGTGTGTGTGTGTACACTGTTATATCTGAATTCTTTAATTAAAGATTTCTTAACATAACTTCTGATACTAATCCATAAATCAATGGCAATTATTATTATTTTGATTTTATGCAAAAGGCTTATTCTCCCTAAGTATTAAGTTTAACGTTCTAGTTGGTTCTGAAATTATTCTGTAACCATATTCTCTTCCTATGTCACTATTTTGATAATATAGAATCATTAAAATTGTAACTTCTTTGAAAGTGCTGTTCTATAAAATATTTGTAATCACAACGTTAACTACACACTAAAAACATGGACTAAATGCATGTGTGGTCCTTAACGGAAAACAATTATACAAATTGTAAACTCTGAAGATTGGGGCTAGCATTGGCCCCAGTGGAGGCAAATCAGTTGAATTTAATAACTTTAAAGACACTGTTTTGTAAAAAAAAAATAATCCAGAAGCCTTTCAAACTGTATATTTAGATATTCTGTGAGCATAGAGCCTCTGCAAGAAAATTTATTATTATTAAATGGATATTTGTTTTGTCTAGATGTGTGGTGTCAATCTGAATTGAAACTGTACTGGCTTTCCCAAAACAATTACAGGCAGACTTCTTAATTAACATGTACATAATGTTAATAATATTTTCCCCATTGGTATTTTAAAATGAGATATATATGACCACATTGACAAGCCCTCAATAAAATAAAATGATAATGATTATAACAACAATAATAATACTAATTGGAATCAACTCCTTTTGAATAAAAGAAGTAAAACCTATGCACTAACCCTATTTCCATACTTTCTACCACGGGCTTAAAAGGACTGATATGTTAAGGGGGAAATGCTGTAATTCATGACATTACATAAAATATTGCATAACCAGAATTGCATTTACTCCACGTACATTTATTAAAACAATTTTTCCATTTGTTTAATCATTGGATATGTATTGATTGTCCACTTTGAACCAATCATTTTTCCCTGTACAAGATAGATATAGGCTCCTGAGGCTAACGGGTTGAGACAAACAATGAACATGCATTAATAACAAACATACGTAACTACAAGTTCAGAAAATGCAGACAAGATGTGTTAAAAGGTGTTGCTTGGATCACCATCTACTTAGATAGGGTGGTCAGGAAAGGCTTTCAGGGAGACATTATCCTAGCAGAGACCTGAAGGATGAGTAGGGGCCAGCCATGCAAATATGGAAGGAAAGGGTTTTCCCCACAAGGGGAATTGACCCTGTGAAGATCCTAAGGTAAGAATAAGTTGGCTTGGGGTGTTTTAGAAAGTAAAATATTATGTTATTAAATCATAACAACTTATATATAGCTATATGTGCATACATAATTATATATAAATATAATATGAAATATATATTAAGTTATAATATATAAGTTGACCTGCAGTATAAAAATTTTCCCAACACCAAAATGCTAACCCCAACCTTGTATGAATAATGTCATTTTCCTTCTTTGTCTACATGCTTATACGATATAGGGAAGGATGGATGAAGGAAGAAACAGAGGAGGAGAGAGAAACTAATTCTGATCATGTTATCAGAAATACCATATATCAGAATAAAATGCTAGATTTTTCCATTTAAGGGGAAATATGTAATTCTGAAATAAAATGAATAAAAATTCTCAGGAATGAAAATAAATTTATGATCTAACATCCCTCAAAATCTTTATTGGTAGATAATTTAACTGTGAATTACCTAGTTTAATTGTGACTTATCAAATTGTTTCATTTTAACTTGCTGTTCTAGAAGGCTGTAACATCTGAGACCAGCTAATAAAGCGTAATATCACCTAGATTATGTTGCCTTTCTCACTCGTTTTCCATCTACTTCCACCATGCTCTTGCTAGAAAATAATGTCATAATGCTTGTGACATATTTGTAGTCATTAATTATCAAAATATTTTAAACATTTCGTTGCACAAATATTTTGCAATATATCACTATCTACCTTCAACCCTGTGTTTTACTCTCTTTCTTCCATACTCCATGTCTTTGCCTTGATCAGAACTACTTAGGAAAAGAAAAGGATCACAGATTACTTGGAATGTTTGTGAAGCACACCGATTCTCTGTGCTTCTCAGTACTGCTTTTTGTTCACCCACTCAAGTGTTATCTGTCTACCTTTTTACACACATATCCCTGAATGTGTATACAAATGTGTGCATGTGTGCAAGAATAATTCATTCAATTATAATTATAAATGATGTAATTAACATATTCTAAATTCATTTAGAATATAATGCAGTATCTAGTATATTTTTTATTATGGTGAAAATGTAAACCCTTTGCTGAATTTAATTGAATTGTGACAACTTTTTTTTTATTTTCTAGAGTAGAAATGCCTTTCTCTAATTTTTTTGTAATTAAATAATCTAATGTTTATTATACAAAAGATAAAAAAATCACATATAGTCTCCCACCTAGTTATAACCAGAGCAAATAATTTAATATGCATAGATAATGTTCTATGTAAATATATACATTTTTAATAAAAATAGTGTTGTACTATTCAAACTGTTCCATTGCTGTCTTTGAGAATTTGAAAATATATTACATATGTAATTAAGGAGAGAGAGATGATTTGTGACACGTTTTGCTCTATGTATCCAGTATTATGTCTTCTTCATCTGCTCTTCAAGATAATTTCCAATAACAACCACTGATGCACTCCAAAATAGCAAACAAACACAAAAGAACAAATGTGTCATAAGAGGCATTCTAGGTCCCTGTAGTATAATGCAGCCACATAAATCTTAATTTCTCCACACTACGTCCAAAGGACCATATAGATCCACAAAGAGAGTATGTAAAACCACTCATATCCCAGGCCTACAGAGTAACTTAGACAGAAGGAACACTACAAGTTTAAAATTCTGTGTAAGTGTGGAAATAAATACCAAATCAAGCAGAGGAAGCTCCTGAGCCCACTTCAAGCAGAGATTTTACACATGAAGGGAGAAAGGAGCAGTGTTAAAATAATTTTCCCTCACCCCCCCAAAAAAAGAATGTCCAACCTATAGATGAGGGAATACAAAAACAACTCTGAGATCTGGTCAATCACAGCACCACTGACTGGTATCTGGTATACCAGAGCATCGCTTACTGGGAAATCGACGGGAAAGGGATAAAGTGCATAAAACTGCAAGTTGCTCACTTGGGAAAGCACTACTTCAAGAAGGAAAAGGCCAACTTGCAGAGGGTGATTTGGAGGCTTGTGGGTGAAGGGAAACAAGGAAGCAAGAGATGGAAGTTCAGAGGCCTGCACAAATAAGAGAGTCACAAAATTAAAAGACACAATCCTCCTCCTCAACCTTCCACACCCAAGAGAAAAATAAATGTAATCAATTAAAGAAAATCAATGTCACCAAATCAAAATAAATACTATTTAATTAAGAAATCTAATAAGCCACCCAAACACATCTCCTTTGTCTACACAAATCTTATATCTAGTCTAAGAAAATTAAACATGTTTAAAATTTTTTTGCAAAGAAAATGTCAAACAACATTCATACAAGCCTACCTTAAAAGAAAAAAAAATTCAAATCAAAATTGTTCAGCATGCATTGTCCTTAATAGAACTACAATAAAGCAGAAGGAAAATGAATTAAATATCCTTAAACAAGATTTATAGATTATTTTTAAAAGCTTAAATCACAGTTTCATAAACTCCAAAACAGATATGGACAAAAAAATTATAAAGATATGAAATGAGAATTGATGAACTCTGAAAGAAATGGTATTTAAAAAAAAAACCATCTTGTAAATAAAAACTAACTTACAACATGCTCAAGGAAGAATGGGTTCAACAACTACAAAAATAGATACTAGGGAATATGGAAGAAATGCAGACATAGTATATGATGTCAATGAAAACAACATAAAGAGAAAAAATTCAGGGAAATGTGGTTGATACAGGAAATAGAACATCTAACATAGAAATAATTTGATCCCCTGAATAATAAAAACAAAACAATGGAATAGAATTAATACATAAAACTATAATCAGAGAAAAAATAGAAAAAGATAGGACTTCTGTATTAAAAAGGCCCATTATGGGCCGGGCGCGGTGGCTCACGCCTGTAATCCTAGCACTCTGGGAGGCCCACGCGGGCAGATTGTTTGAGCTCAGGAGTTCGAAATCAGCCTGAGCAAGAGTGAGACCCCGTCTCTACTAAAAATAGAAAGAAATGAATCGGAAAACTAAAAATATATAGAAAAAATTAGCCGGGCATGGTGGTGCGTGCCTGTAGTCCCAGCTACACGGGAGGCTGAAGCAGGAGGATCGCTTGAGCCCAGGAGTTTGAGGTTGCTGTGAGCTAGGCTGACGCCATGGCACTCTAGCCCGGGAAAAAAAGAGTGAGACTCTGTCTCAAAAAAAAAAAAAGGCCCATTATGTATCTGGGAAAAGTGACCCAGACAAATTCTGATACAATAGTACTTTTTAGACATTAGACTATAAAAGTGAAGAAAAATAGTCTGGGCCTAGGCAAAACACACATACACAGAGAAACACAAAAACCTATCTCTTTCAATCTAAACAGAAAGAGAAAAAGACAAGCAGATAAAGAGAATGATTATAAAATGTAACACTGACGAACCAAGGTGAATAGTATATGAGTGTGAACTGAATTGTTCTTCCAACAACTTCTTTGTAGGCTTGATTTTTAAAATAAAATCAGAAAAATCATTACTAGCAACAAAATAAAAGATAATGAACAATTTTACGTAAATTATTTCCTAATTTCCTGTCATAAAGTCATTCTTTTATTGGTTGCATAATACCCTTCGTAAGGATTTTATACCATTTTATGTAACCAATAACACTTATTTGGCATTTAGGAATTTTTTTCAATTGCTGGAAATCTTCAAATTTTGAACTTGAATTGAATTTTTTTAATGAACCAAAATAAGACCGAAAAGTAAATGCTGGCAACAAAGTAATAAGACTGACTTTTAAAACAATTCCAGAAAAGATAATCTAAAAAAAAAGAAATGTTCTAGCAATGTCAACATGAACAGAATAAATATGATCATCTTGAAAGGTGAAATGATATTTGTTGTGTACATTTCACAGTTTGTTTTAAAAAGAAACTTTAAGTAAAAGAACAAAAAAAGATAAAGAAAAAAGAAAAGGGAAAACATTACCTTATAGTCACACTTAAAAAAGCAAAAAATGGTAGGGTTATTGATATAATATCTCTCAAAAGATATCATCACTGCCTCAGCTTTTTTTTCTTTTCTTTCTTTCTTTTTTTTTTTTTGTTGTTGTTTTTTGGTTTTTTTTGTTTGGTTGTTTATACATGCAGCAGTCCAATGTGGTTAGTTGGTTGATTGATCAACCCAATATTTACTGAAAACCTACCATGGAAAGCAATGATAAAAAAAAAAAATATGACCAGATGCAGTGGCTCATGCCTGTAATCCCAATACTTTGGGAGGCTGAGGTAGGAGGATAGCTTGAGACCAAGAATTTGAGGCTACAGTGAGCTATGATTGTGCTGCTGCATTCCAGTCTGGGCAACAGAGCAAGACCTCATCTCAAATAAATAAATAAATAAACAAATAAATCTTATCTGGAGCAAGAATTATTAAATAATATATATAATGACCCCTTCACACAGGTCACATTTTTTAGGGGACAGGTATGTACCTGACAGCTATAAATATAGATAATATAGACATGCACCTAACATCTATAATATATCAATAGGTAATACAGGCATGTACATAACAGCTATAAAATAAGTAAAGTGTGATACATGCCATAGCAGGAACAAAGAAAGTGCAGTGCAACACCATAGAGAGGAGAGAGTGCTTGGCTCAAACTTTTCAGAAGATGCTCAAGAATGGTGACAGAGATAGTTTCACAGATGAGGCAATGCATGAGACATGACTGAAGTGAGAAAAAGGCTTTCCCAGAGTATTATGGGGAAAGTCTTACAGTCAGGAAAAAAAAAACAAAAAACCAGGAAACAAAGCTTAGAAATCTTTGGGATTCTTGGGTGAACGCAGGGCACAGTGTTTGACAGCAAATATCCATTACCTCATTCAAAAAATATTTATTGAACACCCATCATAGTGAGCCTTGACTGATGTGCTCAAGATTTTTTCTTTTATTTATTTATTTAGTCAGCTTTTTAATGTTTTTGACATTGACCCTTAGAAAATACAGAGTGTTGAAGGCTTTGAAGCATGTGGAATGTAATAGTCATGCAAAGGGTTCCCAGCACCGGAGGACCCAGTCTCAGTTCAATACTAGACAGATGTCAGACCTTACCTTGACTTTGTCCACTTGCAACTAGTGTATTGCTCACACCTATGGCAACATGATTTCTGCCTTAAAAACTCTTTCACTCCTGATCAAAATTCCTAACTCTTCTCTTACTTTACGCAATTATCCTAAAGAGCAGCCTCCTCAGGTTCTATAAAGATATCATGTGGCTGACAGACTATAACGACGATAGAAGAATCAATCCGAAACTATATCACACTAAGTATGTAAATGATGCTGACTAAAGGAGTCAATTATTCTGAATAGTCAGATATGAATATAGCATGGATTAATCATAGAGAAAGATACATGGCTCGTTTATACTTTTTTTTCTTCTGAACGTTTGGATATAAAATTAGTTCCATCCAAAAGTTTCTCCAAACTCCTGAAACATTCTCAATATGCTTGGCAAAGATATTCACTTTGTCTGATGATTCCTTGTCCCTTTCACTCACAGGGATGAAGATAGTGTGCTACATCAATAATCATGACTTTATTAGACGTAAATGTGATTTTCTAGGTCTTCTGGAAAGTATTGTACATTTGGTTGTCGTGTTTACATGATTTCAATTTGAAACCAACCTTTGAATGAATCTCCTTTGGTTGAATTGTTTTCAGTTTAGGCCTCATTCGATTTAGGCAGAAAAAGAAAAATTATGCACTGAAAGATAGAGCCAAATTTCCTGCACACAAAAGTAGAGATGTTGCCTCATTCCTCCTGAGGATTAAGTGGCAAGGTGCAACGCACACTGTATCAGGGCCAGAGACACTTGGGTTCTAGTCTAATCCTGTCACATTGATTCATTCATTAATTCAATAACTATTTATTGAGCTTGCTCTACACCAAGTACTATCCTAGGTGTCTGGGGAAAAAAAAAGATGATATTGACCTTGAAGAAAGAATCTAACTTATTTGGGGTCAACCTTCTCAAAAACTTTCTACGTTGGACTATCTCCAACATAGACATAAATTCAGAATGATTCTAGAAACTGAAAAGAGAATGTGTAAAACAGGATGAGAATATGGTAAGGGTGGTGAGAGATCATAGTGTACAGGACAATCTATGCCCCAACTAACGGTATTCAAATTCCATTCTTCAAAATATAACTTACTGGTGGGAAAACCACATGTGTGGGCCCTATTTGGAGGGCTTGCAGTTTCCCATCCTTGAACTATGATTTATAGGACATTCTCTGATCCTCACATCCCTTTCATTCCTTAAAATGAAGAAATGAAGGAATACACAAATGAATCTAGTGCTTTAGAGCCTGACTTCTGTTTAGCTTTTCATACATCCCTAGTTAAATTAAAATTTTGACAGGAGTACCTTCTTCCAAGTGTTGGTTCTACAGGAATGAGAAGTTGACTATGGGAATGGGAAGAGTATGGAAGGGGACAGGAAAAGGCACTGAAGACACATGTGGCCCACTTTGTAGCTCTGCTTCAGGTCGAACCGACCTATGTACCCTTCCATTTCCACACTTAGCCTAACCCAGAAGTTCCTTTTTAGTCAAAATCCTTGTCTTAGATCTATGATTTAGATTTGATGGTACACAAGACACATTTTACAGCCTGTAAAGTATTAAACATAGTGTCTGACACATGGTAAGTGTTCCCTAAATGAGAACTATGAAGCAGCCACACAGCATTGTATCTCAAACCCTCGCCTCATAAATCAGAACTTGATTTGAAACCAGGCTCCACCCTGACTAGATGGGTGACTTTGAACAAGGCTTTCAGTTTCCACAAGTCCCAGTCCCCTTAGAGTGACTTTGTGTGGGCAGCTGTAAGATGCAATGGGATGAGATGTGTCCCACACGCAGCACAGGAACTGGCACTGAGCAAGAATACAGGGACATTGGCCATTTTGTCAGCAGTCCTGAAGGCACTGCTTATTTTTTTAAGTATTCTCATTTATCTTTTTGGAAATTGGTACGTAAAATATCTTAGAAGTGCAACATTAAATATATTATAAAAATTACTCTAAAAGAAAGAAGTCTTATATATCACTTGTGCAAATTATTACACATTGGATGGTTCTATGAAGAGTTAAATCAATGTTTTATCTTGCATGAGCCTAGTGAAAACCAACTGGCACAAGGATCAATAGCAAACCTAAATTTTTTTTTTTCAGATGGAAAATCTTACGTCTATAGTTTAGGCACATTTTACACATCAGTGAAAGTTCCAATCAATATTTCTGAAACTTGTTGGCTGGCATAGATTTTTTTTATAGTAGGAAAATTGTATCCAGTCAAATTGTGAAATGTTTAAACAAGGCAACAGAAGTTGTGCTAGTATAAAAGCAAATAATATTTTAAAATTTAGTGACTAGCCAAAGTATCTATTAATAATTTTTGGTTTTACCTAAATTTAGGGAAGTGAGTTTGGTTATTGTAAGTCCTATTTGAGTATATCCATCACTCATATTCTATTCATTTCCTTGAAATCAAGAAAGGATATTCTGTTAATATTATATGTGAAGACTTATTTTAATCAACAAACAACCACCATTCCACCAAAGAAAATTCTATAAATACCTATTGAAAACATAAAGTTCTGTATTTGCAAAAAAAAAGTGTACTTTTGCTATTTACTTATTTTTTTTAAAGTATGGTGAGGATGAGGTCTTTTATTCCTTTAAGTGGAAGCTTTTTTCTGATGACACTAAGAGGCTGCCCTCCCTCTCCTCCACCCATTTCTGTGCCTCAAAGTAATTTCTTACATGAGTAGCACCTCTTTTAACAGGCTAGATTCCTGAATCTTAAAACTAAACAGTAACAGTGAAAATAATCCCTCAACTTTTAAAAAAGAAAAATCTCAGAGGTGCCATAATGCTAAGGGAAGATTTCATCTCACCCTGGATTTTATTTAACTATTATTCTGAGTTGCTTCTTTTCAAAGCAGGAAGCATTTCTCCTTTGGCAATGTTCTAAGCAAATGACTTTATTTCAATTATATAAACGATAAATAAACAGAAATAAAAGAGATTAATGAGCACCAGTACAATTGAGTGACAGTCATTAATGACAATTTTGTTTTATTGAAAAACCTCTCTCTGGCTTTTGTTCCATTAAGACTATATACTAATTATCTCAGTTTCAATCTGCCATTAATAACCTTATTTTCTTAGAATTGTACTGACGGATGGGTTTTAAACCGTATTTTCGCAAGTGAAGCAGAGTACAATCAAGAAAGGGGTTCCCATGTATAGTTCGTGGGAATACATTTGAAATGATCACATTTTCTAAATGGTCTTGCAAATCAGACTTCAGCCAAATGTAGTACTCCATTATAAGGGACAGGGGAAAAAATTGAATGTTGGAGTTCAAATTCATATAATAATTAGAAGGGACATTTATTTCAAAATGTGCAGGACTTGACAGTAAGAAAATGACAGAAATTCAGCTCCACAGTGAATTATAAATGTCAAATTACTGGTATGCATGTAAAAAAGTATGTAGCTATTAGAAACCAGACTCTGCATTCACACACAGTGCTTCTACCTTTATCAGCTGCTTATATTCCTCTAAGGTGTTCTGTCATTCACTGTCAAATTTCCAGTGTAAGATTATAAGACTTATGTCAGATCAGTGTCCAAAGCTTTCCAGGTTCTGGACACACCAATGCAGTCCCATATTGTACACAATATTAAGTTTATTAAATGAGAAAAGCTTCTCAGTTATTAGAAGTCAGTTGAAGAGTGTACTCTAGCATGTGATACCATCTACTCTGAGGAATGCAAAGTGCAGTGGGGGGGAGCAGTGTGATTCTATATTGTGTGTGGACTCGTGATGCTGTCAGAATGTCAGCAGGATGAACAATGAAAAGGATGTTAACTAAATTTTGATGTGCGAGAACATGTGTTTAATTTGCAAGATGCTTTGTTTAATTAAAAGGTAAATACCATTTACAATTCCTCTTGCAGACAAATTTAGAGCAGCAACAACACCTACAGAGTATTCAAATTGCCAGCAGAATTTCTTGGATGCAGTCGATCAATTAAAAGGGTACACATTTGGGGAGAAATAATTATTTTTTCCATTTGTTTTCAAATAGAAATGGCTTTATTTTCTATAAACAGATTATTCCTAGAGTTTAATGCCTAGCTAAGTATGGATTTAAAGATACAAAAACTATATTATTGTATACCTAGCGCAGAGCAAATAAATCTGAAGGCTAAAGGCTTCTCTTGTTACTCACTCTTCACCTGAAATAAGATTTTTTCCACCTTTCTGTCTGTCTGTCTTTCTACAGAAGGTAAGCTCCAAAAGCAGTGTGACCTTTTCACAAAGAACTTTTCTCCCCTCCGAAAAGATAATCTCAATCACATTAGTTGGGAGCTCCAATATAATTGTTCCATAAGCTCACTCCAATTTTAAAACAGATCAAAAAGATCTCAGACATAATGTTTTCCTTTATTTAAGAATTGATTTTTTTTTTTTTTTTTTTTAGTGATCATGGAGGAAGAACATGCTACTGCTTCCTCAGCTGGCCTAAGGGCATAAAAAGCCAAAGGAGACCCAGACTTCTTTACTTACAACTTCTAATCTCAGTAATACAGGTAGTAGAGATAACAATTCAACCATCTTTCTGCAATTCAACACATCATGTAGTTGTAGTTTGGCTTCAGTTATGCTTGGAGGCAGGAAATAGATCAGTGACTCTCCTGAGAATCCAACTTAATCATTTCCTTGGTTGATACCACTACACGACATCTGACAACATGAAAGAGAAATTCTGCAAGATTTCCTCAACAGTTCGCAACACAGTGAATTGGATTTGGGTGGCCCTCATTATGGAACAGGCATCCAATAATTTCATGTTACACGTTACATGAGTAACATGTTATATAAAAGACTGAAATGTGAAAATCCAAGCTATATTACTATTATATAATAAACTATACCTGTTATACTATTCCTTTATTGGAACTCAGAACAAAATACAAATTAAATTGGCAGAAAAGAGTATAAAACAAACCTCAGTGGATCACCCCCTTGTAGTATCAGACAAAACCCTCCTCTCTCCTGTCCCCAAATTAACTAAAAGTTCCATTCTGTAATATGCCAAGAGGGAGCTTCATTTCATTACCAAGTCAAATACAGTAAAACCCTGAAAAATAAGTGCCCCTCACTAGAGGTAAATATGGAGATAAGACAACTGATCATTGGTCCTCACTGTTCAAACTCTGACAGTCTAAAATTCTTGTGGGGGAAGTGGCAAGGAAAGGACTTTAGGAAGTTACTGTGTCCTAATTATTTGGTAATTTTTCATTTCAATGTCTGGTGTATGCTTTGTTTGTAATGACCAGCTCTATTTTCTGAAAAATACTGTTTTTGATTAATTTCATGATAATGAAACTCAGGATTTTACAGTATTAAATTTTTTGTACCTTTCCCTCCCCAATTATTCCACTGAGGGGGAGGGAGAGTACTGTATATCACATTCTAAAAGGGGAAAATTGAGTTAATCACAAATGCCAATTATAATAGAGCCTGCAGCTTCTGCCTTAAACTCTCAAACTAGCGCTCTCTTCGCCCTTTGGGTTCATCTTCTAGGACAATCTAATATATATTTGAAAATGTGTCATTTTTAAAAACATCTTGTTGAATAATTTCCTCTTTGATCTCTTTATTATTTCTTTATCCCAGCTCCTGCACAAGTCTATGTTTCGTATAGGCTTTTAATCCCCAATTCACAGAAAGACTCTGCATAAGAGTCCTCCTTGATCCATGAATGGATCAACTGAGAGGGCACTATTTACCCGGTTAAAGTTTGCTATGTCCAGTTGCTAATTTCCCATCAGCAATTTCATTATTTGGCACTAAGCGTTCCCTAAATTTTCTTAGCAGGAAATGTGGAAGAATTATCAGCATGCTGTGGTCTATCCTGAGTATTATAACATATTAGAATTATTTTTTAAGAAAAATACCTTTGTAAAATGTCTTTATAGCCACGATTAGGACTAGCATTCGATTTTGTCCTGCTTCACCACTAGAATCTAAGTCTCAGCAAATGAAGGTCTTTTCTTAGGACTGTTATATTTTTCCCTCTGTTGAATTCCTAATGCCTCGGACAGTTGCCAAGTTCATGGCAATAACTAGTTGTTGAATGAGCGATCGACGCTCTGACAATGAAATAAGGAAGGACATGCTGCTGTGAGAATGCTCTAGCCTTAGAGCTAGAATACAGAAAATCTGGGTTCCAGTGTTCATTCTCTGCTGACTAGATGTGTGACCTTGAGAATTCTGTATTACCTCTCAGGACAGCAATTTACTCATCAGCAAAATAAAGGGGACTAGATAATTTCAAAAAGTGCGTCAGGTCTAAAAATCTGTGAAAGCATTTATGGTATAAATTCACACAGCCAGGCGAGCTTCATTACATAACATAATAGTTCCAGACTGATATTGATACTAAGGGTTTTAATGAGAGGTGGGAGGAAAAAAATTCCCAACTTGACAATAACAATCATATTCAACTAAATTAAACCTTTGGAGAAATCACAGATCCCCCACATGACAGGAGGCCATGTGGCCAAATAATTTGCACACAAATAACTGAGAAAGCTGAGACATACGGGCCGCAGTCCAATCAGTGACTTAAGGCAGTTCATCTGGTTTTCTTGATATGTTGAGCCCTACTGAAAATGGAGGAACCCTAAGACCATTTTTATGAAGCACATCGTGGACCTACACTAACTTTACAACACGGGGTAAATCAGGCATATTTTCACAATATACTTCAGTGTGTCACAAGTGTATGTTAAAATGTGGATGCCAGTCAAAAATTTTTGGCCAATTAATATTGTATATATTTTTTTCTGTTAAAGTGTTCACTCCAGAGGTTTATTTCAACATTTTTACTGTAACCATTCACAGCTGCAAAGAAGAAATATATGAACAGAGATGAAAAGCACCAAAATCACGTTAGTGTTAAACTTGTTTGTGAGCAAAAGCTAGCAGAACTGTAATGTGGAATGACTTTTCTGGAGTAGGGTAGGACAGGTCTTGGGGGGTGGAGAAGACTAAAATTGTACTGAGACAGGCCTTTCAGATATCTTTTTAACTGCTTTAACTGCTTTTCAAGCAAAGAAGATGTAGTTATTTTAGTCTTTTGCCATTTTTATGTCATTTAATTTACCACTGAGAATAGTCCTATTTCTACATTTGCATCATTTCAGTACCAAAAGGTATTCACAACTAAGGTGAAAGGAAGCTTCTTTACTGAGAAATATGGGCTCTGGGCTGTTAATGATCTACTGTTTAGCATTTTGAGAAAAACTAAGGATCTTTCTGTGTTTTGGCACATGGCTAAGTGGAATGGATAGAGAAGCTGGAATCAGAAAATTCGGTTTTAAGGCCTGTCTATGCACTTTACTATGATAGCTAAGTTGATTTATTCTATCAGTTTTCTCATCTGTGAAATGGGAATAAGGGATTAATAACAAATATTTTTTTGAGTAAATATTTCCCTATGATCAAATGCCTTCTTTGCAGAAAAAAAGAATCTTTTCTTTTTTCTATGAAAAACTAATATTCAGAACTAAAAAGTTTAGTTTATTACCAGTCTGAATTCAATACAATAAACCTGGTTTTTCAAGATACCACTTCTACCGCTTGCTTTCAGACCCTTGCTCTTCTGCTTACCAACTGTTGTAACCTTGGTCAAGTAAACAAACCTTTCTAAGCTTTACTTTCCTTCTTTGGAAGATGAGAAACTGTAGTAGTACCTAATCCTTAAGACTGCAATGAGAATTAAATGAGAAAATGAAGGCAAAGGTTGCAATACAATACCTAGCAATGAGTAAACACTAACACGTGTTAGTTTTTATTATTATAATTGTTATTTTCTCCTCAGGAGGAGCTGTAACTCTTTAGGATCTTCTCAGATCCCCTGGATTGATCAACATAAAGGAGAGATACCAGATCCCTCTTCAGATCAGCCTCATTCCCTTCTTCATTGGCAAATCAAAGATTCTGTCATCTACCTGAAAATACCAAATAAGAAATCAGATGCCATTTTAAAAGACTGTCTCCTAGCTCTTGCCTATTGTAAACTAATTTCAGGGACAGTCAAAACCCTTTCGTTTCTCTCCCCAGAAGAGCGTATGAAGAAACTAGAAGCAGACAGTACTGATCCCTTACTGGACTTATCTATACTTACTGTTTCCCTAAACTTATGAAAAAATCTTTTAAAACTATCCTTTTCCAAACACAGTAAACATCCAGAGGCAATAGACTTTACCGAAAATCACAATGATAAGATACTACACCCATCTGTAACTCAAGGTTGTCTGAATAGAAAGAAACATTGTGATTTCTAACAACCTTTTCCTAAGAACAGAAAAACCTGTCATTCAAAGCATATAGCCTATTTCAAGGTTAAACTAATTTCAAAACGCCATACAAAACTAAGTCATGAATTGTCTCTATAAACAAAACAATCCCTTCCCCAGTTCCCTAGTGAGGGGTGGGCACACAGGAAACCTCTAGAAATGGATGAATCCCTCTCTCCTTCTTAGTATAAGAAGGAAAACTTTTCTGCCCGTGCCAGACTTAAGGCTGAAAGTAGGACGCTTGCCAAGTAGAGGAGGAAAGTAGAGGAGGAAGGGTTAAACTGAGGGTAATCTTTCTTCCTCTTCCCTCACCTCCCCAATTCACAGAATGATTATTGCTGTTGTCTACAACCTGAAATATTATTAAACATTTCCTCCAACAGCAAATGAAACGCTTTCAGAAACATGCACATCAAAAGTCCTCTTCCAGACTGGTAAGTGTAGGTCTGGTTGAGTAGGGTGTGTGTGTGTGTGTGTGTGTGTGTGTGTGTGTGTGTGTGTGTGTGTGTGTGTGTGTGTGTGTGATATTGATGCTTGCAAAACATGTTTTCAAAAGCAGCCATTTCTTTCTTTCTTGGGGGGCCCCTTTGACTCCTTCATACCTCAGCCCAGAGGGCCAGAGGGTCATAGAAGGGCGTGGGATAGGCTGAACTCACACTTACCTTTGAGCAGTAGATGAAGTGAGAGTGGGTTTTGGCGCTTTGTTTGTTTTTGTTTTGTTTTCTGTTTCCTTTAACATGCGCCCAGAGCCGGAGGCGCAGGGAGGGTCGAGGTGGGTCCGGGCTGGGCCGCACCCGCGAGGCACAGGGAACAGGAAGCGGGTCGCCGCGCCTGCCGCGTCTGGCCAGCAGGGGGCTCCTTCGCTCTTCTCCAGGTTCGGCGGGATCAGCACGCGCCACCGGGGACTCGGGCAGGGCAGGGGATGTGGAGCCGGGAGGACGGGGGAGGAAGACGGGGGCTTGAGGGAGACCAGCAGGGACGAGCCAGTCAGCGGGGTTCCCCCAAAGCCAGCGGAGCCTTCCCGGAGCTGCTTTGGGCATGACAAGTCCTGGAGGAGTCGGGCGCTGGGCGCTTTCATGACCAGGGTCCGAGCCTCCGCCTTACTCCGGCTCGAGTCCCGCGGCGCCGTCTCGCTCCGGCCTCCAGCCCAGGTCGCCTTTGGCCCCGACAGGCACCCTTCCTCGGGAGGGCGTCAGGAGGCGGCGCGAGGTGGCTGGCCCGAACCCTGGAGGACCGGGGAGAGCGCGCGGCCGGGGATGCCTGGAGAGCCGCGGCGCCCCAGCGCCCGCGCCGACCGCGCTTTGCGCTCCCGGGGCCGCCAGCGCAGGCCCACTTAGCCGGCAGCGGCAGCGGTTTGTCTGTGGACGTCCTGTGCAACCACGCCTGTGCTTTTGCTTCTTTTCCTCGATCTGAGAGCCAGGGTGGAGGTTGGGTTTTCGCTCCCTTACTTTCCCTTACTCTCCCGAGGAGGCCCGGGTCCGAGCCAGCAGCTGGCCAGCCTAGAGTCGATGTGGCTAAAGCAGCGCCCGTGCCCCGCTCCGGGGTTTCAGAGCACAGCGAGCCGGGCCAGGGCCCGGGGTGGCTGGCCTTGCCTCGCGAAGGCGCGATGGGCCTGGCCGCGTGTGCTCTTCTCTTTGCCAAAGAAGAGTTTAGCCCTGAGGCTCGCCCGCGAGTATTGTCTTCGGGACCCTTCTGAAGACTGTGCGAGCACTGGGCCTGCCTTTAGTTTGCCTCGGTGTAGATGAGGAAGGCATTGTATCTTTCTGAAAGGGTCTCTCAGACCTAAGTTATTTTGATCTGCAGCGATGGCCTTAAATGTGCATGAAGTTACTTCCCTGCCCGCGACATCCTCTTCCCAAATCCCCTCCACACACACCCCCTCTCCATCCCGACCACCACCACTCCCACTTCATTTGCATTTGAAAACCTCTGGAAACACAAGCGCTTTCAGGATGATCTCTCTCTCTCTCTCTCTCTCTCTCTGTCTCTGTCTCTCTCTCTCTGTCTCGCGCGCACACACACACACACACACACACACGCACAGACACCAGCCAAGTGGAAACTGAGTTGAGTCATAGGATGCATATGAATAGGATTGGATGATCTTCGGCTTCTGAGGATAGGAATGTTTAATAACTCAGGATTCTGACAATAACAGCATTACATGGTTTCTAGAACTCTGTTCTAATCCTTTAGAAACAATTAGAACAATAATAGTGATAGTAAGAGGAGTGAGAAGCATTATGTGTTTCAAGACACTTGGCAGCAATCTGTTACATCATGTATTGGGGAGAACTTAAAAAACGTCCACCTGATGCAGATACACAGGTTAAATAACACCATCTCTCTTTTCTGGACGCTAATTGAAAGCAACTCTGTCAATGGGTATTCGACAGCCATTTGAGTCGAGATAGTTGACAATTTCTGGCTTAACAGCAATGCACTTCTGTATGTACAATCATGTATAATCATATCATATATGTGAGATATGATTTTGAAGGAGAAATGAATTTTCTTTCAAAACGCCCACTCCAAGACAACTAGAAATGTCAGCTGCAGGCAACCAGTCACTATTCTGGCTATAACGTACTTGTTCAACTAGTAGTCCAATGGCCTAGTCCAAAGCCCTTTCCTTGCTTGGAGCAAGAGTGTTAATAAACTGTAGAGGCAAAGATCACAATTTATAGATGTAGTGTTCTCTTGAAATTTAACAAGCTTTAAAAATGTAATAAAACAGTGATAGGCATTCAGAGGTTTTTCATTTTTTGTTGTATTTTGTTTGTTTGTTTTTAGTATTGTTTAAAATAGCATACAGTTATCCCCAGTTCCTATTCTGTATGTCCATTCTGGCAGATCTAGAAAACACATCAGTGGTTAGGGTAAAAAAAATCCTCCAAGAAAGCCCTGAGTCTTGCTACTAACATTTATTTAAGTCCTTTGTATTTCAGAATAACTTTAAGATAGCAAAATGCAGTTCATGTTTCTAGCTACTTCCATACAATGTTGAAATAATATTTCTAACATTTAACTGGTTAAAGTTCTTATCAATTGCTAATTTGGTGTTAGAATTGATGATATTTTGCATAATCTATTGCTCAGTGAGATGCATATTTAAATAAAAGGTAAATACCATTGCAAGTTTCTTTACAACTCAATATGAATAGCCACATCATTGACTTCTAAAATATAAAAGAATCTTCCCATAAACCTTCTGAAATCATTCCCATAAACCTCCTCTACTTTCTAATACTGTGGAAAAAAGTGATGTAATTTAATTTCTACCCTGTCAATTATAAATTTATTTCTTCTTGGTAAGGTTCCTTATTTGGAAAAGTTGATTGGGAACAGATAATGGTATAGCAGGAGCATGGTAGTTGAAACAATGTCTCATTTTATAATCAAAAAAAGGAGTGTAATTCTTCCCATCATATCAGGAGGATATTAGGAGTATGGAGAATCTGAAATGGTTTGCTTTGAATGCATTGCATTGAGTATACTAAGAAGAGCACACTGACATCAAGTAGGACTACATTTTTATTATTGAGAATTCATAATTCCAAATCTGTTGCATTTGTTTTTAAATTCTGCTGGATCTTGTGGAAAAGGGATAAGGGAAGATAAGCAAAAGTATATTAAGTACGTCAAGGTGTTTCATCTGTTACAATAAAATGGATGGTTCAGCTCCATCCAGCTAAGTTCTAAGAAGGAAAACTGAAGGCATCTTTTTATAAGCTTATTTTTTCTGAATTTACTACCTATCTGTAAACAAATAGTTTAAACCATAATGAAAACAAACTTAAAATTAAAACGGTTGATTCTACTTAAATATTGGGAGAAACTCAGTAACATGACTACCATAAATTTCCTGAGGACTTGGCCAAATTCTGCCTGCACTTTCAGCCTAACCTGCAGGGGGCAATAGCTTGACACGAATGACAACAAAGGCTGCTGAGCTATTAGACTTGGATTTCTGACTATGACCCTGGAATGTTGTGTAGGTTCGAAAGAGTGCTTAATTAACGTATATTGAAACAAAAGATCAGGTAAATTGTTTGATTTGTCTTCAAGCTATTTTGTAGACTAATTCAATTCGTAACTGTTAGGGTTTTTTCCCTTAAAGAGATTATCAAAGTTTTAGGAGACACATTCAGTTATCTGAAGAATTATCCTATGCACTAATGTTTACTATAGAATTTATGTAATGTATGTTCTCAAAAAAAGGCAGCAGAGTCAAAACGAGCACAGTTTTCAATGTTCAAATGGATGAGAAAAGCATAGGAGATGTGGAATATTTAGATATAGTTAATAAAAGATTGTCACATATCTAGATAATAAACTCTTTTAATATTCCCTTTTTAAAAAAATCTCGTAATTACAAATGGATGGAGACAGTTATCCTATTGCTTGCAATATATTTTCTTTCCACATATAAAACATTAATTTAAAAAACTGGCTTACATGTAAATATGATCAACAGCTAGTAAGTTATCTCTCTTTTATTGCCATTTTTTATTACAGATGGAATAGAATTTATTGGCTATTGACAATCTACACTCTCTTTTCTCCCCCTTGGCATCTCCACTCCCTCCCTCATCCCTATTTCTCCCCCTGAACTGATCAGCAAAGACTGGAAACAGACCAAAAGGGGCTTGGGATGGAAAGAGTAACTGCAGAATTAAAAAAGAAAACTCTTCTCATCTCCTCACTGTAATCATATTTAATGTTCATTATGTCAATTTTAAATGATACAAAATGCCTTCCCCAAAAGGCATCCTGATTTCAAGAAGTCAAAAGGGTACCTGGCATTAAACAACTTTAAGTCAATCCTGGTGGGATTAACTGGGCTGAGTTTTTATATCCTGCACATGCTATGGATCTACTTTGATCACAGTAAGGAAAAAAATGATAATAGATTTTTTTTTTTTTTAAGAATTGCTGCACAGGAGTGTTCTGTTTCTTTCATATGGCAGAGTTTGATCTTGATAAAAACCTTTTAAAACATCCTTTTCCCCCACTCTGGTAAAGATATGGTATCTATTTTTGCTTTTCTTTAAGAAAAGAAGATGGGGATTGCTTACACGGGGAAAGAAAATTTTATTCTCCAACACCCCCCTCCCATTCTACTAAAGCGTTTTAGTCGACATATGTTTGTTATCAGAGAGAGGTGCTGTGAACACACAGCCATTTTCTTAGCAGCTTTTTGACTGTATGTTACCATAGTCCCACAAGGCATTGGTCCTTTCCCATTGGGAAGTCATGAATAAGAGACTATGAAGCTTGCACGTCAGATCTTCCTCAATTAATCCACCATTAGCATGTTTGGGATCCACTACTGGATGGTTAACAGCAGCTTTTGTAACTGTACGCCGACCATATCCAATTATGCTCTGCTAAAAATGAACTCTTTGCAGACCAACCCTCTCGGGCTGTCAGTGTTTTCCGTTTTCCTATTTTAACGTTTGTGTATAGTGGCAGGCGACAGATGGTGTAGATCAGATCGATTTGATTGCATTAGATGATTTTTTTCCCTTCCCCACTCCTTTCTGGAAGCTCGCATCAGCTGAAGGCTATCGTCTGGGACTCCTCGGAAGCATGAGCAAGCCGCCACCACGCGAAGGCACTGGGGCACAGCCAACGCGAGGCGCCGAGGTCCCTTCCCAAGGCTTGTTAACACTGTAACCCGGCACTACGGAGGGAAGCGGCTCCCACTGCCCAGAGCCTGCCTCACCACACATCAGATGACTCCCTGGCTTCTACACACAGTTGGAGCTCTGCTTGAAACCTGGATTTAGAGGGTAAGCACTTCAATCGAGATGGATTTGTGACAGTTACTTTGCCATACAGCAAGACAAATCTCAGCAAACGTAAAGGATGTAGGATGTGTGGGAGAGGGAGACTATGTTTACACTGATAAATGTGTTTCTTTTTGTGTAAGAATGAGAGTATTATTCAGTAAAGATGTGTATAGTGTTTTTCCATTGATTGTAAGAGCCGACTACCACCCTCCTCCCGATTTTTTCCCTCTCCTTGGTGTTTCCCCCTTTCTACTTGAGAGGGAAGGAGAGAGGGAGAGGGAGGGAGTCAAGGGGGAGAGAGCGAGAGAGGGAAAGAGAGAGAGAGAGGGAGAGGGGGGAGAGAGGGGGAGAGAGAGAGAAAAGCATTTCTGCTTTAGCTTAATTGGCTTATTTCCTCAAACCGATTGCTTTGTCGTGCTTCTTTATGTACATTTGGCTGCAAATTACCAAGCATTTAACTGAGATGGGTGTAGGAGTGTGGGGGATAGGGTAGGAAAGTAGTGGGAACCGCCAGTCAGTCTCGGTGGGCTTGAGAGATCAAAAGGTGCTGAATGCCCCCTGCCTGCAAAACACACCTCTAGTTATTAGGGAGCAAGAGAAATGTAGATTCTAATAAATATGGCTTGCAGGAGTCGATGAACAAAGGTACTTAATGCAGACCTAAGCCTCTGCTGATATTGTTCCGCTAGCAGTATCTAAATATTCAAAAGCAAAGTGTGAGTTGATCAACAAACGCCCTGATGGTATTGGGTTTTTTCCCTTTTCTGTTTTTGTGTGGAGGGTGGAGAAGGGGGGAGGGTGGATGGGTGGGGGAAATCCGACAGCTTAAGGAGGCTTGAATTGAATATGCACCCAGCGGCAGTGGTCTCGTAGGAAATGGTGTTCTCGTAAGTCAGGCTGCCCCGCTGAAGCACGAGAGAGCTTTGGTTAGAGCTCAGAGCGTCAGTTCTGCTGCGAGTGCTGCCGCCAGTCAGCCCGGGCTGAGCTGTCCACTCCTCCAGGTGCTGAAGCTGGTGGAACATTTGGGTAGGTAGGGAAAGGGCTGGCACTGCTACTCGGGTAGAAAGCAAGCATATCAACTGCGCTGTTCTAGTTTCTTAAAGCATGTGAGTCTGTGGGTCTCCGTGTGTGCGTGTATGTGTGTGTGAATTTTATTTTAATTGTGAGGAAGCAAAACTAAAGGAGACTACTCCGAAAGCATTGAAAAGCTGTGTGGGTATTTATGCTGTGATTCTGATGCCCTGTGTATTGCTGTGCATGTGTGTGAGTGTTTGTGTGTGTGTATGTGTATGTATGCCTTGACTATCCTTTTGAATTAGAAACGGTCCATTTGGTGAATCAAAACCTACCTATACAATGTCTTTTTTGTTTTGTTTTTGTTTCCCTTTAATGTTAGTTGAGATTTAAATGGAAGAGTTTAGAAGCAAATGTACACTTTGCTCATAGACTATTGCATTACTTTCCCTAAGGGCTTTTGTTTCTAGGAGTTCAAGCTGAAGAGAACCTGTCAGCTTTCCGGATTTTTTTTTTTTTTTTTGGTTTTAGTACCAGAGAAAAGCTCCACTTTATAGCTATGTTAGGTAATGGCAGAAAATAGTGCTTATTAATTTGTTAATTGGTATCTGGTTTTTTTTGTAAATGGTGTACTTAAGAGTTGTTTGAAAATAATGTAAAATAGTCTCGTAGCTGGGCAATGCTGTTTTTTATTTAGAGTTATTTTAGGCATCAAACATCATATACTAAACATCTGTTCAAAAAACCTAGAATTCATGTTGATTTTTTCTATCTGTAACTAACATGTCAGGAAAATGATGAGATGGTGTGCCTGGAGAAGTGTTATATTAAAAAAAAAATAAGAGCAAGCACAACCTAAGTGCCTTAAATTGCATCAGGTCAGTTAGAGATGAGTTGTGGTAGTGGGAGAGATTCTGTTATATAATTACTCCTTGATGAGGAGCTATTTTCACTTACATAATTTGAGAAATCATAATGTCTATTGCCATCTTTCCATATTCCGTCCTATTCCACTCTTCCACTCACATGGATGCACTTTCATGTATTAGAGAGTAAAGGGGAAAGCAAATTGAGAACTTTCTAATGGAGCCACAACGTGTCTTGTGTAGTGACGTTGCACTTGTCCCTTTTATTTAGTGAACAATAAACCCCTATTATAAGAATATCCACTGCAGGGTCTTAAGACAAAGCTTTTCCAGTAAGAGCCATATTGATCATCAAAGAATCACAGAGATTCTCTCTCTAAATGCCAAAATTACAGTCACTTTGCAAATGAGTTTTTATTGTTTTTTTCTTCTTAAAATAATGTTATGAAGACAGAGCTTCAAAGCTTTTCTATAGAGGTGTTCACAACAGCTGCACAACAATGCATTGATAGTGAATATTAAAAAGGTGTGCTATGAAATTAAACATTGTGGTGCTACAAAGCCAATTCCTAAATCATAGAAACTACCAGCTTGTCAACTCAGTGAGTTCTGATAGTATGGAAAATGGGTTTAATTATTTTGTACCTTGAAGCTTTTTTTTTCCTTTAAAAATCATTATATTGTATAGCTCTAAGGCCTTCAAAGGAGAGATGTCTATTTTCGTAGATCTATAAGTATTTGATTTCGAGTAGTAAATTGAATGAGTGTTTATTTTCTGTAATCTTGGGCTTGAGAAGATACATTTCCAAAACACACTACTGAAAATTTCATCCATGCATGACCCTATCTTTATTGGAGCCTCACTTCTTCCTCAGCCGTCTAGGCAAATACATTTGTAATATTTGTGTGCCTAAGTATGCATGTCTCTTACAGGGTTCTCTTGCTGCCATGACATTCAATCAAAGCACCTAGAGTGGGCCGGCCGAGACCAGACTGGGCATAAAGCAGAGCGAGTACAGAGGAAGGCACTGGGAAAAGCACCAGGTAAACTGAAGGTTACTTGTCACTCCTGCCCTGTGCCCAAAGAGCCTTCAACATCGTCCCTCCTCACTGGGAAGAGAGCACTCTTCTCCGTCTGTGTTAAGTGTTTGGTTTTGTGATTTGTCTTTCAGAATTGGAAATAGAGCAGCCATTTGGATTTGGGCAGGAAGCAGCCAAGCACAGCTTTGGATCCTTCTTTAAGAGGGAAATCGAGTTATGGATTTATGGTCCCGGTCAAGCTCAGCCCAGCCCCAGCCAGGGGCGGGCTCAGCAGCAAGAGTTCTGGCGGCGGCGGCGGCAGTAGCGGCGGCAGCGGTAGCAGCGGCAGCGGCAGCTTGGTCCTCCGACTCTCTTCGGTGACGGGTATTCTTGGGTGGATAATACGGATTACGTTGTTATTGCTTAAGAATACGCGTAGTCGAGGAGAGTACCAGCGGCAGGCGGGCAGCGGCCGCCCCTCCCAGCCCACCACTGGCCACTGAACGCCCGTGATTGCCAAGGTAGCACTTTCTCGTCTTTTCTCTTCCTCGGGTGTTTTCGCACGGGGTCCCCCAGGAAGGCTGTGCGCCGCACCTCTGGTGACCCGGGCTGTCAAATGGGTGCGTGCAGGGGGCGGGGGCGAGGCGTGGGGGACGGGCGGGGAGAGGAAGGGGGTCGGCGCAGCCGAGGCAGCGGGCCAATTCGGCGTCCCCCGCCGGCTGGTCTCCTGTCGCTGGCAGGGTGCGGCTGAGCCGAGAGACGCGGACTGGGCGATCCCCTAAAGTTGGGAGTGACTGAAAGGCCTCGAGCAGTGTGGGAGCGTCGCGAGCGAGCAGCCGGAGCTCGGCAGAGGGTCGCGGGGCTGCCTCCGCGGAAAGGGCGTGTCCGTGGGCGAAGGTGCCCCCGCGAGCTTGCGGAAGCTCGTGACTTCGCGAATCCCCGGCCCGGGGCGGCGCCGAGCCCCACCCCCCGGCGGCGGGTGCCGCTCCGCAGCCAGACGCGCGGCCGGGCCGGGGAGGGGCGGGGGCCCGGGGCTGGGTCCCCGCGGAACTTGCAGATGGAAGTGTGGCGAGTCTCTCGGGAACCCATATTTTCTTTTCGGATTCTCCGCGAAGGGGTGGAGAAACAGGATGGAAACCGGATTGGTTGCAATGTGGCACAGACCTGGAACCTTCCTGAGAGAGGCTGGGGCAGGCAGTGACTGTTCAGACGTCCAGTGTCTTTGGGACACCTCTTCAGCGCTGTCTCCCCTGCCTTTAGGACGAGTCTCAAGCACCAGCCAACTCAAGGCACGTTGCCCCTCTCAGGTCTGCTGCGAAGGGACGGGAGGAAGACAGAGCTTTTCCCTCCTCTACTTCCAGTTTTTGTTTGTTTCTGAAATACTTTGTTTCAAATATTGATGGACAATAAAACGATACGGATATGTCCCCTCCTCGCGAAGAGCAAGCAAGCAAGCGCCCAGCAGCCCCCGACAAGCGTGCCTGCACTCCCGGGGACAAGCGGACGCGGCCGGGTTGAGACGGGAAGGATGGCCCACAGTGGAAGGCGAGGGCCAGGGCTCGAGCTCTCAGCGCTCGCCAGCTTCGGACCAAGTAGCTTGAAACTTGCCTTTCCCCCTTGCGAGCTGTCGGGGCCCAGCGGTGGGCCGGTGGTGATGCTTCAAACGTGGGAGGACAAAGTCCTGGGGACAAGAACCTACCGGGCGCCCATAAGGTTCTACCAGGCGCGGCAAGACACTAAGACTGTGTTTCCTTCCTGCGTGGTGGCCGTTGGTTGTGCATGGGCTGCGAAGATTGGATTTCTGAGAGGTCAAAGCTGCAGGAGAAAAACAGAAACAAAATAAACTTAGAAGCCTGCAAAGCTCTCCCTCTCCCTCTCGGCGCTCTCGGACCTGTCCAAGCTGAGCTGAACCCCAGACACTTTCTCCCTCTGGAGGATGGGCCTTTCCCAGGCACGAAGTGCGTGTGTGCCACTGGGTTCTTGCCCTCAAGAGCAGTCTGAACCCTGCAGAGGCTGAGAGCAAGGTGCCTTGAGGGAGACAGGCACACTCACGCTTTCACGTCTAGGGTTTTGCCTTTCTTGCAGTACAGTATTTGTAGTGAGGGGTACTTCACAGCCCTCCTCTCCCTATCTCCGTTCCCACCCTACGGTGTCAGAGCTCACAGTTACTCTCAGGGTATCTACACTCATAGTTTTTGCTCCCAGAGAACGTTGTCTGCAGGTAAAACGGGTGGGGCCCTTCTCAGAAGCTCCCGGAGCTAGTCCCTTTTAAGAATGAGAAGTAGGAAAGAAAATATAGATGCAATCTTTGCACTTTGCGTTCTATCACTAGTAAGAGAATATCTAACTCCTGTTCTTTCCTTCATTGTTCCAGGAATTACCCTCTTTCTCTAGGGAATCCACCAGTTGGTGATTAAGGGATTTTTAATTGTGTCCGTTATGTATTTAACAAAATGCAATATGTCTTCTGGTGGCATTGTTTCACTGGGAAATTAGAAAAGTAGAGAGAGGCTAGGTAATCTAGTTCCTGGATGATCTCTGGAAAGTTGGCTTCATGCTGGACGGCTAAATAGGAAATGTTTAAGATTTGAAAGAAAGGAAGAGAGCTGAAGGCCTGGTGATAGGGTTTGTGAGAAATGGAAGATGTAACACTCCAGCATTTGTTGAGGGAATGAGGAAGAACTTATGAAAAATACGTGATTTCATTCAATTTTGTGGCACTGGCACTTCAGCTTAGGATTGCAATTGCTTGATAAATGAATACTAATAATTTTTAGAATGGAATAATTACAAATGCTAGTGATGAAATCTAGAGGAAACCTCAACTCACAGTCAACAAAAAAGTAGTTTGATTTTCATGGTTCATGTGGTTTAAATACTTATCTCATTGCTTTTTTTCCTTTACAGAATTATTTTCTTATAAAAGTTTCCATTAGGTGTCAGTCTGACTGAGCTGGTTCTTATTTAAGTTTGGGGGGAAAGTGTTTCATCATCAGACCTTTTACGATAAGAAAGAGGAAAAAATTCAAAACTTTATTAAATTGAAATTACTGCAGTTAATTGTTCTTGTTACAAGGCAGCTTTTTCCCCTCAAAATAGAATTTTAAATTACGTCACTACTAGTCAATTACTGCTTTTGCCCTGTCAGTGTCCATAGCCAAGATTAAAGAAGTACAAAATGCTTCTTTGTGCTTTTCATGCTAGAACCAAGTAATATTAAGTAGTTATAATTACTGGGTGGTTTCTCAGTTGATGTCCAAATACTAGAAGGGTAAACATCATTTTTTAAAATTTGTTTTGTTTTACAAAGGTGATTCAATTTCTTTCTGAAAACAAGAACATGGATACAGCTTAGACTATTCATTTGACAATAAAACTTAGGGCATAGTGGAAAAGGAGGGAGAAAACTTATGAAAATTGCTCCCCCCCACACTAGTTTTAATTTAATCAAGCCTGCCTAAATACTCTAATTTTTATGAACATAAGTTATGGCTTATAAATGGAAGATTTTAGGTTTCCCATTGAAATTTATATAATGTCTATGAACTTTCAATTTTCTACTGTGATATTCATTAATAGGTGTAAGAAACATCATCTTGTTTGATGGTTTGCTACTGAGTCCCAGGTAAGGAGCTTGATAGAAAGTGCATTTTACAAAGAATTTGCTTATTTTATTCTTTGTGTTTGTGAATTGCGATGTTTTTGCTTGAATAGAATTTGCAGGTAATAGTGGTATTCGTGGTTAAAGATCCACAGAGGATCAAGACAACCCCTATGTGTATATAAAAAAGAAGTATTGGACTGATGAATCTGACCAAGTATACTTTTTAATAAATAATCATTTCCTGGAGTCAGGATCTTTCCCTGAGGCCACTGGTAGCTCTAGTATGATGTTCTTGGTTACAGCAGCACCAATCTAGAACCAGATTAGAGCTCCCCATGAAAGTCCAGGCAACGGAGAGAAATGATAAAGTAGCAGTTTGATGAATGGAAAATTCTATAAACCATGTTATCATTTTTCCTATTACATTTCACATTGGAATGGTAAATTTTTAAATATACGAATAGAAAACAAAGGTGGATATGATGGATATATTGGGACATATTTTAGGTTTTATGTAGGACAAAGGATAAGTACTAAGGATGTACAGAAGACGGTATAAGGCCATCATGATTATTCACCATCTTGTCAATACTGTACAGGTGCTGCAATTATTGTATCACAGAAGTGACAGAATGATGTTCTTACAACGTTAGAGAGTAGTGTATTCTACATATTAGACTTACTGTTTAAAAGTAGATTTCTTTTGGAGATATTTTCAGTAATAAGAGCATATATATAAATGACATCAGAATAGTGACTACCTAAATCTTTGAGTTCTGAATTCTGTTATATTCTGGGTAGTAATAATGCGAGCTAAGTAAGACAATTTCATTCAAAATGAAAAGTATTATAATATCTATACAAGTGTAAAGGTACACTTTTCATTTGCTTTGTGGAAATAGCTTTTGAGACTCAGTAATAATTCACAGTATCTGAAAATATACACATATACCAGCTATAGCTAGAACCAAAGGTATTTTAAAAACCAGCAAAAAAAGCCCTATGAATTCTAAAACATTCAGTTTAAATAATTTTAAATAAGCCTGATTACATTATTAGTTTAGAATCAGTACTGAATTTCAATTAAGTTTCAAACTGAAAAAATAATGTAATCTATTTACTAATACTTTGTTTTTAGTTTAAATACAATTTATATCATAATATGCTTTTTAAAAATTTGACAAATTATATTGCAACAGTGACATAATTGCATAATTTGAAAGTAGTGTCTATTTGTAAACTTGAATAAAATGTGTCCTGTTTGGAAACACTGTTCCTAAAAAGATTACTTCTGTAAAAATGATATAATTTAATTGGGAAATTAATATTTCTTATAATTTTGTTTTTTAAATTTGTTTCCCATATGTGAGTGAAAATTAATTGTTTGAAGTGTATCTTTATCTGTGTGAGCAAGTGTGGTCAATTCCAAGAACTGGTTCAAACAAGTCCTGAGATAAACTAAAAGTTGTGTATTTAAAATAGTTTTTATGTATCTGCCAAATATTCCATTAGGTCTTGGACTACAAGAAGAATGAGTAAATGAATGTCATGCCTAGTATTCTGTCAGAAGCAGACATGAGGAAAAGATCTTTTCCTTTGTAATAGAAATATATTATAAGATTTATAGATATCCTGGATTGTTACACATGACAACAGGGGGATTAAAGTTATAGAATTGTTACTTTATGGGTCCAGTTACACACACAGTTTTTTTTTCATGACTATTATTTAAACAGGCTTTGATGGTGTTTACAAAGACAAAACAAATTGGAGAATTGAGTCAGTATACAGAAACACCTCAAATTTCATTTTGTCCCCAATTATATGATACTTAAGGGGAGAGAGTGTATCTTGTGGTGGGAAAAACTTTGGAATAAAACTAGAAAATCTGATTTTGAGTACAGCTTCTGTTGTGAACTATGGCAATGGACCAGTCGCATAGCTTGCCTGGTCCTCAGTTGCCTCACCCACAAGGAGGGCTAGATTTAAATTCTTTCAAGGCCTTTCTACCTTTTTAGGATTCCATTTCAGAAAAAGCCTTTTTTTTTTTTATCTGAATTCTACTCTTCAGTTTAGATATAGATAGTATTGTGCAAATCGATACTACAACTAAGAAAGAAGCCTTAAAAAAGTATTCACCAACATATTTTGTCTTGTTATCAAACAAGAAATTGATATTCTAGAATTTTTACTTAAATTCTTAAAACATGAAACACATGGGAACATTTTTGTCACTTTTTCATACTTCAATTTTTACTTAAAGTTTTAGTAGGAAAGAAAAGCCCCAAAAGAATGATTTACAGGTTATTCTCATGTGTTATCGTGGAAGTGCATATATATCTGTATAATAAATTTGAAGATCCTCAAACCGTAGATCCATCCCCAAAAGTATTTCAGCCTAAAGAGACAAAATCACAAACTACTATATTTAAAGTCAATGTATGTGATTGCAGTGGATAAAGAATAAACACTTGGCCTTTTAAAATGTTTATTCTGTGTGCAAATGTTCATGCTATTAAATTTAATTACAACTTTTGGAAAAATGGTTTTTTTTTCCATTTTGTTAAAAATGACCAATATTTGTCTAGGATATTTAGCTCTACTATAATCCTATAGCCTTTTAAAATACCTCCTCCAGTGGCTGGCACGATTGGTGCTCAAAAATATTTATTAATTTAGTGAAATCAATACATCCTTTCAGGATGTATGTTAATATAAAATTTTATATTTTTAATAATTAATGTCCTTTTAAAAGTAAATGTTATATAAAATGACTGTTGCACTGCTATCTTTGTTTAATGTTAACAATTTTTACTTCTCAAATTTGTTTACAATGGTGCAGTTCTTTGCTAAGAAGGAAAATTTATTGTGTTTCTTAGATAGAACTCTCAAATAATCGAAGAATCTATGAGAACACTTCTTTCAAGCTGGTATTCTTTTTGAAACTCCAAATAACTGTTTAATCTTCTATTGAAATAGAATAATTTTACTCTATACAAATGTCACCTAAAGTATTTTATTTAATATTAAGTATATAAATATTTGTAAGAATTAATAAATTTATTAACAAGTAATTGACAGAATTGCACTTTATGCAATATAATAGTTACTATGATACATGTATTTTCAAAGCTAAGGATCTGTGCAATTTTTTAAAAACTTTTTATATTATTTCCTAGGAAAGCAGACTAAATTGTAATTTCATTTGAAAGATGTGAGTGTCCTAAATGTTCCAAGTATAGTAAATATAAGTTAATCTCCATCACAAAAGAATATACCCATTCTCTAAAAATTAAACTATTATATTAATAGTTTATCAGCTATTGCCTTATCCAGATAATTTACATAATGCCTATTCACAGTTTAATGATGGGTATGAAACATTATGTCCATTTAAAACTTTGAAAATAGGTTCAATAAAAGTTTTATAAAGCTTTTGGATGCAATTTGTTTCAAATAAATATCCGGGGGTAGGAGTGTGAGGTTTGGAGCCACTTATTTACATTCTTATTAAATATCTCATGTTCCTTTAGTTGGATGTGGTTGTCCAAAAGATAGCTTTGAGATTATTTTAATATTATATATTAGAAAAGAGTCAAAATAAGAGTATTGTTTGCCACAAACGAAGAGGTTTTTGTTAATTGCGGATGTTGTATTTATTAAAAATAGAGGCTAACGTTAAACATTTGAGTCAGTTTTACATTTACCTCTGGTGATTTGTGCAGACAACAATTGAATTTGGCAAGAGACGGGGAAATGCTAGCGAGTGGCAGTGTGAAGGATGTGGACTGCAGAGAGGAATGCGCAGTTTGTGGTGATGTTAAAGAAATAATAATGAAATTCCTGGTGGCTGTTTTATTGATAAACCTGATAGCTGGTACCCATAAAGCTTTAAGAAATATCAACTTTAGGAAGCTTTAGAAGAGATCTTTTTCTTTAGATAGTGCCCTTTTTCCAGTTGTGACGATCGGTTGTTAATATTGATTTTATACAGTTTACCTATATGGAAGAAATTCTTTCATAGTGTGAATTACAACTGTATTCAAAAACTCTTGCTTTTATTTACGTAGAAAGTCATCCTGTGGTGTAGAACTATAAATCAATTAAAATAGAAATAATCTCTGAATAAAGCGGGCCTAGCTTATCTGTACAAAATTGAGAAAGGCAGGAAATTCGGATGTTTCTCAAGTCAAAAGAAAGAACATCAGTCTGAAAAGACAGACTTCTGAAAATTAAGCCTAAGGGAGAAATGGCTTAAAAGAGCTAGCCTTTTTATCCATTTTTCTATTGGAAAAGATATATGTTATATTTGAATTTATACTCTAGAAATAAATTAATTTAGGAGAATTTGGTTAAGACAGTATTTCCTGATATAAAATACTAATACTAAGAGTTGCATTTTTCCTCCTCACTGTAATTGATTTATATTTTAGAGAGAAGGGCTATTTAATTAACCATGGTAAAAATATAGAAGATTGACATGTTTGTCCTTCTCTAGCTTGGCCTTTGTTTTCAAAGACATAACATTTCCACTTGATCATTTGTTTTCTTTTGATGTAATTATTTTCCAGTCCATTATCCACATAGAATACAAAATTTCACGAGTCTTGGATAAACCCACAGCAAATTCATATGATATTTAACTGTTATGATAAATTTCTCTCTCAGATCTAGTTATTTGGTATATACTACAACTCCCATGTCTTACATATGAAGTCCTCATAACACAGAGAAATCTAAGTAACTTCTCCATGGACACCCAGATAATATTTGGAACCCATTTTCCGAGTCCTCATTGGATGTTTTCTTTCTAACATATCACACTAAAACTTCTATGTTGAAGTTTTTCTTGCAATTTTACTCTTCCTGGTGTCTGACAATAATTCTTATATTTTTCATACTATTCAGTGACTATTTTTACTCAATTCATCTAATTTAATAAACTTTTTTAAAAGTTTGTCTGTATATAAACTTTATATATAATGTAAATATGCCAATAGATTCCCAAGACCTGTAGTATGTTTGCACACACAGATTTTCAAAATCTTGAAAAATTTTATAGGCTGAATTAATATTAATATAGAAACAAAAATAAATCATAATTAAAGGAATAACTTGATCTTTTATCCTAGTTATAAATATTTCAGTAAAACAAGGAAAATGTTGATCAGAATTACATCAGCTCAATTTAATAAGCTTCCAAATGCAAATGTTAACTAATAGATTGGATTGACAAATATCTGTCATACAGTGTATTCAATGGAAAATTTAAAATAATATTACTAAATAATACTGACTCAGTGATGTCTTCATACCAAGGGACAGAAATAAAATCACATTTTAATATACAATTTAAAATTGTATTTACTCTCTTTATTTCAGTTTTTAAATATGCAAAGCTATCTTGTTGAATAAAGAGCAACTCTTGGATTAGAGCAGAGTCAAAGTAAAATTATCAATTTTGCAAAACCTTTGTCCACTTCTGTTGTGCTATTTATGAAAATTGCATGGTGGTCTGTCACTGACACATCGAGGTTACTTGTAATGCTAAACAGTTAAAGGTCTGAGAGAGCCATTTCTCACTGTGGGATCACCCAATTTACCAATAAAAGAAGCGTGCTCCCTATACATGTGTTGCTTAAGGAGAAAAGATACACTCTGAGAAATACGTCTGTTGTTAGGGGATTTTGTTGTTGTGCAAACATCATTGGGTGTATTTACACGAATCTAGATGGTATAGCCTACTGCACACCTAGATAGTATAGCCTGTATTACTCCTAGGCTATAAACCTGTAAAGCATGACTGTGCTGAATACTGTCAGCAACTGGAACACAGTGGTAAGTATCTGTGTATCGAAACATAGAAAAGGTGCAGTAAAAATATGGTATTATAATCCTATGGAACCACTGTCCTATATGCAGTCTGTCAACCAAAATGACATTATTCATGACTGTACTTGAAAGAGTACTGATCTCAAATCAGACCTCTATCACATCAGTGAGAGTTCACTAGAAAAAAAATGGTGTAACTACCTTTGTTTTAAAATTCACCAAGATAGAAAATTGATATCCCTCTGACCCCTTTTGTCTCCATGAAAAGGTTTTCCTTTTGTATTAATTATAAACTATAGCTGTAAATAATTATGCCCACTATTTTCCTCAAGTTTTTAAAATAAAATGTAGATAGAACTCTAAGATAGGTCAGTAGATAGACAAACAGACAGATTTTTTTTTTCTAAATCTCTTTTGGTGCTCAACTGAAGGTGGAAAAATTGGCTCTGAGAAGCCACACCAAAAATAATCAACATTTTGTCCAAAGAAAGATGTTTTATGGACCCACATAATTTTGTCAAGAACAGAATGCTTTAAAATTTGTAAAGGATAGATTTTAATCCTCATACCAGCTAATTAAGCTTCTTCTGTACAACATACAGTTTTAAGTTAACAGTAATTAATATAGCCAGCTTGGAACCTCAGGAAGCTAAAGCCAGCAAGTGCTTTTTGGTTCACTCCAGAGGACGCGCGGTTTGATTGCTGGCGCCAGTAAACAGGTTGGGAATTGTCAACATTGTAATTAGCAGCAAGTTTCTGGATTCTCAGCCTGCCAGACTAGTGGGCTGATGCTTGGAGCAGTTGCCCCAGGGGGAAGAGGGAAAAACAAAGGAAGGGAATTTGAGCAACCTTCCTATGTTCTGCCAGCATATGCCACTGGACCAATGTTTTTCTTGGCAAAGGTCTATTTTAAGAAATCTAGCAGTGGTTTCCACAAAATATGAAACTCACCATAGCAACCAAAATGGCAAGCGTCTCTAGGAACCTTTCCTTGATTGGATATCAGGTCAAACTGTGTTCAGAGTTCTGTTGCCTTATGCGCAGTATGCTCTGTACTATGCACAATGTGGTTATTAACAGTATGATTAAAAGGGTTAAAATCTGTTTTGGCAGCAATCCTGAAATACTCTGCCTCCACCGAAAGGCCTTCAAAGAATAAGGTTATGCAAATCTTATTAACCCTTCGTGTAGTACAAATAGAAGGGAAATGTCAACCTTAATACCACTGAGCATCCAATCTTCAGTACTTAAATGATAATTTCAATGTAGTTTTCTTAATTCAAAGCCATGTGATCATTGTGGAGAAAGGTTGTCATAGATTTAAAATCCAAAAAGTATTTGTAATCCTTCTAAGACTGGGACTACATTAATAAAGTTTATAGGTAATTTATAACCCAACAGAACAAAAATTAGACTAGCTTTTGAAACCTACTTAATAAACAGTTCATATATGTACATATATACACATATGTAAAATTTTACTGATATTATAGCAGAGTATGATCTGAAATAAATAGCATATATCCGCTAAGTAGCCACAGGATAAGTACTAACTCACCTATTTTGTGGCTAAAGCACAATAACAGACTCTTTTACTTTTTTTTTAAAGCAGTTTTGTAGTAAATTAATTTTTCCTTCCAGTCCAAAAAAGGTCGAGGTTGCTGAGCATTGCTAAAATACACATATTAATTTCTCCCAAATTAATGCTTGGGATCACAGGAGGGAGATTCTCACTGTCACTCTCTATCTTTGGCAAAATTTGAGAAAGAGGCTTCAAAGAAATAAACAGGATTCAGAGAGACAAACAAAATAGCTTTCTTTACTGTTAAAAAAAAAGTCTTCAAATGGATCAACGTGCTATATTAAGCAATTCCATGTGGTAATTTCTGCAGGTGGATTATCAAAAGTGCACAAAAAATGGCTGTGTAGATCTGGCACCCAGGTGTCTGGTGTAGCATTTAGTGAACTCTTTTGTGGGGGGAAGGATTACTCATATTTGTTGGAAAGAGTACAGTTCTCTAATCCTCCTCCACAACAGAATCGGTGTTGGAGTGAACGAGCAACATGATTCTTATCCACTCTCCTCTAGACTCTGAGGAATTCTCCACAATTATTTATTATTTTCAGTGGAATTAGATGCCTACAGGTGGCCCCATAATGTGCCTCCAGGCATACAACCTGCTGTAAATTTTTAAGTTACATTAACTCAGCAGTATGTTGTCTTATAGCGACAGTTCATTCAGTTTATGAGGAAAGGGAAGGAAGCAGAAAGGCAGTCTTTCTTTTAAGCATCATTCCAGTTCTTTTCCCGTGTTCTTGCTTTGAAGTTAGTAAAAGGTATTTGGCAGAAGCAGCACTACTGGTGTGTTAGTGTGTGCTGTCTCCTTAGAGAGTCGAACAGGAGGCCTCAACCACCAGGCCACTGTATTGTGTCTCGAGGACTGATACATTCATTGTCAATGGTACACACGGACGCAGAGCAATAGGATTCTTTCTTTTTTCTTTCATTTTTTTCCTGTTTCCTTTTGTTTTTTTCTTTTCTTTTCTTTTCCTTTTTTCTTAGGAGCCTTTAGGTGACTTCTGTTGTTAAAGTGTTTTGTCATTAGTGGTTTTTCATGTAGTGTTAGAAAAAATTATTTCAGCTTTATCAAGACATTTGAGTTTATGATGTTTTTGCAGTTTTTCCCCCGTCACACGTCCTATTTACTATAATTGTTTTTCCTGGGTGTTTGGGTTACCGATCAGTGAAAGAAAGAGGGAACCCCTTCATAACTTTTTGGTCACTGGGTTTTATGGTCATCCTTTCTTTGTAATGATGCAGTTGTCACTGAATGGATGCAGTTAATTCCCATGTATATTTTGGGATACGATTCTCAGAGCTCATTAAAAAAACAAAGATAATATCTGAGTTAATACATTTTTGGAGTAGAAATTAGATTAACACTTTTAGAGGTAATACACAGGACTATTTAAGCCTCAGAAGTCCTAGTACTGGATTGTAAAGCTCCTTCTCACAGCCATAAGAGGAACGAAATCCGTCTCCCACCATTCTAGTCTCATTAAACCTGTAGTTTATGTTACAAATAATGATGATGCACATGTTTTCAAAATATATTTTATGTGTACGAAGTCGTATCTACATTATTAAAAAGTACCCAAGAAAACGTTTTTTAAAATGTATAAAAATAGTTTTATTGAAATTTCTATAGCACAATCATGAGCAAAGTTAGTAGCCTAAGGTCAATTTGACACCTATCAAGTTATCTGCCTTCATGCAAGTACACTTAGACTATCCCACCTCTCATTTTATAGCAACTGACAAGGGTGCTGAGATAAAGCAGTTTGTATATTCAAAAGAGCTAGGATATATTTCAGAATAGATCGCCAAATATCTATTATGCATGTACTATTCATGAGGAATGTGTTCAGATCTATCAACATTTATTAAGTACCTACTATGTAGCTGGTATTCTGCTAACTGCTGGGGTTACCGAGGAACAATTAGCAGACCTTGCCCTTGAAGCATTTGTGGTCTGTCTACAGTACCTCTTACAATTCAGGCTGTTGGAACTCTGTGGGGGAGTCAAAAGAATGTAAAACAACAGCCGCCTTCAAGGAACTTACTAGGTTGTGGTTAATATTAAATATTAAATTGTGTGAAAGCTATTGTTTCTACAAGTCATTACTGTTGTCTGCATTTACCAGAAGACACTCGCGTGTCACGGATATAGTAATAACAAAGTCCTTTCTAGAAATGGATTTACCTTTTCTTTCTATAGAAAGTCTTTCACAACTAAATAGACCAAAGAAGCACGTGATAGGAAAAGGATAAAGAACACATTTTTTTTACCTCAAAGCAATAGTTACTCTGTAACCAATTCTAAGCTATATAATACCATTTACAATTACTCAATTATATTTTCCTGGGAAAAATTATTAGTGTGCCTATGGTACCAGAAAATATATTTTAGTAACTGCAAAATGATAGTGCATGTATGTAATTTCCAAATTCATTAATATTAGGTTCCAGAGTCGATAAATGTCTTTTGAGAATGTGATAATAGGCTTTATGAAAGAAAGTACTGAAAGCACTGTTATCCTTCAGATCATTGGTTCTCAAAATGGGGTCCCTGATCAGTAGCCTGAGCATCATCTGGGACCTCATTAGAAATGCACATTCTCAGACCACCTAACAGGCCCACTGAATCAAAAATTAAAAATGGGGCCTCCTAATCTGAGTTTTAACAAGCCAAATTCTGATTCCTGCTACAATTTGAGAACCATTGCTTTCTATTGATTTTTTAAAAAATCACAAAGTCAATTTCTATGCATCACTGACATAAATGATATAGGCTGTATTGTAGATTTAAAGTTATGCTGTTATTAATTATTAATTATAACAGATATTTTAAATTAAAAATCTTAACTTTATCTGACTGGCAAATTCTACATTTGAGAAATACTTTAAGCCTCCAAATATTCCACTTTGAGTTCTATTTAGATGAAACTTACATAGTATTTTTATTAGCATTATATAATGCTCATATTGCTAATAATTTTGTAATCAGGATATTTATTAAATTGAATTTTTCCTGGATTTAAACTCTTATTTTGATTTAATTTATTATTATTTTGGTAATTCCAATAGTTGCTCAAATTTTACTCTGGTTTTTAAATATGTCCCACGTTTAGAAGCTAGGAGAATCTGCTTCATTTTATAAAAGGCATACAGCGTTGAATAAGACCTTTAGATCTTGTGCGTATGTGTGTGTTTGTGTGATTGTCTCATGGGTCATTATTAAAATTTTCTCATTCATCTATGACACAAAGAATGTAAAAATTCTCATGTAAGGGAATTGCCCTGACAAAATTCTTTGAGCATTTACAAAATGTTCCAATAATATGGTAATATAAAATAAATTTCCTAAATATGTTTATTGGAACTGTATTTGATAAAAATTTACTTAGAATGTAGATAATTATGTAATAATAATAATGAATGTTATTAGTTAAGTAATTAGATTATATGGGTTCTCATTATGCCATTTGGAAATTGTTTCCTATAATATATTCTTACTTCTTCAGACCACAGCGTTTTATTTAAGCTTTCATGGCAATGCTAAAAATTCAAAGTCTAGACTGTTTAAAATGCAACTCCAAAATGTAGTGAATTGTTTCTTGTTTAGTGCTTTAAATTATAAGTTTATGTCACTCTGGATTATAAGACCTCCTAGACTAGTCCTCTGATGCATAAGTGTTGGCTTTTGTGTTTAACACACACAAAAAATACCAAGCCACCTTGGATTTAACATCGAAGTAACGGGTTGACAATGTCACTGGGATTTTTCTCAGTCTAAAGTCTCCCTTTTATTAATGAGACACTGTGCTTGCTTATGTTATGCTTATACTTAGATATAAACTTAGTTACACACATTACAGGGTGCCAGAATTTACAACAAAGAATTAATGGTAATTTTTTTAGTAAAAATGCAGCTTTTACTAATACGTAAACATGGAAGATAATGCCCTGAGTAGCAAAAGATTACCTAAAGAATAATTATGTGTAACATTAAGTAACGAATTTTGTGGTATTTTACTTTATACCTCTAACACATTGTGTTCTGTAATATTCTGTTTTCTCAAACATTATCTTTTACAATTGTTCATTACATGACAGAGTAATAGATCTTCCCCTCTCAAAAAATACATTCTGACTATAAGCAAAGGAATGTAAAACCATTTCAGAACATCATGTTATTTCCTTCTCACGGGAGAGGTGAGCAGCACTGTCCAGACTTAAACACTGAAGTTATGAGAGAGTCACAGAGGTGGAACAATTTATGCGCACTCAGTTTAGATAGAATGATTGACAAGAGATATGCAAGAAATCCCGGTTATTCTTTTGGAGGGAAAAAAGGTCCATTATTTTGACAGTTAACATTTTAAGATTAAGCACTTCAGATTAACCAGAAAGGAAAATGAAATCGTTTTAGAAGGCCTGTAGTTTGATGGATTTAGTCATTAAATTAAATAGACACTAATTTAAAGGTTACTACTTCAATCCTGAAACAAAAAGAGTTTTGACTGTAAAAAGGATGCAAATTAAGTACCAAGTAGCTTATATTTAGGCAGAGAAGATACTAAAAATTCAGAAACGTCAAAAACAGCTTATTCCTCTCCCATTTTTGTTAAATGTTTTAGTCTATCTCAAATTTATCATATTTGTATGGTAGACTCGTAGGTATTCAAAAATTATTTTGCTGTTGATGTTTCACATATATTTTTCATGTTAACCAATGTTATCTTAAATATTTTATAAAGGAAAAGTCAATTTGAAAAAAGTTCTTAATATCACAAAGCTCATTGTGATCTTTGTCAAATGAGTTTATAAATTTACTTTTTAGCAACATCCCCTATTGGCTAATGGTGGGCCTATATCACTGATAAAGCCCTAATCAGAGTAATTTATAAATTAGTATGTTGATAGCTGGAAAAATTATCAGATTTGAGCTTATTAATTATCAACAATAAAATGATTTAATAAGATGGTTTAACATCTCTCTTCTGGAAAGCTCAGGGTGTTTTTATAGAATTGATTTACTCATATCTCTTAACCATTTTATTTTCAGACTGCTACCTTATGCTTAGGTTTTTCAATATGCTAATAAAAGCAAATTTATGATAAAAGGTAATTTTAGATACTTATTCACCTAAAAGTGTCTTAAACTTGTTGAACTCTAATATTTAAATAATTTAAGTTTTAAAGTTTATAGTAAATGAAAGTTTACATTTTTAAAAAATTAAATAATCTATTTTTTATGTTACCATTCAAAAATATGTGATAGATTGCATTAGGAACTATTACTAGGAATTTTATTTATAATAGGAAGCTGTTGCAATTATAATTACATGGCAATTCTAAACACTCAAAAGTAATTAGTAGGGCTAAACTTAAAAATAATTTTAATTTTTGGATACTGGTTTCTGGCATAGGAGTTCACAGTCCTCCTGAATTCTGAATTATTTTTTATCTACTAAAACTCTCAAACAATATTTTTTTAACACACATTTGCTTTTAAAATAGAAAACTTGAAATAAAAGGAAAAGAACATTGAAGAGTTACTAAGGAAATAAAAGTGAAAGCACGCTTCGGTTGGGTATTAATTCCAGGTATTAAAATTA
>NW_012153062.1:1702374-1706095 GCF_000956105.1 Propithecus coquereli
TATAGAAAAAATTAGCCGGGCATGGTGGCACATGTCTGTAGTCCCAGCTACTTGGGAGGCTGAGGCAGTAGGATCGCTTGAGCCCAGGAGTCTGGGGTTCCTGTGAGCTAGGCTGACACCACGGCACTCTAGCCTGAGCAACACAGTGAGACTCTGTCTCAAAAAAAAGAAAAAAAAAACTAGGCCTATTATGCCAAAGATGTCACTACTTATTTTCAATCGAGAGATAAAAATTTAGTTTGACTTAGTTCTAAAACGATTTCCCAAAGTGATATTTGATACATGGTGATGACCGTTTTCATTTTTCTCTCTAACTTTACATGTTTATCAGGGGAGAGAGAACACTTACTGTAAACATTTATTATTTTGTTTACTGAAATTTGTTCTAAAATAATTAGTTTTGTTTTGATTTCTCTCCATTTTTTTTGCTAGAAGGGACGTTTATATGAATTCATGTTTTTTTATATTAATTATAGTATAAAATTACACTAATTAAAGGATTAAAGTTCATATTCAGAAAAGGCATTTCCTCTATTTTAATTTTGCTATATACATAATAATTTGCTTTCTGTGTCCAGACCCAAATGGCTACAGAAATTATTTTGAAAAAAAAATCATTAATCCTTAATATTTGTTTCTTTAGTAGTGTATTTCTTCAGAACTATTTATGTGTTATTAAATGTTATACATACATATCTATATGTTTGATTTACATTGATTTACATTGATTTATGATGATCATTGTATTTCCAATCTGTCTTTACCATAATCATTATATTTTTCTCCAAGGCATCTAATTTTAAACAAAGAAATAATCTGTCAGTATGAATTTCTTGGTGTAGCAAATTTGAAATTTTATCTACAAATAGATGTAGATGGAAGTACACTTACATAGCATTTATTATGGTCTCAATTTCTGTGAATTCCATGCTCACTTTTCCCCTTCATTTCTTTTCACAAATGGCCGCTTTATCATGTGTTTTAACTGAAGGAAGATGAAAAACTCCAAAAGTGCCCACCATCAGCGTAAAGTGAAGCATTTTGAGCTCTACTGTGAAAAATGAAAGTATAATATTCCCTGCAAAGAAGACTTAGAGTTCTATTATCATTTCATTTCTACTTAGAGGCACTTTAGTTTTTGGAATAGTTTTAACCTATTAAACAAAGGAAATTTGGTACGAATGTCTCTTTGAAATTTTGCAAAATTGGAATCCTGAGGTTTGAATACCTTCAGCCATCTTCCAGATAATACATGGATGGAGGATAATTTGTGATGTAATAAACTATAAGTGTTAAGATATGTGATCATAAAAAAAAGAACCTGATTTGGTGAGGCCACTCATATCACCCCCACTATGGGAATGGGTTAGCATGCTGCCGTCCACTCCCTATTTCTGCAAAATAGTGCAGTTCTCCTTCAGGTCCTGACTTTGGGATTTCCTGTGAAGTCAAAACTAGGGCCATGATATCCTAAAGTGTCAGAAACAAAATAGGTCGTGATGATGAAAGCGGTATCTTTGGGCTCACTTCTAAATCCTCCAAAATTCCTGGGCATTAATTTAACCTATTATAGAAACTCACAGGGTGGAATATCTCCCCTCACTCTTCAGCCCTGGTGGATTCTGGGTCCAAGTGTAGGAAGGCTGTATCTTGAACTGATGTCTTTGACACAATGATAGAATTGTTTTGAGAGTTTAGTGCTGGAAGAGACTTAAGTGGTCATTTGGTACAATCCCCTTTATTTTTAAGGTAAGAAATTGATCTTTAGGGATATTACAGTTTCTACTATTAATGTGACAGTATTTCCTCTAGTAAAAGTCCTGCTGATAGTAATAACTCTGAAGTCATGGATCACATCTTGTTCAGCATATGCAGCTTGACTTATCAAGCATTTGTCATTGTCATTATTATTGTTACAAAAGTGATTATTATTACAAAAATATTTCTTCCTCACATAACAGTTTATCCCTAACTTTCCCATCCTTTACTTGATCACTGGGCAATCTCCTGAAACTTATTTAATTTATAAGCTATTTTAATGCCTTTATTTGAAGTAAAAATATTGCTCAGCAACATGGCAAACAAACAAACATTGGATTCTTTTCCCCTTTATGAAACAGAGAGCCTGGAAAGACAACTCTATGTCCGGTTATTAACGCTAATATTTACATTAACATTAAAAACAACTGATTTCCACGTTCATTCAGTGCATCTGCTGGTTGGTGTTCACCTGATGACACAATCCCCTCCTTTTCTGTGTAAATCTGATTAAGGGGCTGCTCCTGCCATTATTTTGCACACAAACTTCCATTCCATTTGACAACAATCCTATTTGCACAAGGACGTTGGGTTGAACACTGAGAGCATCTAACCATTACTGAATATTAAATCATGTCTCTCCACATAAAATTGCAAATATGGTCTGTGAGCCAATTTTCAGATTACCTTGGTTGAGTAGGACTAATTACTTCTAAACTGGGTGCAGCCAACATCTGCCAAAATGGTGCTGCATTCTTCCAATGTCAGTTGAGCTCTGCCCACCCAGTGACTGTCTCATACTGTTCTGCTGTAACATTACTCATGCTCCGCGTAATGATTAACTATAAAAATAATGCTACCTGCAAATTGTCCTAATAGCGATAGCTACAGTTTATTGGATGTCTACCACGTGGCAGGCATTGTATATAGTATCTCTTATTTCATCTACTCTTGAAAACAATCTTATGTCTGGTATTATTATTAATATTTTGTGAATAATAAAACTGAGTTCCACAGGGATTGTCACATACCCAAAGTTACACAGCTAAAAAATGCAAGAGCCTGAGCCTATTTTACATTAAAGCTCTTGTATGGGTTCTTCCCACTACACTGTCATTTCTGTGTCTTCTTAAAACAACCAACAAAGATGCGTCTGAAAAGACATCAGTTTGGGAACCAGTAGAATTGGTTCTATCCCTGCTTCTACCACTAGCTGAAATGTGACTATAGGTTCCACACTTTTGAGTCTCATATCCCTCAACTGCAGAATCATGTGATAGAACTAGCTTTAACCTTCTGTGATTTTAAATAATCTCACTATTTTAAATAGTTTACTTTTTTTAGAAAGAAAAAGTTTTTTGTAAATCATTCACAGTAACAATATCATTGAGCAGTATTTTTCTGGTATTTCCCACGTCCTTATCAATTTCATGGCTTCAGACATAGGACAAAATTCTCACTGATGTAAAAGGAAGTCCATATTCTGACCAGATCAGTGCAACACAGAGAAATGTATGAAATTCTCTTATCATGGGTCAGACTCTTATAAAGTTTGAATTTAGAAACATGCATATATTATGCTGCATGTACAGAAAAATTAAATGGATGAAGTGAAGCAAAGTGGGAATCTAGTACAAGCATAAAGGATATTTACAGTATGTGTGATGAAGCATAAAAATACATTTTGCTCCCTCAAAAAGCAAAATGTTGGATATGTTCATATGAAACACCTTAGGCTATATCAAGAACATTATACTTAAATATATTTATGTACTATTCATGTAAATGTATTGACTTAATCATAGCAGCTCTAGGGATTTCTGATAAGCTGTGAAAATTGTCTATAAAAGATAAGTGAATGACCCTTTATAATAGAATAAAAATTAACTATTGCACACCAGCAATTTTAAGCCCATATACGTACCATTTTGAAAGTCTGTGCTTTTGAAATGTTAGCAGTTCC
>NW_012153062.1:1709965-1713757 GCF_000956105.1 Propithecus coquereli
ATTTGTATTATATTAGATTACATATACTTATTTCTATCATTGAGAAACATTATAATCTAAAGAAGCCTATGGACAAGCTTTTCTTTTGTGGGAGAGGGTCTCTGTAAATTACAGTAAATTATTTATTTGCTCTTTATCATAAAGTGTCTTGGGGAGCCTTAGGCAGAGCCAGCGACTCTATAATATATTCTTGCATGTTTTTAACTTCTGAAATATATACCAGTGCAAACTTATCGTGTACCCCATACAAATATCAGAAAGCTCAGCTAAAGCAACAGAATCCTGATAATTCAGAGATATGAAATAAATTTATGCATAAAGAGAAAATACAGGATAGTATTTTGATTTTTCCTTATGTATGTTAGTTACATTTTTGCTACTAAGAATTTCATTATGAAGATGTTTGGAATGCTTACTATAATATAAATGATGCATGGAGATAACTCTAGTGATAAATGGACCAGTGAAACTGTTTAAACCCATACTGACTTTTGCAGAATATTTTGGCATGCAGTACTATACTTATCTCATCTACATTGGTATAGAATAAAAGCTACAGTAAACAGGAGGCTTCTAGAGGTAATTTTCAGAGATAGTATCTTAGAAACATGTATAAATGGTAGTTCAAATGATGTGCAACAACTGAAGTTTCATATTTAAGTTTGCAGGGAAAAAAGTCAGAAATGTGTTCTCCCACAAACATATTGTCAATATTTTTTAAAACAAATGCCCCAAATCAATTGCAAGTAAAAGTTTCAAACCCCTACATTCTTAAAATCTACTGGCTAATTTATTTTGAAACTAAGACTACCTCAATTTTAATGGAGTTATTATTATAACATCAAAAATGTATGGAGCATTTTCTGTGTGTCAGGTACAGTGCTTAGCTTAAATGGATTATATAATTCTCACAACCACCCTGTGAGATAGGCATTATTATTATTTTTCGTTTGAGAGATAGGAAACAGGCCCTGGAGAAAACATTAGCATTGCCAGAGTATGGCTTTAAAAAAAGCAATCTGACTGAAGAGCCCTTTTTGAACTTTATCTCCATACTATACTGCTTCCCTTACAATAATCTACCTAAAACATGCCAGTACTAATTATTTTTAGAAATGAAGAAAACACAACATCTAAAAGGAGCCATATCTTTTTTGGTGACTAACACTAAGATTTAGTTGCCTCTTCACAAAATTTTATACAGCTGGTTTTTTTCCTAAGGGTTTGGTAAAAATTAATGTGCCAAGAGCTCAGCTCTTAATGTATGTAAATTATATTATTAATTCAAGAAAATAAGTTAATTTAAAAATAAGTGTTACTTTTACTTATAAACTGATCAGTACATTCCTAATGTATTTTACGTTTCACATGAAGTCTTTCTTTGTAGGAGAAATATTGATAATGCCTAGGTCTATATGAATAACTTATATTATAGATCTGGAGAACCTATTCAAGCATTGGACTCAGTTGAAGTCATGAAAATTCGTTAAAATATTGACAATCATGAAGATGTAAAAATTAAGACTTGGCTGCTTCAAGTTTAAATAGTGAAATAAGTTATTCAAATATTAAGTCTTTCTTTGTAGGAGAAATATTGATAATGCCTAGGTCTATATGAATAACGTATATTATAGATCTGGAGAACCTATTCAAGCATTGGACTCAGTTGAAGTCATGAAAATTCGTTAAAATATTGACAATCATGAAGATGTAAAAAATAAGACTTGGCTGCTTCAAGTTTAAATAGTGAAATAAGTTATTCAAATATTAACTCTTCTCTTGCACCTGGAGAGCTGAATCCCAGCTACGAATGAGAAAAACAGATACGGATTGGATTTAATAAAATTAATAGTTTTCGCTAGTGGGATACTATTACACTGATGAACTAACTGAACCATCAATTTAAGAGCTACAACCATGAAGGAATGTACTTTTTCATTTATCAAATCTGCCATAACAAGTTGAAAAACTGAAAAAGAAAAGGCCACTTTTGTGTCATATCTAAATATTTTGCATGGAGATGTCAGAGGTCTGGTATCCTCCACTTCTGGACTTGTGACTGTGTGCATATTGGCATTCGTCACTCAAGAATGCAATTAGGGCAGAGGTCTTAGACCCCATTCTTGCCTCATGGCCTCACAGCCAAATTGTTCTCAGTATGTGAAGTTACATAATGGGTGTGCTTAGGGACATTTCTTTTTCTTTCTTTCTTTTTTTAAGCTTCTTTATTCATGGTCAAATATTCTTCAAGATCACATACCTGAAGATTCTTACATGTTCTGTGTTTATTGTAAGTAACAGTCCAATTTCCCTAAACTATGAAATAAAGACTGCTTCCCGAGCAGCTTATTTTCTTCTACTAATGTACTGCAAAGTTCATAGAATTAGGCTATTGGTGACATAAATAATATACTCTAAATTATTCATGACATATATTTCTTTTAATGACTAACAAATGTCTTTAGGATGCTTGACTGCTCTGTAAGGTGGTATATAAATGCTAAATATTTACTTGTAAAGATATGAATACACACACAGCCAACATTTGCTGGTTTCATGTAGATATACTTTGAAAAACTCTTAAATATATATTCCAATTTTGAAAGATTACTTAAATTGTCATAAAATGTCATCTTAGCCAATATAGAAGGGTAAAAATAGAAACAATTTTGGATAACTAACACTGTAAGAGTAGCCATCTGCTTACCAGAAAGATATAAATGTGTTTTCTTATTTCTTTCCTCAAACTAATCCAAAAGATTTCATTCCTAAATTCTGAGATTGTATTTCCCCCCCAAAAAATTCTGATATTTTATGACCAAATAATGAGCTTGCAAATACCTTGGATGAACTTTAAACAACCCATCAAATGTTGTTGATGGATACTACATAGAATGATCCAGCAGCCATCTGGAGATCCGTTGGACGATCAAGCTACCATTTTCCAGATTGAGAAAGCAATCAAAATGAGGAAAATGGGAAGAGTACCACACCAGATGGTATTCCAGCTGAACTATACAAGTGTGGGTACACAGCAAATAGTGAATACTTTCACCACTTGTTCAAAACCATATGGACACAGATACATGCAGATATGTGAAGGACACCTATTTCTTAAGACAAAAAAAAAGGGGATAAGTTAAGGTACCAAGAGCTACTATGGTAACTGACAAGAAGTTGCTGACTTCGACATTGCTAATTCTTTGTTATCTAAAATAATTTACTTTAGAATATTAATAACATGACCATGCCCTAGAACTTCAAAGGTGTAATTCATGAAATAATAGAATAAAAATTAACTATTGCACACCAGCAATTTTAAGCCCATATACGTACCATTTTGAAAGTCTGTGCTTTTGAAATGTTAGCAGTTCCTTATGTAGTTCTCAGAGTAATGCATCCACATCACATATACAGTCTCCTAAACATATTGTATTTTTCTGAGAACATCAAACACCATTATGTCCCATGTCAATTTTATAATATTTTGAAAGAACAGAATATGGTATAGTAAGCTGACATGTTTTCCTTCATTGAAATATTCTTTTGTGTGTAAACTCTTTACAGATTTTTCTCACCATTTTCTCCTTTTCTAAAGTTGACAAAAATGTAAATGATGGCAAAGTGGAAAGAATTATCACTTCTTTCCAGTTATTACGCTGTGTTCTCATACTGCTGTTGCATAAATATTGATGTAATTACACAATTTTTTGTATCAGAAATAATAATAAATAATTGTTTCCACTTGGAATATTTGATTTTTAACACACACAAACATGCATCCCTTAAGAC
>NW_012153062.1:1714182-1737309 GCF_000956105.1 Propithecus coquereli
TATCATTATATTGGGAAAAAATGCATATTTGTTGTGAATTTCAAGTGGAATTGCACCAAATTAGAAACAATTATGAATGTGTTGGTTTGTGACTGACACTGAGATTTGTATTTTTATGTATTACACAATTGAGAAGTCCTGGCAAAAATGTAAAATTTTATAGGAGTAGGACACTGAGTCTAGAAAACCTCACTATGAAAATTATAGCCATGTATATATTTTGAGAATAGTTTATGACATAAGTGCCTTGAAAAAGATTTTGATCTAGATTCTGTGATATCATTTATTAGTTTGGGGCTAAAAGTTGGCTTTTAACATGTAAGATTAACTCTTCATCTTACAAATATATGAGGCTCTGGTTTATTCAGAAAAGCTTTAAGAAACTGATTTAGCAGTCCTAGGACCAGGAATGGAGTGTGGAGAGCTTTGTTCACCTTCTTAGCCCATGCTTCTGTCCTTAAGTCCAGGATTGTTTAACAAGTTTCCTGCCATAAGTCATTTATGTGTTGAAATAGTCACAGAAGCAAAGTTGCATCTCACATGCACTCACTTGCTATTAGCTCGTATAGGTCTGTAATTTGATTCATTCAGCAAGTACTCATTGAGACTCAATCCCTGTTCCAGGGACTTTGAATCCAGCTACACACAAAGTTCATGCCCCCATGAGCACTTTAATGTGGACAATAATTAATAAGCATATAGTAATAACTCCTTGGAAAAAATAAAGCAGAGTGGCATAGAGAGTTCAGGTTGGGGATGCTATATGACATTTATCAGAATACTGGCTGAAATGAGAGAAAAACCCATTTGGCTTTCTTGGTAACAAGTATTCCAGAAGGAAAATAGCAAGTACAAAGGCCCTGAGATGGGAATATGCTTGGTGTATTCAAGGATTTGATTCATCAGGTACTTTATTTTTCAATCCCGTGTCTTGGTACCTGCTATCTCCCTGGCCTAAATTCCCTTCCCCACTTCTTCACCTTCTATTATTCATCCTTAAGACTCAGCACAGGTTCTCCAGCATATGTTCCTCAAATTCTCAAACTGGCCCAAATGCCCTTCCCTCTCTCTTTCCACAGCACTAGTATAACGTCTAGCTAATTATTTTTCAAATGTTGGCATTTTCCATTCTTGTGTCTATATTCCCCACTTGACTATTAGCTCTTTAAAAGCAGGAACTTTCTCTAATTAATTTTCATTATTCCAGGGCCTAGTACTGTGCTCAGGACATCACAGCACTCAATGAAGAAAGATAACAATATTTGTTTATAAAATAATTTTATACAACCTATTTTCCTTTCCTCAGGTCGTAATTAGAAAATCTTGACTAGAGACATATCCCGAGGCAAAGACAAATGAGTAGGCTCATATTTTGGAGATGTTGTCCTTATGACATATTCCCAATCTTTAAAATAAGCAATTTTCTTTGTCTGAGTTGTTTCACTTAAGGTAATGGCCTCCAGTTCTATCAATGTTGCTACAAAAGACATGATTTCATTCTTTTTTTTTCTACAGCAGAATAGTATTTCTTTGTGTATATATACCACATTTTCTTTATCCAGTCCTCCACTGATGGACAGTCAGGTTGATTCTGTATCTTTGTTATTGTGAATAATGCTGTGATAAACATACAAGTGCAGGTATCTTTTTAATATATTGATTTCTTTTCCTTGGGATAGATACCCAGGAGTGGGATTGCTGGATGATATGTTAGTTCTATTTTTAGTTCTTTGAGAAATCCCCATACCATTTGCCATAGAGTTTGCACTAATTTACATTCCCCACAATAGTGTTTGAGTTCTCTTTTCTCCACATACTCACCAACATTTTTTTTTTTTTGCCTTTTTAGTAATATCCATTCTGATTGGTGTGAGATAATAATCTCATTGTGGTTTTAATTGTGATTTCTCTTTTTTTTATTTCAGAATATTACAGGGATACAAATGTTTTGGTTACATATATCACTTTTGTACTGCTTGAGTCAAAGTTATAAGGGTGGCCAGCACCCAGATAGTGTACATTGTACCTGTTAGGTATGATTTCACCCATCCCCTCTTCTTCCCTCCCACCTGCATGATTTCCGTTGAGTTTTATTTTCATCTGTGCACATGAGTGCTGTTCAGTTAGCTCCAATTTAATAGTGAGTACATGTGGTGTTTGTTTTCCATTCTTGTGGTACTACACTTAGGAGAGTGGTCTCCAGTTCCATCCATATTGTTGCAAAAGGTATTAATTTATTTTTTATGGCTGAGTAGTACTCTATGGTGTACATATACCACATTTTATTAATCCACTCATGAATTGATGAGCACTTGGGTTGATTCCACATCTTTTAGATTGTGAATTGTGCTGCAATAAGCACAAGTTTCTTTTTGATAAAATGCCTTTTTTGTCTCCTTTGGGTAAATACCCAGTAGTGCGATTGCTGGATCAAATGGTAGGTCTCATTTTAGTTCATTGACGAATCTCCTTATTATTTTCCAAAGAGGTTGCAAATACCACATGTTCTCACTTATAAGTGGAAGCTAAATAATGTGTACATATGAAAGCAGAGTCAGAGTGTGAAATGATGAACAATGGAGACTTGAAGGGGTGGAGAGGTGGGAGAGGGTGGATGTTGGGAGGCTGCTTTGTGGGTATGGTGTGTGTTGCTTTATTGATACATGCACTGAAGGCCCTGACTGCACCACAATGCAATATATCAGTGTAGCAAAATTGCACTTGTACTCCATGAACATGTACAGATAAAAATTTTTTAAAAAGAAACACAAAAAACCAACCAAAAAAGGAAACTTCCACAACCTGATAAAGGGCATCTATAAAGAAACCATCATCATACTTAATGATGAAAAGCTGACCACTTTCTCATTCAGAATGGAAATAAGGCAAGGATGTCCACTCCCACTAATTCTATTTCAGATAAAGAAAAAAAAGCTATACAAGATTTGAAAGAAAAAAATGTAAAACCATCTCTATTTGTAGATGGCATGACCGTCTATGGAGAAAATCTCAAAGGATCTACTAAAAAGCTACTAAAACTAATAAGTGAGGTATCAAGGTCATGTCATATAAGGTCAATATAAAAATTAATTATATTTTTATTTATTAGCAACAAGCAACTGGAAATAGATATTTTTAAAAATCACATATTACAGTTGCACAAAAAGACATAAAACAGGCAATATCTGTATGCTCAAAAGTACACAACTTTGATAAGAGAAATCAAAAAGCTATGACTATATGGATATATATTCAAAAAATAAATAAATAAAATAAGAAATTTTCTTGGAATCTTATTTGTAAAAATTCTGAAAGGACCTTGGACAAAATTTAGTAAGCTTTTGTAAATGAAATAATATATTAAAAACCTAACTCACTAGAAACTGTTTTCTATCAGAAGACAGAAAATGACACTATATGGCAAAATCTAAAATATTTAAAGGAAAATCAAAAGACTAGAGCTATTACAGATTGCATTCTTGCTCTATCTTGCTTTCACAGTTTGAACAATTATCAAACTGAGGATTATTTTTTTCTGGATCTGGTATCCGTATTATTTAATATTATAATAAGGAAGCATATAAGAGCATTAGGATAATTTGAAAGATAAATCAGTGACATACAGTTTCTATCTATCTTTTTGACTGCATAGATATAACTAAAATTACATATATGATTGAATTTTGGAATTTATACCTCTCTCAAGAAGATATTTTATTTGCAATTTTAAAAATTTGAAATATTATTGCATTATCCTAAGTGTTTTGTTTCTGTGGATATGAAACACATCTCATTGGATCATTTTGACAAAGGACTGCCTGATAAATTGCAGAATCAAACCCAATCATATGGTTATTGAACAAATGGCCACTCCATTTCTTGGATTTGATACCAGTTTATTCTCCAGTATGATTGCTCTTTTCTCATTTGCCAGTGTACTGTTGGCTCTCGATTAACTGCACACTGATGCTCTGTATATGCTGAGGACTGCTGCTTCTCAGCTTGTTCTTCCTTCCAGGACAAGGCCCACCCCACAGCATCATCCCATTCTTTCAGATGTGCATTTTTCTCTATCTGGTTCTCTTAACTTTATCAGAAATTAAGCAAAATTTTACACTCCTAGGTGTTTTGATATGCACTGAGGTTACTCACAGATGAAAAAAAATGGTCTGAGCCCTCAATAAATTAAAGTTCAAGTGATGGAGATTCAGGTGTGGAGACAATCTCAATACAATGGAAAATGTCATGAGGAGTCTGCACAAAGTGCTGCAGTAGCCTTAAGAAAAGAAGCTTAGGTCTCCTTGACAGGGTTTCCTGGAGAAAGCACCACCTGAGCTGATGAAAAATCTGGGAGGAAAATTACATTTAGACATAGATCATTTTAGGGCAAAGAAAGGGCATTTTCAAAGATACAGCAGAGTGAAAAGAATGTCAATAGATGACCATAGATGGTGATCAAATATAGAGGTCTTTAAATCAAGAAGGAAAAGCAGTGTCTCTGGAAGAAAACTCATTTGTAACAATGCTTTGTTTTAATCTCTGTTAATCCCATATATATACCCCCAATGAATATTTTTGCTTGACTTAGTGAAGATTAAATTTTCTTTTTAGCATACTCAATGCTGTCCATTGCTGAATATGAGAATTAGTATCAAAGGGTACATCCAAAGGACGACGGTAGGCTCTTAAAATTTTCAATTTTTGAAATCTTAAATTTCCAAGTTTACAAACATAGAAATACTGGTGCAGCATTGGCGTATCAGATGAGAAATCCTTTCACCAGAAGTTAATCAGTTTTGCTTTTTCCTCTCCCCTTTGAAGATCATTTTCTTTCCACAAAGAAACAGTTGCTTTTTTAATTAAATCATTCTAAGAGAACTGCTTTGTATGTAGAGATAGTTAGAGAATAACAAACAGCATTGAGTATAATACTCAGTGACTTACTGTACTCATTTACTAGCTAAATGACTCCCCAAATTGCCAGAGGTAGAAAGAGAATAATGCAAAGTTGGAGTTTCAAAAAAATGATCATAATGTTTAAATATCATAAACTTTTGGAGTAGCTCATGAATAGACAAATTTCAAATGGTAAATCCATAAGTGGAAAGATTTAATATACATGACCACTATCATATTTCTGGAGTCTTCCAAGATAGTGTTTCTCCTGTTACTACTTACCAGAGTTATTAAATCTCTCAGCAGTGCTTAAGGACCAGTGAACCAGAAATGAAAGTCCTGAATCAGTTGCCCTTCTTTTTGAGATACCTTTGTTCATACTTCCATTAGGCTAAATATCCTGAAATTGACTTAATTGCAATACCTAAAGGCAAGTTTTCAGTATGTGAAAGTGCTTCAGAAAAAAACGAAGTGCTCTAATATTAGCAGGGCTACTGAAAGGTGAGTGACACATCAAAGACTTAGAGCTGGTTTTTCCATGATAATTTAAGGACTCAAAAGTCCTACTAAATCAGATCAGTTCTCTAATATATAGCCTGGTCTAAGATATAATGAAGCACTAGGAATAGAAATTTAGTGTTATATTTATTAGCCACTATAAAGAATTAAACTGTGATATAGTTAATTTTTTTTCTCAAGAGAACATTTTCTTCAAGGCCCTATAGAACTGTAAGGATTTAGAATAACTGGAAATACTATAATCACTAGACCCTTTTAATAATGCCATGATCATCAACACCAGATAGAAAAGACCAGAAAACAAAAAATTGTAAAGTGTTTGCCCATTTGTTTTGCTTGTTTGTATTATAGTTCCTAATTATAAGGTGACAACACAAATTTAAATAATAATAATATAGCGGAAATAAAAAGAAAATCAAGCCCCACCCAACCTCATCCTTCTGTCCTTCGTACAGATAAATATTAAAGTTTATATTTAATTGTAACTTTATTCACTGAAAGAAAACTGTGTTTCTGGATTTTATTTAACACACACTATGGAGTACCTGGGTTCCGTGCTATTTCACTACCGCCTGCAGGACTGATTTGCCTTTGACAAATAGGCTAGAATTCAAATCTTTTGTTCCTCCATAGTCATACTGGTATGAATCCAGATAAATAGAGGTGGGAATTTTCTATTTAAACCATTTCTTGGGAGTCATAACAGCCTCACTGGCTACCTAGAAATGTATATTTCCAACCTATACTCCAGAAGAGGTGATTTTTCTCTTGCATTGTATCACATGATACATTATTCAAAATAGCAGTTTCCTATAAACTCCTCAAATTTCTAGGCCATCTTCTGGGGTTACAACTGCCCAACAGGGCACAGGCAGGTACAGTAAATGTGTGAGGTGGGTCTGCTGGGAGCTGTGCTGAGCTGGAAAGTACATGCCTTGTGTAGAGGGAACAGCTGCTTTCAGTTCTAGCCAATGGTTACCACATGAGAATGTGGGCCCAGTACTGTCAGAGCTTCCAAATGTTCAAGAGAAGCTGAAAACCCAGGGATTCATGTAAAAAAAAAATAAAACACACACACAAATATCCTGATGTTTAAATACTGGCTTAGATTTTTAAAAAATATTATGCTGGCCAAACAATACATTTGTGGACCAAATTCAGTCTACTGGCAGGCAATTTGCAATCTCTGCCACCCATATATAATCACAACTTTGTTCATTTTATCTACTGACTAATTCATAATTTACATGTTTGAGCATTGGTCCAAATATGTCCTATGGTGGTCTCAATAATCTAGATCAACATATTTCCATTTGTGGCAGCTATTGCCAAAGCTGCTTAGTTTTCATGATATAAAGTAATTTGCCCTACCTACCTCGGTTGGGGAGACATATCTTACTCTTCTTTTAAATCCCAACCCCATTTAAATATTCAGATAAATATTCAGATTCTTGATTGTGTAAATAACCCTTCCAAAAACAGACAATGGGATGCAATGATAAGTAAGGCACAGTTCATAAAATGCTTGCTCTCCAATATGAGGAGGAATAAACATTTTCTCAAGGATTGAACAGGTCACTACCTTAACCCAGTGTTTCTCAAACAGCTTCCTTAGAACATAAAGAGATTGAAATATCCACATCATGAGGATAACTGAAGGTTGTCATTTGAAATGTGGATTTTTTAAATTAACACATTATAATTGTACATATGTATAAGATACAAAGTGATATTTTGATACGTGTATGCAATTTATAATGAAAAATCAGGGTACGTAACCTATACCTCACCTCAAACATTTATCATTTCTTTGTGTTGTGAACATTGAAAATTCTCTCTCCTAGCTTTTTTGAAAATATGCAATAAATTATAGTTAACCATGGATTTTATTTAAAAACAAAGAATTTGAAAATACTTGTTCATCAGATTATAGAATCAAAAATTTGATCGTAAAGAAGGGAGACTTTAGGCCGGGCGCGGTGGCTCACGCCTGTAATCCTAGCACTCTGGGAGGCCGAGGCGGGCGGATTGTTTGAGCTCAGGAGTCCAAGACCAGCCTGAGCAAGAGCAAGACCCCGTCTCTACCAAAAATAGAAAGAAATTAATTGGACAGCTAAAAATATATATAGAAAAATAATTAGCCGGGCATGGTGGCGCGTGCCTGTTGTCCCAGCTACTCGGGAGGCTGAGACAGTAGGATTGCTTGAGCCCAGGAGTGTGAGGTTGCTGTGAGCTAGGATGATGCCACTGCACTCTGGCCTGGGTGACAGAGCAACCCCCTATCTCAAAAAAAAAAAAAGAAGGGAGACTTATCTGCAACGCAATGAATTTCTCAGTCCCTCTACGAGTGTTTCAGGGGATGCATGAACCAAGTGATATACGTTAAATTATGTATGGATCTAAAAATGGTATTTTTCTATTACTTTTATCATATTCTCCAAGGAATTTGTTCACCAATATATGGTATTTGGAATCAATGACTAGATGTGTTGATGGCTATGTATGATTATATATGGACTCTGAAGTCAGATCTATTAAGTTATTCTGCTAGGACTAATCGCAAACTTCTAAAAAAATTTTTATCAACATATAATAGATGCACTTTTTTGTGTTTTCTTATTGATTGCAAGCTTTTTAAGCTTCATTTTGCTTATCTTCAATGTGGGGATAAAATGGCATCTACCTTATTGTGTTGTAGTGAGATAAGCAACATAAATTTATCCTTCAGTGCCTTACATATAGGGAGCACACCATAAACACTAGTTATTATTATACTATTGTTGATTAGCAAGCTGAAGCTCATATAGGAAAAGTAATAAGAAATTAATATACTGTTATGTTTGTAAGGAAAGTGAAACAGAAACATGGGAGCAGAATAGCTATTTCTTCTTGGATGAGTCAGGAAAGAATTCCAGAAGACATGCCATTTGAGCTGGTTCTTGAAAATGAGTAGTTTTATCAAGTGAAAGTGGGAGAAGACCTTACTAAGAAGTGGGCAGGAACGGTGTGGATGAGGCACATAGACAAAGACTGTTTACTAGGATCGGAGAGCTCAGTGAGGGGTGAGAAGTTTGGTGCAACTGAATCAATAGGTGCCTGGAGTGGAAAGGCAGGAAATAAGGTTGGAGAAGTAAATTGGAGTTAAAAATGTCCAGGTGAGTTGTCATTTGCAGGCAATGTGAAGTCAATGAAGGTTTTAAACAGAAGAATAATATGGTCAGATTTTTACAGGAAGATAATTCACATAATGTTATCCAGGGTAAATTGGAATGAAAAGGTAACAAATGTATGTTGGGTTTTTTTTTTAAATATATGTCTGGAATTGTACTAATCACTTTATGGCATGATACTACATAATTTTCTCAATAAATTTGAAATGTACAGATTATTTCTTCATTTCATAGGTGAGAAAACTCAAGCTTAGAGCAATTAGCTATCTAAGATCATATGACCAATTCGGTGGTTCAGTTGTACTTTTAATCATTTTTGAAAGATTCCAAAGCCCTTTCTATTTCCACTACTGAAGATGGTAGGAAAATAGGATATAAAATTATGCCATTCATCCAGATGAGAGGCGATATAGGACTGAGATAAAAAGTGGTGATGCGGATTAATATTCAGAAGTCATTTTTGAGGAAAATCAAATTTTGGTAACAAGTTTAATATAAAAGAGAAAATAGAAGGCACTAATCAAGGGTAAATAAGAGGTATGAGGTTGGGGATGTGTTAACGTAAGTGGCAATGTTGAAAACTGAGAATTCAGTAGATGAATAAGGATTTTTGGAGGAGTGAAGGAGCACTGGTACAGGAAGAATTTAATGTATACCACATTAATTTTTAAGTGCCTAGAAGACATCCAAACAGAAAGGTCCATCAAGGGTTGGAAGTACAGCTGTAGATATGAGTGTTAGGGATGGTCAGTATATTCTGTCGTTGAAGTCTTGAGGATCAGCGATACTACCCAGGCAGAATAGAAGTATAGAGAAGAATAGACACACTGATGTCATCCAATTGGAATGACATTTTTACCTGCTTTCTTCACATTAAAGATGGTGATCCTCAGGACAGTGCCTTTGTTGTATGCACTTTTGAATCCCTCAGAGTTTTTTACACTATAGTACATGTAGTAAATACTTTATAAATGTTCTTTGGGTGAATAAATGAGAAGAACCCCAAAAATAGAATCTAAGATATGGGAAAAGGGAAGGAGCCCAGAAAGGAAGTTAAGGATTGTTTAACAGATGGGATGAGAAGAAAACAAGAAGAATGGAAGCCAAAGGAGAAGAGTATTTCAAGATAGAGGATGGCTCCGTAGATTGAAACGCTTCAGACAGATTAGTTGAAACAAGGGCTTAAAATCAGCCATTGGGTTTGACAATAGGAGAATGTTGGAAAACGTGGTTCATATTCTAAACTAATCACTAGATTGGAGATTTTGGAATACATCCTTTGATGAGCTGAAAGTCAGTCTGTATAAGGCAAGTTTCCAAACCCAAAACTTAGCAACATAACTGGTAGTGTAGATCTAGTATAGGAAACTAAACGGGCAATTAATCGTGCTGAGTTTCATTACAGGTTTCCTAATTGAAAGTGCTTCCTTTGGATAGGGCAGGCTTGCTACATATTAAAGGTAAAAAATGAAGCATAAGTATTTCCATTGTGATTCTTTAACAATTAAAAATTCCAAATGCAGACATATCTGAGAATGTGTTGATTTGCCGCTTAAAGGTTTCAAATTTTTCAGTTAACATCTCACACTGAAAATATAAATAAAAAAACAATTCTTTGAAAAAAGCAGATGTCTTTGATATTTCTGTTTTTATGCTTCATTGCTTCAAATGCTTTTCTTTTCATGATAAGCAAATAGCCATTTAAAAACTCGGTACAATAAAAATCAGCATATTGTTCCTGAAAAATTAAAACCTCATAAATATGCCATACCTTTCTGTAACTCAAATACCTTCATTGTTTTTTCTAATCAGGTGGACTTTTTGGATAATAAATTTTCAGGTATATTCAATTATATATGATATAATGCCATTATAATATTTCATTTTAATGTTTTGAGAGAAAAGCACTAAAATCTAGGAAAAATTGCATTTGAATAATTTTGTTTTATTGTTAAAAATAATGGTAGAAAAGTAAGTGTAGTTTCTTCACAAAAATCAGGATGAATGTCCTCTAGACATCAGATACTTAACAGTGCTTTACAATTTTATTTAGATATTGTCTTATAGAGTCCAGAAATAACCAAGATTTTTCTTTTAAAAATCCCACAAGAGAATTTGATACCTCTCAATTACTGAACAATCGTTGATCAACAACTAGCATGGCCTCTTAAAGCCTGCAATAGCTAATGGGAAGTATGGCTATAGGCTATAGAGTTAAGGATTTAAAAATGTCAAGCAACACTAATAATTCATGTATCCTGGGACCATAAAGACAGCAGGATGTCAATAATAATGGCATGCTCTTTGGAAAACAGGTAAAATTAACATGCTAGTGTTTTAAGAGAATATCCTAGAACTTTGGTAAAAGAAATCATTTTCTCCAGCATATAAGGTTGCTGCTTTGTGTTCCATGTATTGCTACTAGTAATTATGCCTCTAGACGTGTATCCCAAATACAGGGCCACATACACTGTCAGTTGACAAAGGGCCTGACGTGGCATAGCGGCAAAATGTGTAGGCAATAAAAACAAATACACAAAATGAATATCAATACCTTAACAAATGAAGTATGCTGGAGGATACAAGAGATTTCACATGCAGGAGACATTTAAGAAAAGGTATGATAGAATAATGAAGGATACCTTTAGAGAGCCTACTCTTCTGTTAAAATAAAATTTGCTTAGATTTATTTTTTTTTATTTTTTATTTTTATTTGTTATTTATTATTTCAGGATAGCCTGTTTTAGAAATCACTCTTCGAAGAAAGACTTCAATCCAATGCTTAAAAAGCTGCCGGGCTCTTCAGAAACTGCCTTTATTTCTCCCCCTCATGGTCTTCACATTTGAAAGAAGCTTTAAGAAAACAGCTGCATTTGAAGAGAAAGGGAGTACCAGACACAGAGAAAAGGGAAATTGTGTTTTATTGAGCGATTTTTTTATTACCACTCTGGGAACCAAAAAAGTGACTATGGCTATCAAATACGTCTCCCTCAAAAAAATCTTTAGATCAATCTTTAATGAGAAAGAAAGAAAAAAAAAAAAGATGTTCACTCAGGTCTTGTTTTATGCACACAATTCTATGTCTTTTCCTAACTCATCAACATGTTTGTGGTTCTTAAATTTAGCATTTGAATTAAATGCCCAAGAGCCTTGAATGACATTCACTCATCCATTAAAAGATATATAGATCAATTATATGGCATTGATAAAAACCTGGATAAGATTTGTGACCATTTAACTAACAACATTTCCTCTAAAGTAACAAAATCACAACAAAACATAAAAAAAAGAGCGCCTCATTACAAAGGAACCCACCATACATTATTTAAATCTTTCCCTCTGAGATAGCAAGAGCTAGAATGCATACTGAATACCTGCTACTACATGAAATGATTCTTTTTCATGGAACTCAGAGTCCTGATTTCTGACTGGTCATTACTAGAAAAACAAATACCATCTGTAAATAATAATTAGAATGTAGTATCATTTAAACTTCTGAAAAGGATGCAAAATATGTATATAGAAGCTCTGAAGCTAATAAAAATATAATACAGATTACTTCAAAGCTTTTCACAATTATGTTGCCCAACCACTAATAAAATGAAACAATGTTAAATCCATATTCTTAAGTCCTATTAAAAAATCTCTCGGTTGCATCACGAATGGTTCAGCTCACTTGAAGTTACAGCCTGGCTTAGGAAAATTGCATTTTACTGCTCTTCTATTGATTTTTAGCAAATTTAAAACTGTCACTATCTGCTGATTCTGTTTATCTTCGAATTTAAAATGCCCATAGTATTTACATAGCATTGAAAAATCACTGTTTCAATGTATTTTATTTTTAATGCAGCTCTCTTTTTGTGGTTTCTGTAGCTGGTTTGCTACCAAGAGGACACTTTGATGTCGTCTTCCTTTGTTGCACACAATGAAATCTCACATTTTTCTTTAATCGGTAATGGCATTTTGCCGATTAAAGATTGAAGAATAAAACCATTTCTCATTTCCTGTCTCTCTTTTTTCTTTTTTAAAGAAAAAGATCAGTATCTCAATTGTTTTGCATTTGTACTTTTCAATAAAACTCATATTTAATATTACTGGGTAGTTGAATACTTTAAAATTTTTTCAAACAAATGTAACATGCCCAAGCAGAGATATCAAGTTCTAGTTTCTTACCTAGCTTACTAATGAAAATTCTTTATTTAGTTTCTGTTACCCATAAAACCACATGTATGAGATACACTTAAAATTCAAATCATAAGTATTTGTTGAATGTCAGTCCCTTCAATTATGCTTTCCTTGCCTATGGTTTCACAAATGATTTATTCAGAAGATGGTCTTGAGGAGTGTTTAAATATTTTGGTAAACAATTAATGTTCATTAATCAATGTAAAAACCAAGTTTTTTTCCTAACTTCAATAGAATGTGATTCTTTTCCTAAAATAGACATTATCAAACAAAAGCTATAGATCCAGTTGGTAAGCATCCATTAAAAATGTAATAGCCACATGTGATGAAAGTCACATTACTCTCGAAAAAATGAAATTTGTATTCTTCATGCAAATCCATTATGATTGCAGCTTTCAATAGTGTAACTGTAGGGGCCTATAAGTAATTTTATTATAATTATGAAAACACATATTATAGGGTTATTACCTAAGCACATATAAGAGTTTCCATTTCCCTGAAACTTGAATTTAACTAACCCCATAGCATTCTCCCTATTAACTGAATTTGCTTTACTTTCGAATTTTTAAAATTAGGTTAAACAAAATAAATTTAATTTTTTTGTTTGTTTGTTTTGTATTATTTGTATTATTTTAACGTGAATCTTTCAGGCTTCACTGCAAACTTGAGCAGGTACTTCACTTAAGGATGAAGGAGTGAAGGAGAAGGAAAGTGGGGTTCGTTAAATGCCTTTCATTTACTCATTAGACATTTTTTTCAATTTGTTCCTATTATATTATGCACAAAATACTATACTACTGTGCCTGGTACTGAGCAAACTTCATACACATTAATTCAATGCAATTCATTCATAAACATTTTTTCACAACTACATTTATTCAATTAAAAAGTGCTGAAATAAAGAAATTAGATGTGATGTTTACCATGAACAAAATCACCTCATAGAACCATTTTCCTTCCACAGACCTTTGATATTTGGATGAAATTGAACAGTTATGCCTACTTCCAAGTTATCTTTGTCCTAAGACCATTGTTCCATTTCTGTAGTTACCAGCTTGGTGGCGATATATTAATAACAAAACATAATGATTGTTATATGAAGGCAAAGATCCTTTAACAACTCTAAGATTTGGCTTTGAAATACCCTAAATGAAGCTTAATAAAGTCCTATTAGTTTCTAAACATTACATATTTAAGTTCTCCAAAGTCAATATTGTTTGTAAAAAGGCAATTAAAGTATACATCGAAAAAATCATCACAAAAATTATGTTTACAGTATATTTGATGAGTTATAAAGGTCTCATTCTGTATTATTATATAATTATTTCTTAATTACTATTTTCACATTTTCTTCAAGATTTTTAAAAACTCTCAACTTGCTCTTACCATTTTACACTTGACAAAAATGAATTTTGGGAAATTTTATTCTACATTAAGCCAAGTGCCTCAATTATTGATAATAGTTATATGAATTGAGTTATCAAATGTATCCCAATTTATCACCCAGGAGGAAGTAATAGAATGTTTTAATTTATGGGGAAAATCTGATAGCATTTTTTAATGCATGTCAGACAGGGACACATCAGCTAAGGAAGGACACTCCTTTGTCCACTACCAGCAGGGCTAAGTCTATTTTTTATAATAATAAGATTTTTGTAACTGTAAATATAATTTAATCTAATTTTGTGCAATTTCAAAAATGTGTAAAAGTGTAAAGAAATTTAAAAGATCGGATTGGCACTTTATTTCCTTGAAGGTTGTTACACATTTTAAATATAATTAGATAGAAAGATAGAAATAGGAACGAATATGGATATTCAAATATATACAGATACAATTCCTCATAAATTCATGTTATTCCTTTTTAAAGGTTATTTTTTCAATTGTCAGTTGTTATTTGTTTAAAAGCATTTCCAGTATTATGAATAATCTTAATTTAATTATTTATAATATCTTTTCCTCATAAGGGTGTATTATAATTTATTTAGTCAGTTCCATTTTGTTGGATGTTTCAGTTATTCCCATATTTCAATATTACAAATGTCACTGTCATAAACACCTTTCGATACACTTTTAGACAGTATTACTGTTTTTCCATAATCTCCAGAAATAGAATTTGCTGCTTCAAATGATACAAATATTTTAAGGCCCTCAATGCATTTTGGCGAGATGATTTTTAGAGGGTTTATCAATTAATTCCCACTATTCATGTTTTAAAGGGTTGATCCCATTGTATTTATATCAAATGCATGTTCCAATTTCAATAAAACATTCCTAACTTGATAGCTTGGAAGTGGCATCACTATTGTTTAAATGTGTACCACCTCTTCAGCTAAGGAGGAAGTCAGAACTACATTAAAGAGATGGACTCACAGCAGATGGTGGGGTCCTGCGGGTGACCTGGCTTGGCTATACTTTCTCACTAATAAATGTGTAACTGGACTTGCAGGGGAGCTCAGGGCCAGGCAACCCTGGAAATTTTACACAGCACGTGCTTTGGAGTTGACCTCCAAAACAAATGAACTCTCCTGGGGTAGAAAGAAAAGAACTTCCTAAACCCGTAGACCAGGATAGAAACCCTTTCTGTTCATGCCTTTAAAATGTGGACTTCATATTAAAATATATTCATGAATTAATAGATGAAGAAGATTCCTCAGTAGGCAATTAGAAACATAAATAATCTTTTCATACTGTAGAAATAATTTTTAGATGTAATAGCGATAATTATTGTTGCAAAATGATATTTAATCAAAATAGTACTTTTCTGATAACTGCTGAATGATTTGTAGGGAATTTCATGGAATAGCTTTGTTTTTTTAAAAGCCTCCTCTCTACTTCATTTTATGTATAGAAACCAGTAAGAACATATAACAATATTACTAATAATCAAATCAGAAAATTATTTTGATTTTTCTACTTTCTAATGAACAATAGTTCACTTATTAGTTCCTATGTTGGTGTAGTGACATCATTAAACAGGTGAATGGAGCTACATTCCTGCAATTCAATTTTGTGATTTAAACCAATATCAACTTAATGAAAGATCATTTAGACTAATTCCATATGAAGCCAAAATAAATTAATTCAAATTGGTTATCAAATTATAGAGAAAACTTTGGACCTACCAAATTCATAGGAAAGGTTGTGTTGTAATTAGCTGGTAGTTCACATCAAGAATCTAGAAAAACTTAGCAACATCTATTTGACAGAAAATATGTTCAGTTAGTACTTGGTAAGAGACTGTTACAAGAAGAATCACAATTCACAAACAATGTAATTTATTTCCCCTCAAAATTGTAAAATGGCTTAGTAGGAAACAGTATTTTCAAGTGTTCTGTAAACAAGTTTAAATATGTAAACTTACTCGTGAGTAAAAATTTTTGTGTGTGGCATCTGGAAATGTTTTCTCTAGAAAGACCTTCAGAGGTCACAATAAACAGAAAGGCTTTCCCCCAAAATATTCTAGAGCTTAGGATGTATTTAATTATCAATTTGGAAAAATCTGAGAAGAATAATAATTTCCAAGTAATAAGTGAAATAGTACCAATTTGCCTTATTTATTTTCCTAAATGCTATAGAATGACAGTGTATGTTTCCCATGTGTTTAATCATTTCTAGACATTTTTAGTATGTTTATATCAATGCAATGTTTGCAATAAAACTCAAAAATAGTGAATATATTGGTAAATTCAGTACATTCCCTGTATAATTATTGAGGTTTATTAGAAATATTATGTTAGAGACAGTAAATAGTTTCATGTCTTCTGCATTTCAAAATGATAAAAAAATGAATCCATTCAGCTTTATAAGGATGAGAAAAATCCTATTTTTTATCCATTTGAAGCACAAAAGTAGAATCAAAGGACACATAATTGAAACCAGCAGTTTCTCCAAAACTTCCTAGGACTTTTAAAAGAATGATAAACTTCAAAAGCACTTCAGTAAGTTCCTCAGAAAAGATTTGATGTTGAACAGTCTTCTCTAACTCATTTCAAGTACAAGAGCTGCCATTAAGAAGTCTGAGACAAATAGTTATAGACTGGGTATTTCTCTGTAATTGTGATCCAATTTCACACTGGTTTTAAGGTCATGAAAGCTCAAAGGGCATTCCTGATACATGCTTTCAATCTCCAACAGATGACACCAGCCCTCATGAGTACATGTTGCAATGAGACTATCTTCAAAATTGAAGTGATTATTATGGAAGTATGAGCAGGATGATGTGTCGGAAAATAAACAAAGGATTATTAATAAAGCAAAATGAACACAGGAATCAATTGCTTAAGTGTCACAGGTTATTGACATCACAATGATGGCATACAACTTATTTTAGACTTAACATTTGTTTTTAAAAGCTTTTGAAAGAAATACAATTGGCCTAATCTATCATGGAGACACAAACTCATGATCCTTTTCCTCTGGAAAACAAGACAGATTTTTTTTTTTTTAAATTTTCCACTATTGGACACTATTTCCAAAGTTTAAGGGCGATAGAACAAGTGGAATAGCTTTCATTTTATAGTTGTGTCAACACTACCTAATCATGGTTGTAGAGCTGGTTATTCTTTAACTTCTCTTACACTCTTGGGGCCCTCTGCCCTCTAAGACATAAAAAGAGAAAATAAAGTTGCATTGTGGTAGAAGAGATTAAAGCTACATATAACAATTTCTAGACAGGAAGAATTGTTAAATTTTGAAATTCTTAAATTTCTAAGAGAAACTGATAAATCGATCTCTCTCTCTTTCCTTCTTGCCTCTCTAATCCCTTTAGACATTTCTTTCTAAAGTTAAACTGGTTGACATGCTGCATTCTGTTTTAGAGATTGGCATTATTAATATTATGCCCAAGTTAGATGAGAAACATTAAACATTATATTTCAAACTAAAACATAAAACACATTTAAGATGAAACATATCAAAGTTATATAGGTATGCCACCTTACTCTTTTCTCCCAAACCATGAATAATTACCTTACTTAGGTAAAATTGCTCAGGCATTCATTTGCTACTTTGAACCCCAAATTTTTAATTGACAATTTTGGGAAAAAGAAAAACCCAAGCCAATAATGAATAGGTTAATACTTACTAATTGTCTTTACTTGAGACCTAAAGCTCAAATACTTGCTTGGTATCACTGGAGACATTTAAAACAATCTATTTCAATAGAAAGCTGAGATGCAAAATACAGAAATATGCCCTGCTAAAATTTAAGCTCAAGGAAACATTAAAACTATAATATATACATGTACTTTCTAATTCTATTAAGATAAAAAAAGATAAACAAAAAATAAGATAAAGCACATGTAGTATTTTTGTGTGTGCACAAATATATCACAATTTATCCATTTTCCTGTCAATGGACATTGGAGTTGTTGGCATTATTTTGCTATTACATACAGTACTGCTAAAATATTATCATACATGTCTCCTGGTGCATGTCTTCTTGTACGTAATCACATTCACATGCTCACATGTACACATATACTTTGAAGTAGACTTTCTGGGTTGTATTATAGGTATGTGAAAATTCAACTTTACAAGATAATACTAAATTATTTTTCAAAATGGTTTTGTCAATTTACACATTCACCAGCAACATATAGTAGAATGACTGACCCACAATTCTCTCTAAAACTTGTTATTGCTAGACTTTATTTTTGTGGGGGGGAGTTATTATTCTCTCTTTATTACTAATAGGCTTCCTTTCAAATCAAACACAGAGCTTCCCAACTGGTGTGCTGATATTCCCCTATGTTTGCAAATGGACTGTGGATATGCCAGCAATAGCAATTCCTCTCCCGCAGCCCTCAGAGCTTCTGGGTTAGACCTGGAGCCTACACTTTTCCTAGCTTCTGTTGGAGGAAGCCTTCTTTTCACCCCAGTGTGCCTACATATACTATTTTCAATGAGTGCCATGGTGTGGAAAAATTTAAGAAAATCTGCTATACAATGTACATGGCAGATGGTGGTGTTGGTGGTGGCAGTGTTGGGAATTATCCAAATTACCAATGATAAATACATAAATGTGGTGTTCATAAAACCCTGGGAAGAAAGGGAGATAACTTTTCTTTTTCATCTATCAGTTTTAAAAATATGTTTGTGTTTGATGCAATTATCTTCCAAAGATCCCAGGGAAACGTGATCAATAAAGGAAACTATTAAATGCTCTAAATCTCTTACATTTGCAGCATGGCAATTAGTAAAAATCTCCCTCACACAGACAAATAAGGGAAAAGGATGTTTATTTTGATGGCCTGGCTTTCTATTTTCAAAGGTCAATTGCACCACCCCTTAGACGTTTAAGCCACTGCTAATAAAGACTATTTTCCTCCATGTTTTATTTTTGTAACTATAGGAATGATAGGTGTAGGTGGAAATTTGAACGAAAAAGTAAGGGAGTTTTGTTTCTTTCTTTCTTTTCTGTAGGACTGTTGTGTATATAAGAGTTTGTATTTCTTAATTCACATTTAGTGACCAGTATATTTCTTCTGTTCTTTGGAAATACACTCACAAAAATCACCATGATATTCTTGGTTCTTGAAAATGCTTCCATTTTCCAAAGTATAAACACTTTAAAAACTGTTTCACTGTTAAAAAAACCCCAAAACTTAGCTTATTTTTTTTTCAGTTTTTGTATGTGTAGAGTTCTATTTTTAAATGGAACTTATTTCAATATGGTCTTTTAGTGTCCTTGGATCTAATTTAACAAACTTTGTCTTTAAAAGAATCTCCTTGTGAAAATGTAGCACAGCAATTTGATTGTATGTATGCACCCTGATCTGTTCTTTAAGATGGGGGAAGTTCTATATAGAAATGAAATACCAAGAAATCTAAGCCTTGACTTCCACACAGGATTTTTTTAAAAAGTTGTAGTAGAAAACATTGTCTGTGTCAGGGTCATTTTAACTCACCACATTTCATAGAAACATTAGGTGTTCTAAAAAGTTGACGATGTTTAAAAACATTTCCCTGTTACCATACATTTACAAGTCATCTTAGTGCCTTATATGATGCAGATAAATTACACAGTCATTTTAATTTGTAGGTGTTAAGTGCCAGGCACTCTAAAATATAATACTCTGTTTTATATCTCATTTAATTTCACAGCTTGTAAGATAGGAAATATTATCCCAATTTCACAGCTGAGAAGCTGAAATCTCAGGTAGGCTAGGTAATTTGTGTATGGTTTAACAGCTAGGAAGTGGACTTCACACTCAGTTCATCTGATTTCTGAAGCCCATAAGTTATCCCAATTGTCCATATCTGCCTCCACAGCTTGAAATATGAATAGGATTATCAAAATGAGCAGAAAAATTCCCATTTCAAAAGATAAGATTTAAAAAAAAAGATAAGATAAAAGATAATAAATCTATTTCTACTTAAAATGATTGGGCATTTAGGTCAGAGCCTGAGGGCCAGGTCTAGAATCAGCACGTCAGTCAAGGACCAAAATGGATCCCACAAAACAGGAAGTAGTGTCTGATAATCTGAACTCCCCTATTCTATCTTCAGAGGACATGGGACACTTCTGGCATTTTCAGTCAGACCAAAAAACCTGGACACTTATTTATAACAAGGATAATGATGGCTCTTTGGAGATGATCATTTTCAGTTGGCATTAAGAACCAAGTGGCTCTCAGCCACTGGAGAGTTCTAGAAACAAGTATGGCGAGTCTTGACATATCAGTTGAATGAAGGCAGAGATTATGTGTGTTTTGTCATTACCATATCCCCAACACCTACAACTGTACCTGGCACATAATAGGTGTTCAATAAATAGTTGTTAAATGAATAAACAAACTTGGTAATAAGAGCATAATTTTCATTACAATCCTTGAAAATTGGTTATAACTCTCTAGATATGATGATACTTGGATCCAGTCATTTATCCCCAAGTCCTTCTTATCTGCACTCAGGTAATTCTCAAGTCACTCTTCTACACTTCTATAAACTGTGACTTCTGCTAGAATCATAGCACCCCAAACTTCATGGAAGGAAATTTAGGGTCATACAGTCCAGCCTCCCACACCGAGTAGCCTTCTGGCCTCCCGACATTAATGACCATTCTAAGAGATCTTTCCAAACTTCCCTGAACGTAAGAATAAATTTGAGCAATTATTTTAGAAAATAAATATTCCCAAGTCCTCTTTTGGAAATTCTGACTCCCAAAATCTTTATTTTTAAAAACACTCCTCAGGTAGGTTTTATGAATAGACACGTATGAGAAATGCTTTTCTAAAGCACCCATCTCAATTTTCAGAAAGCTCCATCAGAAATTTCTATGAATTAATTCTCCTGCCCAAACTTTGGTACGAATGGACTACAGCAACCATCTTCATATATTTAATATTTTAGTCATATAACATTTATTCAATATTTAAAGAACACCATATGTGAGGCACATGGGGACAGAAATGAAAAGATGGGACTTGTCATGCACTCCTGGTACTATGTCTATGTAAAATTGACATTGGAATACAGATTCATGATGGAGTGAAGGGCAGGCACTGAAGAATTCTGAGCATGAGTGTCATATAATCATATTTGAGTGTTGGAAAGATCACTCTGAAAGTGATGTCAGGAATATTGGGGTGGTGACACTTGACTTATATCAAATAACTGGTAAGAAGGTCATTGCTATAGTCCAACCAAGAGAAAATAACATGTACCTGGACAAAGGCAATCGAGATAGAGAGGAGAATTGCACATGATTGTTTTCATCCAGTTTCAACAAATGAGGATATTAGACTACAACAATCAGAATGAAAGACATATTTATAAAAAATAAGTAGATGTCAGCAAGTATCAAATATTGACGTCATCTCATTCACTCCTTCAAAAATATTGATCAAGCCCATGCTTGGTGGCGAGTTGGAAATACAAATATTTACACAATGAATAAGACACAAACCCTACTCTCAGAGGTCCCCTTTTAGCAAGAGAATCAGAATTATGCAGAAACAATGACAATAATATAGTATTTAAAAGAAGGGCTATGATGTTGCTATTAAAAACTATCATCTAGTTAGAGAGAGGGGTGCATTTAATGTTTTAGAGAATATTTATGTGGGAACATAATGAATAAATAATCCTTTCGAAAATAACAGTCATTTCTTGCATAGTCTTCTGTAAAATATGGAATATTTTCATACATTTATTTATAGTCCATTCTCTTTGAAAAGAAGTTATAGGTGGCAGAGTATATTATTGGTCACAATAGACAGGGAGAGGCATACCTCTACAATAGTAAAATTAAATCCATAAAAAGCACAGAAGACTTTACAGAATATTATTTACAAAAATCATCATGTTGTGAATCAAACTTCCATTTAAATTGTTTTTTCCATATTACCCTATTGAGGCTTCCTACTTAATGAAATATCTGGCAGGGAAGATTTAGGGAACATTTATCCAAAATGCCAGAACTGCTTTCCACTTTACTAAAACTTTAGCACGAATCTTTGAAAGTGGCAGCACGTTTGCAAGACATCATTGTCAAATTTCCCCTAAAGGAACAATGTGAATAGATTAAAAGAGATCCATGAATCAGATTGTCAATGCCAGGCTTATGTTACTCTTTCCATGAACACATTCTTAATTTTGCAGTAACTTCTACATTTTAGCATTCAATTCCACTTTTCAAATTATTTTTTTACAAATGTTAATCGTGTATCATAGTCCATCATACATCCTACCTCTAGAAAATATGTATATAAGGAATTAAATCATTTTACAAAATTAATAAAACATAATTGCCTGACAACAATCAGAATGCATTCCAAATTGAAACAGAAATAACATATGTTGTCTCCCAGAATGGGCTACATGGTCTTAGTGATTCCACATACCTCTATAAAAGATCTGCCACATTGTATTGTTATTTGTTTTTCCACATCCACATCGTCACCTTTCTTGCTAAAGTATGTTTTTGGAGGGGATGTAATATGCCTTATTCACCTTTGTATCTACAGAAATCCCTGGCACAAAGTAAGCTTCCAATAATTGCGTGATGGATGACTGACTGCCTAAATGAATTAATGAATTCTTCTCTGTCTCACTATTTTGTGTTGGGCCTATAAGCTTTTATTTATTTTAGTTATTCAATTTTTGGACTGGCATAAAATTTGATTTAAAATTCATCTTTAAAGTTATATATTAACTAAAAGCCATAAATATAAAATTAAATGCTATATTAGATATTTTTCATTCTAAATAAATGAGCAAATGTATTAATAAGTTCTTAAAATTAATGAATATTTAATTGAAGGCAGAGATTATGTGTGTTTTGTCATTACCATATCCCCAACACCTACAACTGTACCTGGCACATAATAGGTGTTCAATAAATAGTTGTTAA
>NW_012153062.1:1737419-1753753 GCF_000956105.1 Propithecus coquereli
AGAGAAAATAAACAATTGTACAAGGGAAAGAATACTAAAACAAATAATAGTCATGCCAGATCTAAGGGGAAAATGAAAATAAAAAAAGCAAATAACATAATTAACTAAGATGTCAGAATGTAACTCAGTGACAAACATAATTGTACTTTAATCTATAAATAAGACAATGGCCCAAGATAATTTGTACTCTTTCCTCATGATCTCTGTTATCATTTATGCTGAAAATAGTGCCATATGAAATGTTGTCATTTGTATGTGAAGATGGTGCTATGACTCATCAGTAACAAATCTACCAAATTGCTTTGTTTTAGGAGTAGGAAAAGGTTGGCAATAAATTCATTCACTCTCTTTCAGCTGGTCCTCTTGTGAGCAATGGTGTACATTGGCAAGTTGAAGTCACAGCTGCAGTCAGTCAGTGAGCCTAAAACAAAACAAAACAAAGACCCAGTGAGTGAAAAATCGCTCATATTGTAATTAGTGCATGGGGGAGACTGAATACTCAGACCTGATATATTAGCACCAAGTTTTGACCAACAGAGCTAAATTATCCATATAATGTCAAATAATGCATCTATATCTAATCTAGTTTTTAAAATAAGGTATTGTTATACTGTAATGAATTTCAGAAAGTGTCTCCAATTCTTACTTAATGTGCTACCTTCAGCATGTGCACTATAAATAGAATGTGAAACATCACTCAATATTATAACTATGAGAAAATAAGTAAAAATGCTTGATAAATCTCAGCCTTTTTTGGTGGAAAAACAAACCACCTGATATTTTGAATGGTCAGCTCACATGGGCAAGTCCAATGGCTGCCAGGTAGATTTCATGTGCCCATAAAATAATTAAATTGGGTAGGAATTATTAAATTTTTTGACTGAATACATCTGGTGAAATGTTGTAAGAACATGTGTGTAAATAATGAAAGCATGATCCAGCACAGAGTTTACAGCCAAACATGAAGAGGAAATATCATTGACTTAGAAATTACCTTTCGCCGGGGACTATTCCAACTCCTCATATAATATATTGGACTTTATTCTCACAATGGAACTATGTAGTAGTTATTATCTTCGTTTTCTACATAACAAACTAAATCTTGGGGTAAAAATCTTGTCCAGGGTCAAAGATAGCAAAAGCGTCAAAATTTGGCTACAAAGACTTATGCTGAAGTCCATGATCATTTTTATTTAAAATAAAGGTAATAAAAATATTATAAAAAACTTTGGCTAGAAGTCATGTAATTTGTATTATTTATATTAATCAATAAGTATAACTACTTGACCTAAAAATTCAGGTGGAAGAACATAAATTTTTAAATGACCATGATTTGTGACCAAGAATTTTTATTCACTCAGGACATATTGGCAAAAATGCCCTATTTTCTCAGTTATTTTAGCTTTATCTTAAAGACTTTGTTAAACTGGCAGAATTCATGGGTAGTTACAGCTTTGCAGTGATTCTAATGTTTTAAGAAATGGTTATAACTCAGAAAGTAAACATCTGCTAGGCTAAAAACAAAGGCATTTCTTTCATTAATTTATCCAAGACTTTTAAAAATGCTATTCTCAACATGACTTATCAAGACTTGTACAAATATAGATAGTTCAATATCTACTGGGTTAAACTACAGAAAATGCTCCAAGGCCAAACACTTCTAACTTATCATTCTTTATGGGGTTTCTCTGTTTGAACAAACTTAGGAACAGTATTTTGTTTAAAGATTTGTTGGCAACCTAGAAAAAATAAAGTTATGTACATACATACGTATTTTCAATCATTGATATACGTGTATATAAATGAGTCACAAGGAAACAATTTCAAAAGATTATTGGAAGGTTTGCTGAAATTTTCTTCCTTTGTACTCCCATGACCTTCTAAAAATTCTGTTATATTATTTACCATGTCTTATTGTAAATGCTTTTCTTCCCAACCGGAGTACAAGCTTTATATAAGCAAAGACTATCTTTTTCTCTGTGACCTCAGTGTATAACACAGTTCTGACCTTCGCTGATTACTTTATTGAATAAATAAGTGAATGCTGTAAAGTAAAATATCAAATTACATAATAGTATCACAGGTTATAATTCATGTTTGTGTACATAAATGGATCTGATTTTTTCCTACATACCCTTGAATGCTTGAAAATACATCTTTAGTTCACCTAGGCACAAATTTTATAGAAGAAGGTTGTATTTAATCACGTATAGATGAAATAGAATTATTACTCAAAAGCAACAGGAACCACCTATAGTGCCCATGACAGAAGCTGAAAGGAGTTGATTTTCCTTGAATTCTAAGCAATTGTTGCATGCTGATCCCTGGACAATAATATAAAGCTGGTAAAGTTTGTATTTGATATGACCTTCAACCTCCATGTTTTGAACTTCTTTGACCTTTTGCCTCTGTTCCCAGGCATCCAGAGCCTTTGGGATGTGCTCTGACTGTAAAAACTCTGATGTTGTGGAAAAAGCTTAAGCTTTGCTTCCATTCTAACTAGGTAACTGGCTAGGGTGTGAGTTAATTTTTCTGCAGTTAGTCTGCTCAGTTTAAGTTTAGAGCAATAGTAATGGTCCCTCAGAGGAATCGTGCAGGCCTTTATGAAAGCATGCAAGTGAGAATGCTCAATAAACTATACAACATTAAACAGATATTTGATGTTACACAAAAGAGCCTTAAAATTAGGGAACTTCTTAGGCCCTCTCTGCCCTGAAATATTTCTGACCTAAATAACTTTCTTTTCCCCTGTATGCAAACTCCCTTCTCAATTATTGGGGCACAAAACTGTCTGATTATTGCCTGGACTTATTCACTTTAAGATAAAATACCTGATAAACATAAAACCACCTTAATTCCTTGATATTTTTAAAGAGGGAATTGTGAGCTGGATGTGGTGGCTCCCACCCGTAGTCCCAGCTATTGCTCAGGCTGAGGCAGGAGGATCGCATGAGCCTTAGCAGTTCAAGGCCAGGCTAGGCAACAAGAAAAAACCAAGAAACTAAAAAGTTTTGTATCAATTATATAAAAGAGTGAGACTTAACTACTAGATAACTTATGTTTCCATAGTGATTGTTAAAATTATATTTATTAAAGAAACCAAGTATAACCATTTTAGCAATTCTAGAAAGGCATACACTAAGAGGTAAAATTAAAATTAGGAAAAGTGAGACCGTTTATAATGGACTGTTATGACTCTGAATAATGATGATTATTGGTTTTGCTTAATAAAACTGTCATCTCACACAAAATAAATATTAAGCTAAATTACATTACATTATCATTCTCTCATGCTACAAAATTAAATGCAAATCTTTTAAAAATCCACAAGAAAACAGACCCGATATTAACCTTTTCTACTTATTTCTAAATAGTTTAATTAATAATGGAATCCACGTGAAGGATTTAAAAATATTATATGCTGCAAAATGCATGTAATTTACCAGAGCAAATGACTATTTATTATTTACTTGTTTTACAAAACAATGTAGCTTTGTATTATACTTGATCAGGGCAGGATCAGTCTTTCTCAAACTTTTTTCCTATTATTCAGCTTTTGCTCTTTCATTCCAAAGCTCTTATTTCCTACCAGTCTCCGCTGTCCCCTCTACTGACTAAGTCACATAAAGGAATCTGGTTTACCTATTACTGTCATTTCTAAATCTGATTGCTCTCAGACAATATTTCTCTCAAGGGTGCTTTTTGGGTTCTCAGAACCAAAATCGTACTTTGTGGGATTTCACATGTTGTGAAAATTCAGATTTGTAGATCTTTCCCCAGACCTATTAAATCAGAAACTTTATGGTAGGACCTGTGAATCTGCATTTTAATGTTATCTAGAGATTTTTTTTAAGTATTTCTGGTTTTAGAATCACTGTACTTGAATGACAATTGGTAAAGACAACCTATTAGTACTAAGATATACCATTGTTAAGTTTAACATTTACTTGGATTATATTTAATCTATTACTGAAAACATTTATTGAAAATATACTATTTTCCAGGCTGTTTACTATATACTAGGGCTACCTAGATGAAACATCCTTTTCTCTCATGCATCTTATAGTTTAATCCTAGGAGTTCTCTCTTGGGAATCTCTACCTCAATATTATAGCATTACCGCTTTAAAAAAGTACAGAATCCTGTGTTCCCTGCTCCCACCCACAAGTGTAAACTAAAAAGAGATTTTTAATCAAATAAAATGATGGAGTCATTGAAATGAAATTATAGTGGAAAATATGTAGACTAGACATAGATGAAGAGAAAATGAGTGAATAGGAAGATTCAAACATGCAAAATGCAGCAGAGAGAAAGAAAGAAAAGAAAAATATTAAAGGGAATTTAAAAGGCATGGAGGAAAAAACATCAAGAAGCTTTTGACATACATCTAAGAAGAATTTTAATAAGAAATAACAGTGTTGGTAGGGAAGAGAAAATCTTTGAAATGATAACTGAAAAATGTCTTGAGCTGAAGAAAGCAATGAATTGAAAAAAGAGTTAAATAAACAAAATAAAACAAATTATACCTAGCTAGTTATTTTGTAGTAAAATTGCAGAACATCAAGGACAAAGAGAACAATTTTTAATCAAACAGAGATAAAAGCTTATTTACAGAGGAACAATCAGGCTGATAGCAGACCTCATCAGCCTTAAGAAAGACCAGAAGAGAGGGAAGTGAGTAACTTCAAAATGCCAAGAAGACAACTCTCAAAGTAAAGTTAAACATTTAAGAAAGAGAGTGGAATAAAGAAGTTTAAAGATACACAATGACTCCGAATTTCCTACTTTCACTTGAAAAAAATAATAAGGACATATTTTATTAAGAAATAAATAAACCACAAAGGAGTGTGATTCAGGGAAAACAGTGAGCAAATAAATCAGTAAAATATATTGTTTAAGTTTTCGTTATAAATGACATTTGTACTACAAACTATTTTTTATTGTTTAAATAAAAACTACAACTAAATTATACATAATGCAAATATTTCTTGATAAGACATTTATAAAAATAGATTGTCAACAGGCAATTTTATTTTATAGCTTAAATTAATTTGGGGAGATATCAAGAGGTACTTGAATTAACGATAAATATGTAATCAAAATCAAGTTATTTTCCTTCTATATCATCAGTTTAATAGCACCTTCAACCTTATTGATATGAAAACATATCATATTTCCCCTAAAAGAGATTTTCGTGTTTCCCCTAAAAGGATTGTTTTGTTTTGTTTTGTTTTAAACAGCAGTCAATTTTGTTATCTAGTTTCAAACATGTCAAACTTGTCAAACACGCAATTGTTAAATGATCAGCTCTTCACAAAGAACAAAGGCTCCTCTATTAAAAACTATATAGTTACAGAGAGATCCTGGTTTTTCAAGATATAGATATTAGCAGTTATTACCATAGTATTAACCAAGAGAAGTGGCCATATATGGCAGAAAAAGAGTAATCTGTTTATTATAATTTAGGAGATTTCCTGTGGAGATGGATTGGTGTGCTGCAGATCAATAACTCTCGTTTATATTGTAGCTATACTTAAAAACATCATATATTCTTTAGTTATTTCACTGCTTAGTAGTGGTGAGTCTCATCCTGAATTAAAAACAAAAGCAAAAGCAACTTTTGAGCAACACAATGCCTGATAAAGTCAAAGAGGTAAATTCGTATTTTCTTCCTTTCCAAGAGAAGTTTGGCCTAGTTTGCAAGAGTATTTTCAAGAAACAACAAGGAAATAAGTATGAGCTTTCATATTTAATGAAAAATGGAAAGGGTGAATCCATGATTTCAGTTTAGTATTTAATCAAAAATATTATTGGCATTACTGACATCAACATATTGTCGACGTCCACTAAAAGTGATCAAACACCTGGTCAGTTCATGCAATCAGGAAAAAATAATTGTTTAATTTTTAGTGATAAAAAAAATCAACCAAACCATTTTGGCATGTGTAATGTTTTTTGAATCTTTTTGTGTGAGGGGGATGTGAAAATAAAGTGCTGATTTATTAAAGTTTTCTTTTTTCTGCCAGGTGCTATAGAAATACAGTTTTTAGCCTTTTTAGAAAAACATGTTTTTCTCACTACATTTCTGTGTAATTAAGAAAATGATCACCTTATTTCTTTCTCCATGATTAGTCCGTGCATTCTTCCCTCAGATGCCCTAAGCCTGTGTGCCTGAGAAGCAGCATTCCAGTGATGCCGCCAGGATTTCCCTTCCTGAGGGCAGCCTGTACTTAAGAACCCAGGAGACAGGAGTGTGCCTTTTACCTCCATACTGCAATGTTTGAGGATCTTTTTTTCTGTACAATTAAAAAATTAGAAATACACCATGTGCCAACATAACTAAAAGAAAAAGTACTATGAAAAAACACAAACATTCTACACATGAAACTTTCAAAAACAAAAGCAAAAGAATTTGCTTTTAATAGGTCTCCATGAAACTGAAGAAACCCGGTCAACACAGAATTGGGACTATCGCCAATCCTTCTGGCAGGAATATGAACACATTAAGTATTATAATATATCTAAGATAACCTACGGTAAAGGAAAGAATTTTCCTGCAGAAAGAAAGAAAATTGTGGGAAATTCTAATGTGTTATAGTTTTATATGGAGGTAAGAGCTGAATGGAAAAATATTATTAAGAAATGATGGGGAAAGTTTAGAAAACATCAAATAGTTAAGAAAAAGATAACAGGTAAAGGGAGCCCATGGTGGTGAAAAAGGCCCTACTTGTTCCCTTTTTAAAATTGTCTCAAATGATCAAACCTAGGCATTCCCAACTTTTAAAAATTAATGATTGACACAAATCTTAAAAAACCGTCTTCTTTAGATTTGAAAACAACGCTCTTTACAATGTTACTACCTCTTTGTTAAATCTTGTATTTCTGCCACATATGTTCTACTAGGAACATAAGATCATGATATGCCATATTCATATTTTAGAAAGAAAATTTCTGATGCTATAGCCAACTAGTTGATTATATATCAATATTTCCTTGCAGGAAGTTAATAGTGCAACTTGCCAGATTACAGAAAGCCTAAAGAGTATTCTAAATGCATCAATAAGAAGGATTCTATGTGAATTAAAAATATTTTACCTCCTACAGAGTTCCTACAACATCCTAGGCACTTCATATTTGCTGTAACCTTTATTCTCACATTGAGAGAACAAGAAAAATGAGGTAAAATTTTAAGCACCATGGATTTGGATTTAGATTAAACATAAGGAAGATTTTTTAATAATATGAATTGATAATCTCTATTTAAAAAGATAGATACACATTTATTTTAGGTGATATAAGGATGATGCCTTCTGGAAACAGGATTTTGAGCATATGGACCTCTTTGGGTCAATCTTAACCCTGAAATTCTTCATCTGACAGGTTCATAGCTGCTTTTATTAAATAAAAAATTTTCTTAATAATGACTATACTCAAACTCAGCAAAAAAATCACAGCTTATAGCCCAATTTCTTAGTTGCACAGGCAGTATAGTGTTTTTTTCAAATTGAAACCATATACCAGACTCATTAAGAAAGCCTTTTTTTTTTGGTAATAATTTTGGAGTAAATAGTTTACTTATATAAAGCTCCAATTTCTGATTTGTATTTTTGAAGCATTTATTTTTCTTATTAAAGGTAAAAATTTTCAATTGAGAACAAAGATAGACTAAGCTGGATCACAGCGAACAGTGGTACAGGTTGCTTACTACATAACCCTAGAGGAGTATTCACATTGTAGACTTGGCAGATTTAGGTATTTATTACAACAATTTTCTGGCAGATGGCAGTGGAATGCCTTGTTATAATAAAACTAGTTTATTATTACAAATTGCCTACAGATGGACATAAAGTATCTTTAGGAAGTGTGCCCACTTTGGACTGAATTGTGTTCCCCAAAATCCTATATTAAAGCCCTAATCTCCAATGTGATGGCATTCAGAGATGGGACCTTTGGGAGATAATTAGGTTTAGATAAGGTCATGAGGGTGAGCTCCTCAAGATGGGATTAGTAGCCTTAAAAGAAGAGACACAAGAGAGCCCTTTCTGTCTCTCTCTTTCTTTCTCTCTCTCTCTTTCTCACACACACACACACACACACACACACAAACACACACAGACAGAGGTCATGTGGGTGCACAGTAACATGGCAGCCAACTTATGAGCCAGGAGAAGAGGCCTCAGAGTGCAACCTACCTTGTTGGTGCCTTAATCTTGGACTTCTGTCTTCTAGAACTGTGAGAAAATAAAATTCACTCAGTCTATGGCATTTTGTTATGGCAGCCTGAACTGATTAAGACAAATTTTGGCACCAAAAAGTGGGGTGCTGCTATAACAAATATTGAAACATAACAGTTCAGGAATTAGGTAATGAGTGAAAGCTGGAAGAATTTTGAGGTGCGTGCTAAAAATACAGACATTAAAGTTGATTCTGGAGAGGCCCCAGATGGAATTGAGGAACATGTTACTGGACACTGGAAGAAAGGTGATCCTTGTTATGTGTGTGTGTATAGATATAGATATAGAGATAGAGATATATAGATATATGTATATAAATTGGCAAAGAACTTGGCTGAACTGTGTTCTAGTGTTTTGTGGAAGGTAGAACTTGTAAGTGAAATTGGATATATGGCTAAAGAGATCTATAAGCAATGTATTGAAGGAGCAACTTAGTTCCTCCTGACTGCTTATGGTAAAATGCAAAAAGAGAAAGATAAATTTAAGAAGGAATTGTTAAGCAAAAAGGAATCAGAAATTGAAGATCTGGAAAATTCTCAGTTTATCCATATTACAAAAAATGAGAAACCTTGTTCTAAAGGGAACACTAAGGTGTGACTGAGCAACAATTTGATACAGAGCTTGTGGGATCATATGAGTAGAAATTCTGCCAGTTTGAACTGAAGGGGACAAAGATGGAATGAAATGAATGAAGACTGCCAGACTTCTTGAGTTCAACACAATGCTGTAGTAGAGCTATTTGCCTATGAATCATGTGCTATTTTTCATATGGTCGTGGAGGAAAATGACCCCAAAGGCAAGTTAGAGATTGTCAGAGCCACAGGCTGGAGAGTCTTTATCCAGATCTTTGGGCATGGAACCAGTCAGTGGACTCAAGCCTGGTAGAGCTCTGGGTGAAGGACCCTCACGTGGAGCCTAGAGCTGTGGAGGTGGCTACCCCACAGAGCCAAAAGGGTAAGACAACCCTAAAAAGATTTGTGGGTGATGGCCTGGGCGTAATGCTCTGGACCAAATCGTGTCCTCCCAACTTCATATGTTGAAGCCGTAACCTCCAATGTTACGGTATTTGGAGATGAGACCTTTGAGGTTTAAATAGGTTTAGATGAGGTCCTGAGAGTGGGGACCTCATAATGGGATTAGTGCCCTTATAAGAAGAAACATAAGAGAGCTTGCTCTCTGTGTGTGTGTCTCTCTTTCTATGTGTCATGTGGTGACAAAGCAAGAAGGCAGTCATCTGCAAGCTGGAAAAAGGACTCCTACTAGAGCCCAACTATGCTGGCACCCTGATCTCAGACTTTCAGCCTCCAGAACTGTGAGAAAATAAATTTCTGTGGTTTAAGCTACCTAGTCTATGATATTTTGTTATGGTAACCTGAGCTGATGAATATGGCTCCTTTTCTAATTGCACAAAGATACCAAATAAATTAGTGGCCGGAATCCCTGTAGGTCTGATTGTTCAGTGCTCAGCACATAGAAAACACTGGGAAAATGCTCATATATTCAATGAAGAAAATTTGCATAGCAAGTGATTTAACAACAATAACTAAGCTTTACTGAATTATTATGTATAGTATTATATGTAATATTTAGGTAATTCATTGTGACTAATAATTATATAACTAAATGTATCCCCGAATGGAAATAAGAGTCCTAGTTAAGTGTAATCTGACTCTTTTAATAATAAAGCAAATTAATACTTCAAAGATATTCTATACCCACTTTTACTATATATATTAATGAAAACCTTGTTTAAATGTAAATTTCCTCTTTAATTCTAGTTTTCAATAATAATAAATTTTTGAAGTCACCAAATACAGTTTACTGTTAACTGGGTATCTGATAATTCATTAGATTACTATAAGAAAATTAAGGTTTTTTTCTGGTGAACTCCTTACAATTCACTTGACAGATTGAGAGAAAGATGACTATATAAATAATCCAGTTGAAAAAATAAGTTACGTTTCTCTCATGGGGCAGTGGTCAAAGGAGGTAAAAGGCTGAGAGTGAGTGGGGTGGGCACTGAGGATCAAACCCCCTTGGGATCAGCTTAAAACTGAAGGTACCAACTGGAGTCTTAAAAATAGGTTTTTCCAGTGAGACAAAATGAGAGAAATTAGATCAAGCAGAGGCAGTGGTAAGAACAATCAGTACACATTTTTACTCAGTCTCCAAATTTCTTAAACTATGAATATCTTGATTGCATTCTCAGAACACACTGCCTCCCTCTGTCTTAGCATTAACTACTTTATGTTGAAATATATTTTTATATTTGCTTCTTCCATAGACTATTATATTCTCCAGGTCAAAAACAATACCCCCAACACCTAGCACAGAGCCTAGCATCATCAGAGTTTGTTCAATTAGACTGAGCTCTGGAGTTGCCTCCTTCACCATATCATCCATAATCTCTTTTTCTCCCTTCCTTTAGCGCACTGGCATGTGTCTTGTGAGCACTCACCACATCATATTCAATTATTTGTTAATGCGTTTGTCTTCCTAACTAGACTGTGAGATTCTTGAGGGTAGAGATTAGGTCCTATTCATCTTTGAATTGTCAATGTCTTGCCTGGCACATAATAAAGTTCGTTCAGGTTTCCTTTTTCCCCTAATATAATGAACAATAAATAATATTACTGGAAATGAGCCTGCTTTAGGCATGAGTGGAAGGAGGGCTTATGGAATAAGACATAATGCTGGGAAAATATGGGAAATTCATTGTTTGGGTTAATTGATTAAAAAAGGAAGAGCCTGGAGTGACTTCTGTGTTTGATGTGATGATGAATTCACCAAGGTAAGCTATGCTAGAATGATAAGTCATGAAGATAATGAGTTGAGACATTTATAGAATATCCAGAAATTTAGTAGAGTTGGATAAATAGGTCTGGACCTCTAGAAATTGGGAACAAAGAGATTTGTGTATCATGAGAGGTAATGCAAAGTAAGAATAAAAATAATAACAACTAACCATTAAAGCACTTTCTAAGTGCTGGGTACTAAGTGCTCTGCATATGCTAGCACCCTTCATACTCACATAAACCTTGGGAGACAGTCTTAATTATATCCATTTTTATTAACTAGAAACTAAGGCATAGATCTGTTAAATAGTTTACCTCAGGTCATGTAGCTCCCAAATCAAGCAGGATTCAAACCCAGACAGTCTACTTTTTTTTTTTTTTTCAACAGAGTACCTTTTATATTTTTCTATGGCCATGGTGAGACATTGCTATAGAGTTATCCACATTTAACTCCACGAAGACATTCGGATGTGGTCAGGGAGCCCGACGGTGGCCATAGACACAGAGCAGACCCCAAACAGCAGCCTCAGTGAGTTAGCCTAATGTTCCACAGTAACCATCTGTACTGGCCCCCACAAAGAAACACATCTTACTTTATGAAGTAGGAAATACAAGAAAGAGAAGTGTCAGGTTTGCAAAACACGGAATGATTTCTTTTTTTTTCTATTGTATATTTAATATGAAGAGTGTTACATACAGGCCAGTAATTAAGACTACAAGGGCTGCTATTTAGGTCTGTGTAGGCCGCTTTCTGAACTCTTTAATCACTCTAGCCCTCTTCGCAAGAAAGCCCAGCCAAAGAAAAGGGAAATAGAGTTTAGTCCTCAAGGACCATTTGGAGGGAAGAAAATGGTGTCACACCCATGAGGGCCACATGACCTTCCATTCGACATGCACCTTCTCCTTCCCTTCTGGGATCACCTGATTTGTTGCTTCTTCAAATGTATCATCTGCAAGCAAATTTAGCCTCCCTTCCAATGCAAAATGTGAATCCAATTAAAAAGTTCATGATGATGCATCATCCAGCTTGCATTTCTTTCTAGGAAAAAAATCAGACCCACTATAGTACACCAGAGGCCATGTGATTGCAGAGAGACCTCTCGGACACTAGATGTGATGAACATACGCTTGTGTCATCAGCGGGACTGAAGAAAAAAGCTCGTTGTTGCTTGGGTGATTTTTCTGTGATTCAAAGTAAGGTTGTTTACTAAAACAAAAGTCGCCGAAGCCCCAGGTGATGAAGTACAACTTGGCTCTATTATCAAGTTCTTTATCGAGGGTAGAAGCACTGCAGTTGGAAATAAATTTCTCCTGTATGCTTGCTTCAATCTGCACATCTAAATATGAATATATAAAACAACTTCTTTCTTTCTATGCATCTACATATATTAAAAAGTGTTCTAAGCCTTGAACTTGGCTGTCCATATTTCTTGCCTACATTCTAGAAACTGCTTTCCGAGGGCAGACAGCAGGCTGCCTAGTTCTGTTAGGTATTCCAAGCACTGAGCCCAGGGTCTGGCCCAAAGTGGAGACTTAATTGACATATGATGAATGAATAAGGCAAAATGTGCTTCCCAAAATGCCCACTGTGAAGAGCATCTGAGCTTCCGGCATCTTCTTGCCATGTCGTAAGGTCAACTCAGCTCGTGGTTTTCTGGCTGTTTCCTGTTCTGGTGAGTCTCCAAGCATGTGGGCTAGTTTATCTCCCCAACAGTTTCACAGAACTTCCATCTGTAGGGTACTATTTTAGTGGGGTGAACGTGTGCCTACTTTTAAATTCATACTCAGTGTAAACATAAACCCAGTATAGGGACCCAGACTGTCAGTCTTTCCTTTGCACCTATGAACTATGTGACTCAGTTATGTTACCTACTCCTTCTCTGCCTCAGTTTTTCCTCATTTTCAAAGTGAGGATAATAATATAATACTTTTCTCAAAACAGTGCTTTGTATATAGTAGCACTCAAGCAACATTAAGCCAATATTTTCATTAGCCTGTCAATGAATGTTAGAACCATGGAAAATGAGATTGCTGGGTAAACATGGGGAGTAAGAAACAACAGCATCCTTGATCCTTCAAGGGGTAGTTGGATAGAGAGAAATCTACTATGGAGACTGTGAGGCTTCTAGACCTGGGGCCTGGCCGGAATCTGGGAAGTCTGATCTAGCGCAGGAGTTTGTGCTCCACTTGTCCGCAGAAAGCCCTGCTGGGAGGAAAGATGCCAAATCAGAAGCCTGGCAAGCCATTCAAGTGTAAAGTCCATTTAAAGGGATTGAGCAAAGAAAAATGAAAAGATTTAGCTTAGATTGTAGGAGACAAAGCTTGGGGAACTTTCTTAAGCAGGTAGGGACTTCATAGGATGCCTATGACCTTGGGAGGTGTTCAGAAGACAGCTCTTGAAGGAAGTGGTCTTACATGAGCTGAGTTTAAAGAAAATAGCCAGAATGGTAGGAGGGAACAAGAATGAAGCAGCACCATAGAAGCCAAGAGAGGAAAAAATGTCGTGAAGAATAAAGGGAGATGGGAGATTTGGGTAAGACCTCATTCTCTCCAGCATCCCCAACCTAGTTAATCCCTGAATAGTTTATCCTCATTTTTATAGTTTGGGGAAATTAGGCAACAATAATAACAGCTTGTGAGAGTCAGAGCTGCGATTTGAACCCAGGCAGTCTGGATCCAGAGTCCATGCTTATAACCCTCTATTACACATTCTTTATTCCCGTCTGCTTCACTCCTTCTGATAGCTCACTTCACTACATCCCTTGTATGTTTCTGAAAAGATTTAACCTGTTTATATCGTCTTCCCTCTACTTCCTCCACACTCAACCAGCCTGAGTGGAGGTAAGGGAATGGTACGTTTTTAGTTTTTAAGGAATGTGCGTCTCAAATATTTATCTATATTCTGAGTCCTTTCCATTCTCTTAAGGCTTCAGGTTTTTTGGTAGCCAGTTTTAAGAATAAAAAGAAAAGGAAACTAAATGTTTTCTTCTTTCACCTCTATATTAACCTGAAGTATTGACAGTTTCAGAGCAAAGGTAGGGGAGAGGGGGAAAGGAGGTGGAAAAGGATGAACTTATCAAGAAAAAAAAATTGGTTAATATTTCAAAACTAATTAATGGGTTGCTGAGTCAGCAATTGTGGTACTAAAAACAGTCAATTGTTTTCCAAAACAAGAAGGTAGTTAAACAATATTGATTGGCTATTTCGTGAGACTTAAAATGTAAAAAAAGTACTTCAAAATATGTGTTATGTCTGTGTTTAAAGAGAGAGCAAGACAAAATAATAGAAATACCAAAAACTTAGAAAAGTCTACCTCATTTAGACCTTTTCCCTCAGTAAGTACAGTGTGGTGCTCTTTAAAGTTTAGTTCGAGGATTCAAAACCCATATGACCTTGAAGGTCTTACTAGGGCCCTGGTGACTCCAAAGATAATCAGTACTGTTAATAATCATATAAGATGTATTAAGCATCAATAAACTCTAAAATTTAAAATAGCCTGATTTGGAATCATTTTGGTACTGGTTAAAATTGCAATTATAAACAACCAAAGCATAATTGAACATTAATATTGGTTAAATGACTAGATAAGTGCATAAATAGATAATTACATATAGATTTTAAAAGTCTATTTTTCTATTACAATGAGTTCTTTTTGTGTATATTTCCTATTAACTGTAGATCTATTAAGTTTCAAATTCTGTTGCATAGAGACAGTGAAAGGATTCATCTGGGTAGATTTGATTGTTGGGGTAAATATAGTACGTGAAAATTAATCTTAAACTAAATTCAAAATTCAAGTTTCCCCAGCCTACACTTAGTCTCTAGCTCAAAAGTTCTTAACTTTGGGTGTTCTTCAAATTGTCTGGGGAACATTTAAAAATACCATTTACTGAATCCCACCCAGGGCAATTAAATCAGAATGTCTGTAGGTGGAGCATTAGTGTTTCTCAAAATCTTCCCAGTAATTCCAGCATGCATCCAGGGCTAAGAACCACCATTCTAGTCTTTTTATTAGCTTTGATGTTAAGAGAATTCTATTTCTAGTCTGAGATATCAGAATTTCAGGGATAGAGAGATGGTGGATAAAAGATACTTCATTCATTTGTTCATTTATCATGAAAACACGTATATTAAGATCATATAATAAAGTGTTGTACGAAGATCTAGGGAATACCGACAAATAACACAAACTCTAGTTCTCAAGCAACCGAGAGTCTGGTATGAGGGAGAAAAGACAGGTGAAATGTGTCTTAAAAGATGTAGAATGAAAAGGTAAGACTAGACAAATATGCTTGGCCAAATAGTGGAGGTTGTTGGAATTTAAAAAACAAGTAAGTTAGAATTCTTATAAAAAGTCACTGGAGGTTTTTGGACATGACCAGTATTATGTTTTACAAGAAAGAAGTGGATGCTTAGAAAATGTGTGCATTCCAGAACAAAAAGGAAGGAAGAAGTTTAAAAAAATTGTCAGTTAAGAGAGGTCACAGAAGCCAAGAGAACTGATGTTTAAGATGGGGATGATCAAGAAAGTCAAAAATCAAAATGAGATTCAGAATGAATTCTGAGTAAAGGCCATGAGTTTGATAACTAAAGAGCCTTACAATCTTTTACAGAAAGGTTTGGATACAAGGAGCCAAACTGAAAGTGGGTGAGGAGTGAATGTATGGTGAATATCAGGCAGTGAATATTGACTATTCTTTGAAGAAACATAACTTTAAAAGAAAAAAATGACTAAAAAGTGATAGATCATTAGGGCTATAATATGGTTTTTTAAATGGCAGAAATAAAATGAATGGCCTCTTTGCAGAGGAGCTTGTGGAAGGGAAGGACTATACGATTTTTTAAAAGATAGAACTTAGCTACCTGACTAGAAATTATTTGAGAACCATGATCTTCTCACCACACCTTTTCTCAAAGAGTCCTTGGGAGAACTCAACTAGTATGGCTTGATTAATATTGTACTTTGACTGGGCAGGCAATTCATAGTAAGATAAGATTATAAGAATGATGTTATAGGTAGTTTATTCTGGTAGTTAATTTGAATGCTGTTAAAAAAGCAATGAAAAAAAGCAAAACGAAATATTTTATACATTTCAAATATAAACATTTACAAACACAAACAAAGCAGAATGCAAAAGGCAAAAATGTAAATTTATAGTATACTATATGTGAATATCAAACATCATTCCAATATAAATTATTCACAGATTCAATTAATAAAGTATTATTAAAATAACAAGCAAAACACTAGATAAAATGAAAAAAAATTAATTAGTTAAGACAATTGAAAGCAAAATAATACTTT
>NW_012153062.1:1754733-1843520 GCF_000956105.1 Propithecus coquereli
GCCCGCCTCGGCCTCCCAGAGTGCTAGGATTATAGGCGTGAGCCACCACGCCTGGCCAATAGTACTTATTTCTTAAAATAATGGCATTCTTACTGGGTAGACTTTTTTAGTGAGGCACTGTATGTACAATGGTCCAAATTTATATAATGCTCTGTAATATTCTGTAATTTAATTAATATGACTCTATTGTAAAGTAATAAAATTATTAAGATTATAAAGTTGCTCATTAGGAAAAGCAATTCTCTTGTCATTTAGCTTGCTTGTTCTTCACATTAGATTGAGATGCCAGATGGTCACAGGAAAGTATATTAATATTTTTAAATTTTGTTTTAACACTTTGAATTGTTTCTGAGATTTTTTAAAAATATCTTATAACATAATGTGTTTTATTTGGAGAAAAATAGTTGTAAATCTCATCCATTCTTCAAAATATTTCAAAATACATAAATCCTGCCTGTGCTATAAATCTTCTCTGACCACCATACCATGAAATCCTCTATCCTTCCTTTGGATATCTTTAGTCTTTAATAGTTGTATCATTAATTTATTAAATGTGTACTTCTTGATAGTTCTTGGAATATTATACTGTCTAAATATTTGTATTTATCTTTTATATACAAGCAAGTAAATCGTAAACTCATTGAGAACAAAATGCTTCCTGAGACAATTTTTATTAATTTGCTCTCTAATTTCCTTTTTTAAAAACTAGCAAATAAAACAGAGACAAGCAATAAAGTCCACACTGCCATATCTTACATTTTATGTGATAAAGTTACAATATTTAATATAAATATATTTATTATAAAAATATTGAGCATAGACTTAATTCTCTCATGTTGGCATGTGTGTATGGATGTATACATGTTTGTATATAGAGAGAGACTTTATTACTTAATCCTGATTGGCCTACTATAGCTTTTCAAAATTCGTTGTACTGCATCTTTTCACCACTGACAATAACTTGAAAAGGTGAGTGACTGCCGTTACAGTTCCTTTTTGTTTAGGAGAAAACTGGTGCTCAGAGAATTATGATTTGACAATATAAATTTGATCATTATTACTTAATTGGTTAGGAGGGTACCTAAATTAGAATCTAGGTGTCTTCTAATCTCAAAATATCTGGGGTGAAAGACCAGCTTCCCACACACCCCTAATATGTTGCCAACCATTATTTTTAGTAATATAGTATTATTGAATTACTAGAAAATGACAAAAAAAGGCTAACAAAACTCAAGTCCAAATTTGTTATTATTGTATTTAACAGCCATCAAATTACTTTAGCAAATAGCTATAAGAGTTCCTAAATTGTTATCCTCAATGTGCTTATCATTTTGGATGAATAGCAAATAGCACATGGAACAGCTCCAGTCCTTGGACCACACTTTGAGTATTGCCTGTCAACCATGACATATCCCTTCTAAGAGAATCATTCTCATCCAGAACATCTGCCATCTAAGTTGCCATTTTTACTCACAAATGATCTAACCCTAACCCAACCCAAACACTAATCCTTTACATTTACAGCTGATTGGACTGGACTGGGGCCAAAGGATGGACTAGTCAGGCAACCTATGAACTGTGTGGCCGGTTTGGAAGAGATGAACTAGACTCATCACTTTTTAGTCTTTCGGTTCAGATCTAATATGTGAAGAATGAATTTTCTATGACATTCCAAGGTTTTGCACATGGTTAAAATATGAGCTGGCAGAAACTCTGAGTAATCTGTGAAAGCTGGATTGTGACAGGGTGGAAAAAGGAATATGTGTAATACAGCTGAGTCATATTAATAGTAGATCACTAAAGATTAAAGAACTGCTGATGTTGAAGTACACAAGGCTGCTATAACTCTACAATTACCTCAATTCCAATCCCTCTTAAGCCCCAGGCATGAAACGGTATTTTCTTTGAATGTCCTAAGATATAGATCCCATACTTCTTGCAACGTATATATATATATATATACATATATATATATATATCCTAGCTGGCACAAATGGGTCTCTGAATTATTCAAGAAACTTAGTTTAACCAGGAAATAGTCCCAGGATTTTCCTATTATATTTAAAAGTTTATTTCAGAACCAATAGACAAAATATTTGAAAGACAAGTTATTGGCATCCACATCTCTGCAGTGAGATTATAAACCAAACTGAGTTGGTCTGGTGGAACTACCTGTCTGTTACTAAAAATCTATCCTATATACCTATATATTTTAATATTTGTTTGTTTCCAACTTACAAAAAATATTGATTACAACATTTTCCATGGTTAATTACAGTCTGAGTTTGCTCAAGGAGGAAATCTCTTAAAATTCATACCAAATTATCTCCATAATGGATGAGCTTCCACAATTCACCTGCCCCATGTATGTTCTCTGATTTGCAGAGCTCTTTGGAACCAAACTTCACTCTTTAATGGACCAGACATGTGCTTTTAGTTGTACTAACCCAGACACATATCGTGTGCTAATGGCTTCTGGAATCACCCCAGAAATCAAAGGTGTAGGCATGAGATTGAGTCACGGTGATTTTTAAACATGTTTTATTGCCTTGATTCTTTTTTTAATGAAATTGTTCGGATTGATTTTAACTCTTTAGATATGTATTAAAATAGCTTGCTTCATAGTAAAAAAGTATCTTTTAGTACAAAAGTGGAATCACAGCTTCCTTTTTTATTCTCCGGTAAATTCTAAATTTTAAATTACTGCTAAATTAAATGATTTGTGTCAGATGTTAACAATATGGGACCTTAGATTGAAACAAGCTCCATGTAATTGTGTTCAGCCAGTAGGTAATAGAAATAAGAGAAAATGTGTTTGAATCATGAAAGAGAAGGGATATTGACTGGGTTTGTGAAATACTTTATGTTGTAGTATCAGCTGATTGATAGCTGATTCTCAGAAGGGTTCCAATACTATGCCTTTTAAAAACTGGAGATTAGTGCAACCATGGTGAACAACACAGTGACACTCTGGCAAAGAAAAAGGGTCAGGGCTGGCAAAATGTGGCAGGTGTCAAAATAAAAGGTTAGGCTCTGTGCCTGGGGACCCATCTGTCAGATGAATGTATGATAAGGCAATTAATGTGTTTATTTATGTTGCTTATGACAAACCATGCGTTCCATAAAAATGATCAATTTAAACATTATCGGTGGTTCTCTAGAAATAAAATTAATATAAAAATACAATGCTTAAGATAAAAAGCAAGGTCTAGTAATGAAATGAGCTATTTGCATAACCAAATAAAGTTAACTTTGGAGAATTATAGTCTGCATTGAAGGATAAAACTATTAAATATAACATCTTGACAATACAGAGGTTGTACTAAGGACCTACAAAATTGATGTTTATGTTGCCAAATAATTTTGGTGGTACTCCTCATAAGTTCAGCATGCTTTTATATTCATTAAGCTAAATTGCATAATTTAATAATAAAACGAAGCCCAGAAAAAGTATGAAAAAATAGAAATTTTTAGATACCCAAGCTCTGTGTCTTGCATTTTCTTTAAATGTTTTGTTCACAACCTTGTCATTATTAGAGTTTTCGTTTTCACTTTATGACTAATCTTCATTCCTCTTTAATTTATTTATTATTTACTTAGGTTTCTCACTACTTCTGCTTTACCATCTGTTTAATCTAGAATATGTTTAGAGTTAATATTCATCAGTGATACATTTTCTTACAGATAAAATAAATTATCATAAGCTTCTAAAATGTCATGTTATTTTACAGGTCAATAAAAATCTAACCCATAATTATGAGAGAAATGGGATTTACCACAATCCAAAGTTTTGTGCAAAAACTGATCCTCCTCATATTTTCCTCTGAATAAAGATAAAAGTTCTCAATTACCATATTTTAATAAACGAAGCTCACACCTTATAGTAACAACAAAATTTGAAGAGAAATAACATATATATCTATAGTGTAATATGCTACACAGAAGGAAAATTCAAGTTCTGTAATTGTAGGGGAAAAAAGCCAATATGACTATGTTATTGCCAAGTTGCACTTTCTGTCTGCTGAGTGATGAAATTTAACAAGTAAAGCCACTGGAATAGTAAATAAAATCATTTGGCTTTGGAAAGAACAGAGGTATTATGTTTAATAGATTTATTTTATTTATGTTGAGGCAGCATTTATGCCATCATCACCACTCTCCATCTATTAGAAGGATATTTACTGGTTAAACTTTGCTTTTTTTTCTCCCCAGGATTCCCTTTTAGCCCCTAACATTATGATAATCTTAAACCGTCTTCTATTTCCCATACAAAACTTGGCTTCCTCTAGTACAACAGGAATGTCTGGGTAGGAGTTGAGAAAGGAAAAGTAAATAAAAAGACAAAAATACAAACTTTGTTATATGTTCCATTCAGTGGTCTGATACACGATTTACAAATTATGTTTAATACTTAATTATAATTAACCACTATTTAAAATTAAATTAATTCCTGGGTTCATTTCCTGATTCAGAGTTCCATATTGTTCCTATTACTGGTTTTATTTCATTTGAGTCTGTCTTCTAAATTAGCTCTGTTTCCTATCTATTTATTTTCATTTGCCTGAATTAACTTGAAAATGTCAGGCAAAAAAAAAAAAATTCTTACTCACTATTTTGTACAACTCTTCAAAACTCTAGGATATACTACATAATAAAAATAATAATTTCAACAGAAAATGAAGATGCCACTCAATTTTGCAATGGATCCATAATAATGACACATCAAAAGGTAAGATTGTTTTTTAACTTCTTGACAGTGAAAATTATCCATTATAAACTAGCTATTTCACAGCATATATTCTGTCTTTATATGGGAAGAAAATATACAATGGGATTAATTTTATAAAAAGAAGAATCCAATTAATTTATACTTTTATTTTTCTACAGAAGTATATGAGAAAAATGTTGCTGATGTCTACCCACTTCGATTCAGATATATGAAGAAATTATGAAAATTCTGATGAGTTTTAAAACTTTCCATTTGCTCTGGCATAGTGCAGATCTATCATTATCGATCTATCATTACAGGTATGCTTTCAGAATTTCCCCTTAACTAATCAGATAGAAATTCATAGCAAATTGCAAAATTGTTTTATTTTTTTAAGCTTAACACATATAAGAGTATTTGGCGAAAATAGGTTTTCTCATTTGTCATTCTTCCAATCCATAATAATGTTAAATGGTATTCGTGAGTACCTTAATTATTTTAACAAAGGATGAAAAGTCTTAGTGTAAAGTCTGTTATGTGAAGAAAGTACCCAAGTACAATTTTATTTCATGTTGTGAAAAAATGCCCTCACCTTCAAAAGTTCAGTTGTTTCTAAATTGTTAAGATGTACTCCCATCAATCATCAAATGATGATTTTCATCAGCATCAAACAATATTGGATCTCATCCATTCTCAAGACATCATCCCTAACTCAAGCCTTACATATTTATTTCTTATATGGCCCATAGTTTTGTTTTACTTTAATCAATCAATCATTCACAGAACACGAGGTAAGTTCTATATTATCCCCATTTACAGTATAGAAACGGTAAATTTTAAAATGTGAACCCACCCTATTTTAGTAGTATCCTTCTACTTACTTGCTCAAACCAGAATGTTGAAGAACCAATGAATAAAAGTGTGAAAGTTGTACCAAAAGGTAAGAATAAATAAATAAATATGTGATGACAATGAAAAAAAAAACCAGCAGCAGTCTGAAACAGCAAAGGAATTTGCTGGGGTCTAAGTATAAGGATTTTAACATGAAATGTGGCAACAGAATATGAGTAAGTAGCAATACTATGAAAAATTGTGAAAGCTTAAGATAAGGATAGAAAGAAAAGAATAATGGAAATGGTAATGAAAGAAATATGAAAGTTTTTCTTGGCCTCTAACATATAATAATTTGCATAATTCTGAAAGAATATTTCCTGTATTAATTTCCAAAATATAATAAAGAGACATCTATGTTTCTGGAATTAAAGATGTTACTGACATTCGTTATTTTTTGATTTCTCAGGTGAATAATTTATTATATTGGGAAGACATTAGTGTATGATGGTTTAGAGGATGGGCTTTGTAGACAACTAGGAGCTCAAACCCTGGCTCTCCTATTTCCTATTATGTCTGTAATCTTGGCAGTAATGTGTCAGAGCCACATCCCACTGGCTCATGAAGCTGATTATGTGCCTCTCTTCCCAACATTGTGTTCAGAGACATCACTTTGGTAGTTTGGAATCAGCCAAGATGAAATTGTTACACTCCCCAAATTGGCAAACACTAAATTAGACAAATTATTGTTTTATTCCCCATGTGCCCGCTTACCAGCACACCACTGGACCTTAGACAAGTTCCCTAAAGTTTATGGTCATTTTTTTTTTTTATCTGAAAAGGCAAGATAGATATGACAGGTCCATCTAGAATTCTGCATACCTTCCAGTGAACGATAATTTCACATGATTTCTGGTACATAGGTAATGGTAGCACTGTAGTATTTTAACTCAGCCTATTATATAGAACATCAAACAATTTTGCATTTCTAACACACTAGAAAGCATTTCAATTAGTTCATCAAAATTCCAGGACAGGAGGACTAGTAAAAAATATTTTACTGACTTCACAGATGAAATGGTTTCTCCTAAATATTATTAGATTTTTATAAAGAAGATAAACACTTACTTGTATAATAAATTTCTTCTGTATTATTAGTTTAGAAAAACTTCTGTGTTTCCTATAGCAACTCATATATATGAAAGCCCAAGGGCATCTCTTGGGGTTTTAACCCACCCCTCCAAATTAGATTAAATTCATGGCTTCAGTTCTTCAAAACTTCTTGATAAGTTAATATGAAAACTGATGCTGTCTATACACCCCACTGTTCAGAAAGTTCTAACAGAAAATTCTGAGCCAGAGGCCACTTTGTCTATCGTGATGACAGACGGTATGTATAACTTGAAACTTTAAAGGTAAGCACTGAAGGAAATAAGGAATTTAAGGAAAGATTAAACAGTCTAGAGATAACCCTGCTTGGTTGCCTGCTTAAAATCTCTCATCTCATGGATTATTTTTAAGATTCTTGTTTCATTTCTCTCCTTGGAGTATAATTCTTTATAATATTTAAAAATGTTATACATACACATTTTCTTCTATAGTTTTCAAAGTATGAAAATCACTTCATTGTTAAAAATATTTTTTGAATACGTTTAAGTAATTTTATAGTAAGGAAAGGAAACTACCAAAATTAAATTGAATGATAAGTTCTTTATTACTTAAAAGACTTTGTGGTAGATGTTTACAAAGGTAACTGAAATAATTTCTTCTATCCCTGCATGCACATACCTTTGCAATATGATGTTGCTGTTCCTCTCATCGAGAACTAAAGTTTATTTCTCTTCCTCTTCGATTTGGGCTTTCCCGAGTGACTTGTTTTGACCAACATGACATTAGCAAATCTAATGAGAGCAGAGGTTTGACAATCACATGCACAATAGGATTTCCTGTTTTTGCTGCTCTGAAAATGCCACGTAAAGAGACTTGAGCTAGCCACTGGGAAGAGAGACCACATCGAGTGGAGATGAGCCATACCAGCAGAGGTCCCCTGGACTAAATACCAGACACGTGAGCAGGGCCATTCTAGATCATTCAGCCTTACATGACCTTTCTACTAGCTGAAGAACCAATTTATCACCCACAGACTCATGAGCAAAAATAAAATAGTTATTGTTCTAAGCCAAAGGGAGGTAATCTATAGCCTGTGGACCAAGTCAAGATCACTACATGTTTTTGTGTAAGGCTTTTTTCACAGTACAGTGCCAGAGTTGAATAGTTGCAGCAGAGACCATACGGCCGGCAAAGCCTAAAATATTTACTGTCTCCCCCTTTACAGTAGAAGTTTGCTGACCCCTGTTTTAAGCCACTAAGATTTGAAGTGGTTTGTTAAGCAGCAATAGATAAATGACACAGACTTATTTTCCCAAAAGGAATGTGTCTCATTTCTTATTAAACTAATAAATTCCTACGCTAATTAAAAAAAAAAACATGATTTTTTTTCAGAGCCAATAATCTCTTCTATGGCAAAAGCATTATTATTCAGTTTGTATTTATCCATGGGTCACAAACTCCAGGGGTACTTTGATAAACAGTACAGTTATGAAGACTGCTAGCTTTACACAATATGTGTTCTTCCCTTTTTTCATAGTAACACAGTTTGAAATAGCCACCCAGTAAGGGATTGATTTCTGAGCCCCTATGTCAGTTATGTGTGATCACAAGACTAGGTTTTCACTTCTATAATATGAACAGAAATGATGCATGCATTTCTTGTGCTGTCTCCGTGCTCTTCTTCCCCTTCCCAGTAACAGGAACCTGTAGCAACCTGTCTTACCATTCAGAGAAGTAAACTGTCCTAGAGAAAGGAGGAGCACACAATGAAAGGAATCTTGGTCACTTAAAAACCATGTGGAACAGAGACTCCTCCCCCCACCACCATCCAACTTAAAACATTCATCTTGGACTGCTGAGCATGAAATGAACTTCAATCTTCCTTAAGCCACTGAATTATCATTGGGTGTCATTTTTATAGCAGGCTAGTCTTGTCCTAACTAATGCAGTAGTTTTATGCAATACACTTCGGCACCAATGATTTAGTTGGTAATATATTGGATCTTGGGTCACAAACTCCAGGGGTACTTTGATAAACTTTGCCCCAATTTTCTGAGTTGGCCAGAGGCTAGTCACTTACAGTAACTGTGATTTTCTCGCTCTAGATAAAAATATACAGCTTCAGATAGGCGAAGCAGGAATTTTGAACACTGACCTTTCTAATTCCTACTTCTCCCAAGTAAGAGGGCTGCAATAACTGGTGATTGCCCTAGGCATGTGTCATTTAGTCCCAAGAAATGCTTATATCAACATAGTGCCTTAGGTAACATAATGGGGAAATAATCAAGATGAATTTTTGGCATTTGGACAACCGGGGATAGTTTTCCCTTGAAAGGACAAATATACTCCATTTTGAGGCAATTAGAAGAAAATTGGGGGAGAAGATTTTAGTTACATTCTGAATATACATTCAATGATGTCAGCCAATAAGTCTCAGACTTTAGTGTGTATGAAGGCAACTTGTTAAGCATGCAAATTTGAGTACTGTCTGTATGCCCCCCGAGATTGTATGTCAGTAGAACTAGGGTGGATCCCTATAATCTCAAAGTTAAATACTACTCTATGTGATTCTAAGATAATGACCCTTCTTTAAGAAACCGTAGCCACAACAGAAATTAAATTCAGATATTAAGACTTGGTTTCATGAAATGTAGAAATCTAGATGGGGCAAATAAATCTTGGAGCAAAGGATTTAAATCAAAGTTTCCAAACAAGATGCTTCTAGATTTTAAAATATTCTTTTAAGAACGATTTTACTGAAAAATAAAGGGAACAACTCCCAAACATATTTGTGCAAATGAAAACAGCCTATTTTGCCTGTGAACTTCCTCCTCAGCCTTCAGTGCCCAGTTTAAAAGTAACTTCCTTTGGAAATTATATTAGGTGTTCCTGTTATGTGCTCTCAGCATACTCCATAATTTCTGGTTCAGAGCAAGTAATATGCTGAGTTTAGTTACCTAATTGTTTGTCTTCCCTGTTGAACTATTAATAAATGCTCTGTAAGAAAAGAAATTATGTCTTTCTTGCTCAGCAAAGTATCCCCAGAGTGTATTAGGATGCCAGGAAAACACCAGGTACTTAGCAAATATTTGTTGAAGGAATGAATCTCTGATATGAAAAATACCTGGTTGAATTTACCAATACAGGAAATGGGTATGAATAGTAATGAGACCAAGCAGAAACTTCCTAAACGATGTGCTCATATCAAGCAGATAATGACTTCAGCAATATAGACCAAGGCGTGTATTCAGAAGATATCATTGGGCCATGTCCCCTTATAGGCATTTTACTTTGGAAGAAGGAACAGAAAAATGGTAGATTTTAGAACAGGGCCAAGGTTTGGAGATCAAGAGCCTTATTCAGACCAATCTCCCTGCAGGGACCATGCATAGTTTTGGGAAAGGGACTTTGAACCACTTTTATTTTCTCTTCTGTAATAAAATTACTGTGCTTATTCCTCTATTTTATTAAATATTCTTTTGGATAACATCGAGGATGGGGTGCTTGTGAGGAACAAAGCTGGTATTTAGATTTCCCAGCTGTCACAGAAATAATTCTCCGAGGTATTAGAGTCCAAACTTGAGCAAGTAAAATTGCAACTGACTTAAAACATAATCTATCTCACTGTGATTATGTTTCTGACAAGAGTTATTTAAATTGAGGTAAAATATGTTATTTGCCTGCTTTAAAAATCTGGGTTTGGAGGTTCTGTGTATTCCAACAGTAAAAGAGAAAAAATAAAGAACAATAACACATTAGAGGAGAAAATAGAAAGATCTTATGAAAAATATCCAAATGCAGGCTGCAAAGCATGAGAGCTGGTCCCAGCAAGCAGCTAACCAGCTGCATGAACTGGGAAAAGTCACTTAACTTCTCTTTACGTGGATCTTATTAGTAAAATTAGGAGGCAGGATGAAATAATTTATAAGGTTGCTATTAGCTTTAAAATTTTTATGAGTTCAGAGCCTTTAAAAACGTGTCTTCAGCAGAAAACACCACTGTGATTTTTTTTCAATATTCCTTTTACCTTTAATGGAAACAAGTTAAAAATAATAGGCTTAATGTTCACAAATCCATTAAATATTTACTGGTCACTCTCTTGATGACCATTTTGATTTAATACATGGTATATATAAATCATAAATATTTTCAAATTCAAAAATGCACAGGAAGGAATTTTATAGCTTCTGCGATGGCTTTGAACTAAACTGTGATTTACCTCCTTGTTTGTGTAAGTGTTTTTATGTTTATCATTTGTCAGTAAGCCTAAGAATCTAAGTACAATATTATATATGCATGCTAAGTGCTTAGTTTATCATTATAATTTTCCTCTTGAATTACAAACTGTGTAATGTAGATAATTTAACTTTTCTAGAGTTCCCCTGTTTATTTTTAAAATGTTACTGTCCAGGTAGCAACCAAAAAAAAAAAAAGGGAAAAAAAATAACTTCTCCAAGCCATGTGATATGCTAATACTGAAAATGAGTATTATTTCCCTTGAGGAAAAGGTAATTAAAGATACAGGGGAGATATGCATAGAATAATCACATTTGCTAAACATAAATAATGAGTTAATACTGTTTTATAATTCTGTAATTTTTTTTTATTTTACTTAATTCTATGTCCCTGCTAGTATTTTTGCTTTTTTCATTAAAAAGTCATCATTTATTTTTCTTCTTAACTACACATTGCCATCTTCACTTTTTGTAATTCTCCCAAATATTCATAGAATGGTTCTGTGTGCTAGATGTCATACAGTAAATATTTGTTGGTTGATTAACCTTTTTCATGCCGCTTCCAACACCTCCTTCCCATCCTCGATATGACGGATACTGTCAGTTACCTATTTTAATCACCCTTTCACCCCCACTTCTGTGAATGGACATGGCAGGCAATTGTGGTCACTGAGACATGAGACAACACCTCCTAAGAAGATTTTTCCATATTCTTCAAACAAAAGGAAGAGATGCCTTTTCATCTAAACTTCGAACAATCTTGTGTGAAGCTACTTGAAGTTGCTGTAGTCATCTTGCAAGACTGAGGAGAGTAACAGACATGCTGAGGATAGCCTAAAAGAAAGATTGAAAAAGCCTCTAGGTTTTTAGTGAAATTCATGAGCTTCTGAATTAACCAACTCCATACGACCCCATCTCTACAAAAGAATTCTTGACTTGTGATATAATAAAATTTCCTTATTGTTTAAGGCATTTTTAGTTGGGTCTTCTGGTTTTTTGTAGCTAAAACTGGTACACTCATCAGTCTTTTATATCTAATCTCCATACACATAAATACTATCTTCTTCAAGAGCTTGCCTAGTCCAAAGTCTTAGATAAGAGTAAAATAACACAACAATGCTGTTTCTTTTGAGATAGAAGCTGGTCACAGATGTCAGCTCTATCCCAATCATATAATAACAATCACAACGGCTTACAATTTGAGTGCTCACCATGAATGAAAAGCACATTGTACTATGAACTTTACATATATTATTTTATTTAATCTCTTCTTCAAACCTCTAAATTGGGGAATCATATTATCTTTATTGTTAAAATGCAGAAAATGTCCAGCGAGATAATAAGTCTACCAAGGTCCTATAGCTAATTAGTGAATAAATTCAAGTTCTATTTGAAACCAGCTGGTAATTATTATGTATCTCTTACTGCACGTGTATATTTAAGATATAGTCTATATATGGACCTTTGGCTTCATGTAGCATTAAAATGAACAGAGTAGCACTTCATGTTCCTTAACTTTATCACTTACATTCTTGCTCCATGCACTACTATACTCAGAGTTTATAAGTATGCAGGTGGGAATAAATGGCACTTACAGTATGTACACATAGCATATGGTAATTCAGGCAAGAATATTTAAACGACATCCAGTAATTCTAGTATTCCTCTATACTGAGAAATTTTTACTGCATTTTCACTGGTGGCTCCAAAATTATAGTTACACTTCTGAACAAAATTAGATAAAACATGCCAAATTTCCCTGGGCATTACTATACAGCCCTTCTATGTTGAAAAATCAGTGAAGAGAACCTGGAAAGCAGACCATTAAGTTGAATCAATGTTTATCATTTAACAAATTATTATTTTCTTGATTAAGAATCTAGGTGATCAGAATAGTAAAGTATGATCTTTAGAACAAATTCAAAATCTGTAATAAGTAAAACTTGGCAGTAATGAAGTTGTTAAAATTAATTTTTTTCCTAAATAATTTTTTAGTGACTAATGACTAGTGACTAGTGACCTTGCTCTACCTACTAGACATGTTATTTAAAATTAATTTTAAATTTTACATATTATTTTTTATATATTTGATTCATACAATAATATATGTAACTTACATAAAAGTAATGAAGCATGAAAATAAAATAGTCATGAACCTTCCACCCAGTTTAGGAGAATATTACCAATATCATTGAAGCTGTGTTTATACTTTCCTCCAAATCCCAACCCCCTGCCAAATTCAAAGGGTAATCAATATCTTGGATGTTGAGTTTACTGTTCTGTTGCTTTTGAAAATAGTTTCTATAATAAATGTATCTATCTCTAGATTTTGAGCTTTATAAAATGCTATTATAGTTTATGTGGTCTGCAACATGCTTTTCTCACTGAAGGCTATGTTTCTTAGATTCTTTATGTTGTTGCACATAGCTGTAATGTTTTCACTTTCATGGAATGACTATACAACAATTTTTTTTCCAGCCATCTGTCAAAGGATGTTTCGCTTCTTTCTAGGTTTTTAAAAATCGATATTAGAAATATGTTAATTATGTGTTTAAATTATTTATATTTCCCAATTTCTTTCTTCTTATTGTATCAACATTTTAAAGAAGTGATTAGATGTCTCTATGATTGAGAATTTTTCACTTTGTCATAGTTGTTTCAGTAATTTCTACTGTATACATTTTGAAAGTATTTTATTAGCCACACACAAATTAAGAATTATTAACTCTTTCTGGTAATGAATTTTTATAGTTATATATTATACACCTTATTATGTATGTTTTTCATTCATTAAAGTCTGTTTTAACTCTATCTAATAGAACTATTATAGGTTTTTTAAAAATTAGTATTTGCCTGCTACATATGTTTTCATACTTCTTTCAACTTTTCCATGTCCTTAAGTTTTAGTTGCAATCATTTAGAACAGCCAATCTAAAAATGTCTCTTTTTTTGCTGATATTTAGACCATGTCTTACCATAACCTTTAGACCATAAGCTTCTCTAGAAAACAGACCTTGAGGCAAAAGTTTATGTGCTACAGTTTTCTTGGGATACAAACCCAGAGAAGCAAAAATGAAGGAAAAATTGAAGCTATGGAATATGTTCCTCAGCTTTTCACAGCTTTTGGTTGATTGTTAATTGTTACAGGAAGTCTCCAGAGAGGTTATATGAAACTATGGCAATTGGGAATAGTTCATTACAGGAAGGAAAGGCAAACAATTTATTTGCTGGTTCCTTCTGTTTTCTCTTTTATTGGTTAAAATCTGTCCACGTAGCACTGACTCCCTGGTTTTCTGGGTTGTGTTAGCTGGCCCCTGCAGGAGTATGTTGGGGAAGCCAAAACCACAATGTGTTCAATACAGCCAATGGGTAGTTGTAGTGTCTTTATGTCAGTGGGTGCAATCTATGGGAGAGCCTAAATTTGTAGTGATGGAGGTGTCAGCACCATGGACAGCATCCAGGACTTCAAAACTGTGGAAGGTGTGAGTCTTCGCTAGGGCCTCTCTCCCTCCCCCAGCACCAAAGAGGCAAGTGCCTGAGGTCTGGAGATGTAGGTGGTTTCAAGCAGAACTCAGGGAGTGCATAAGTTGAGCCCAGTACAATCCATCCCTATACCACCTGGATCTGCTTATATTCAATCTTGTGCGAATACAATTGTCCTCACTTTTTCTCGAGAGCTGAGGTGCAAGTCCAATCTTTTTTAGGAGATAACCAGTTGTAGCAAACTAAAAAACTTTTGCGTGTTAGCAAATCATAGTTACAATTCTCACTGCTGCAGCTGGTCTAGGGCTATAATTAAAGGATTTAAGGAATAAAAAGTGCAGAGAGAGAGAAAAATTCAGAGACAAGAGAGGATGGCATTATGCTAGGTTTAGAATATTTAAAACTTGTAAGGATTCAGAAATTATATCATCTCTAGTTTTTTCTTATTTTCATCCCCCCCTCCCACTAACCAGATGTCAAACATTTTCCTCTTATTATGGAATTGATCTTTTTAACATTTATCCCTTTATGAATACTTTTAGACTTAAAAATTTATTTTTTAACCTCTCCTAAATGCAGTGAGGATGGATTTGTTGTATAATCTCTAAAATTGATTCTACTTATGGGTGGTACATCATGCAGCAAAATGCCAATTAGATGATGAAGTTTCTCACAGTTCTACTTGAAACTCTGAGGGGTGTGTGTGTGAAGTTAAGCTACTGTAAAAATAAAAAAAAAAAAAGAAAAGAAAAGAAAAAGAAAAACAACCAGAAAGATGATTGTTCAAAACTCCATAGAGAGTATATATTTAATACAAAAACTACTCTGAAATGTTAACCAAAACAAGCTTTCTAGGTACAACTTAATGGCATGGAACTCAATATTAGAAGAGAGAAAAGAATGGTAAATATATTTTAAAACAGGCTTAGTGGAAGGTGTTTTGGAATAGCATTGTATGTCAAGAAGATATACACATATGTGGAAGCCCTCGAACTTTGGGAAGGAACAGAGGGAATAAAGAAACAAGGGAAGGGGACAAAAAAAGTGGAAACCATTGGAGCATTTTGTGAATAGTTTAGATGATATTCTTCTGATAAACATTACAAGACTACCATAAAATCGAGGTGTAGTGTTAAAGAGGAACTTCAACAAATCAGAATATCTGAAAATATGGTAATTATTTTGATAATAGATGTATGCCCAGAAGGATTCCAAAAAAGCAATAAGAATTAGTATATCTAGACTTAATTTTCACCAATGTGAGAAAAATTATTGATAATACAAAAGTGATAGAACAATTAGAAAAATTATGTTCATTTAATCAATATGGTTCTTCTCTGTTTGCTAGTTTTCTGCCTGCTTCAGTGATGGCTTAGTGTTTCCTTCCAAGCGTAGGAGAGGACCTTGAAGGCAATTCCTGGGCCGGAGTTCTGGAAAATAGGCCTGGTCATAGAAGTAGAGTGAAATTTATTCACAGACTGTAGAATATGGAGTAGAGAAAGATTAGAAAGTCTGGATCCAAAGGCAAACTTGCAATCAAGCAAAACAATCTATAACACATACACCTGAGGGCTGAGATGCTGAAACTTGGACCAAGTCAATGGACAGGAACCTGGGCCCAAGGTGGAGAGGCTTTTGCGAGCATTCCTCAGTCATTTCCCTGGAGGAATTTACCTTAATTCTACAGGTAGCAGCCACTTCACACACTAACCAACTCTTAAATTTGAATTTTTCAAGGGTTTTATTCTTTTCTTCTTCTCTTATTGCAAAAAATTTCAATGATTTTTCTTATCCATACATACTGACATTTGAAAGATGAGAAAAGAGCCTCATCTTCTCTTCTGAACTCTAGGTCATATTTCCATTTGGGCATCTTGCAAGCAATTTAGAAGTAAACTCTACATAACGTTAGGGTCATTTTCTTACAGCCCAAACCTCTTCCTCTTCTATTTAATATCTAGAACATCTACCAAGTATTTCAAGGTAGAATTATTCTTAACTAGTCCTTTCTTGTTCCTCACATTTAATTAATCACCAGTTATACTTCAGGAACTTCTCTCAGGTCTTCAACCACTTCTTTATTCCTGCCACTCTCAGGCTGATCTCATGTCCAATCATACATTGTCTTCAATATTAAAATTTGCTTCCATACTTAGTCTTTCTTCCCTGCAATCCATTATCCGTATCAGTGTTTTCTTTCTATGATACTGATATTATTGGGGCAAATCTACATGAAAAATTTTGATGATTTTTTTTCTTTATATAAGATAACTGAGGGAAAATCATTTAAATAGTGGGGATAAAATTCACGTCAAAAAATAAATACATAAGAATATAAATGAATCTTATGTAAAGAAGACTGAGGGAGCAGTATCCTGAGAGTTGATAAGTCTATTTTAAAATCAACCAGTAATAAAACAATGAGATACTGAACAAAACTGGAAATATACAACTATGGAATATAATAGAAAATCTTTTTATGGAAAATGATTAAAATATGTTTGAATATATTTCATCACACATAAGTATATGTACAAACAGCAACGATTTATGCTTAAGTGCTATAATGATAGCTTCTTAGCAATTATATATCATCAATTTAAATTCACATAATACACAAAAATTTCTGTAAAAAGTAAAGAGATAATTATTCAAAATTTATAAAATGTAGTATGTTATCAATTCTTTGGTGGGATAACTTTCTAAGAAATTCTTTTTTGTGTGAAATTTTTAAGTAATCTTTTGATTGATGTCTATAACACATAAAACAAAAGTACAGTCATAATTATCCCTCTTGATGAACTTCTACAAAGTAAACATGCTTGTGTCCCAGATCCCAGATCAAGAACTAGACCATTACCAGCACCTCAGAAGTACTCTTCATATCTTCTCCAAAGAAATAATACCCCCAAATGTACTATTCCTATTTCTAAAATCATAGATAGATTTTCCTGCTTTTGAATTTTATATAATAGTCATGCAGTATATTTTGTCTGGTTTCTTTTACTCAACATTATGTCTTTGGGTATTATCCATGTCGGTGCAGATAGCAGTAGCCTGTTTGTTTTCATCACCTTATAGTATTACATGATATGACTGTATACAATCGATTTACTATTGATGAATATTTGGGTTATTTCCAGCTTTTTGCTAAAATGAATAGTGATGCTGTGATAATTAGAATATTTTGGGGAGGGGGGGTGAATATATATACTCATTTCTGTTATATGCCAAGGAGTGGGATTGTTGGCAATGCATACATGCAGCTCTAGAATGTACTGTCCAAGCATTGTCTAAAGTACTTGTACCAGTTCACATTCTTAGTAGCACTACATGAGGTTTTGGTTGTACAATGTTCTCATCAATGCTAGAATAATCTATATTCATTTTACCCATTCTGGTGGATGAGTAGGTATTTCAATCTAGTTTTCATTTACATTAACTTGAAAATCACTGAAATTGAGCACCTTTTGTCATACCCATGGGTCATTTGGATATCATCTTTGTTAATTGTCTATTCGGGCCCTTTGCCAATTTTTCTACTGGATTTTATGCTTTTTCCTTATTGATTTAACGGTATTCTTAATATAATCTGGATAAAAGCCTTTTGTTATTATGTATATTGTTTCCACTGCGTTTTGGTTTTAACTTTATTTTTGTGTTTTTTGATCATGGAACAGTTTTAATTCTAGTTTAGTAAAACTTACATACTTAACTCTAATATTATACATTTTATCATTTTTTCTTTTATATACAATTAGTGCAATCTGTGTGCAGCTTAATAAATCTTTACCTCATCCAACAAAAAAAATTGTTATATTTTATTCTTAATATTTATTGTTTTAATTTTAATATCTTGACTTATAATTCTTCTGAAATTTACTTTTATGTATGGCATGAAATAGCTGTAAAAATTATAATTTTTTCTATATGAATATTTAATGGAACCAGTAACATTTATTCCCCATGGTCTTTCAGTGTCATCTTTGTCATGTGGCCACATTAAGTATGGATTTCTTTTTGGATTTTCATTTGTTCCTCTGGTCTGTGTCTATTATTTTTGCCAATACAATTTTGTCACAATTACTGCAGCTTGACAATGACATAATAACTAGTAATGAAAGTCCTTCCACTTTATTCTTTTGCAAAACTGCCTTGGCTATTCTTGGACCTTTGCATTTCTATACAAATTTTAGAATCAGATGATCAATTTCCACCAAAAAAATTGCTTCTGGGATTTTAGTTGGGAATACATTGAGTCTATACCTCATTTTGTGGAAAATGGCCATCTCACACACTGTTATGTCTTACAATTCTTGAGCATGCTATATCCTTTCATTTATTTAGGTCTTCTAAAATTTCCCTCAACAAAGTTTCATAGTTTTCAGGATACAGGATTTGCACATATTTCATTAAATTATTTCTTGATAGTTTGCGTTTTATGCTATTGTAAAAGTTACCTTTAAATTTTTTCTTTTATATTTTCTGTTGCTGGTATATAGATATGCAATTGATTTTGGTATATGTGACCTTGTTAGATTCACTTATGAATTTTGATAACTTGTCTAGATAATTTCTTGGATTTTCTACATATGTAATCATATAGTTTATAAAGAATGACAATTTTATTTCTTCCTACAATACCTTATACCTTTCATTTCTTTCTTCATGCCTTTTTGCACTAGCAGGGACCTCCAGAAATTTTTGTCCCATTCCCACCCTCTGAAAATGCTTTCAATAATTCTCCATTAATTATAACAGTGGTAGACACTTTATCTGAAGTTCCTACGTAGGAACAGAAGAGCCCATCTGTTTCTACCTTACTAGAAGTTATTTTTTTTTTTTTAAAGACTGATGTTTAATTTTTTAACCTATCAATGTAATTTTATGTTCTTTCCTTTTTTTCTGTTAAGGTCAAAGATAGTGATTTATTTTTTGTCTTTAATTACTTTTGTACTATTCTTTTTTAATTTTTTTATAGATTTAGGGGGTGTAAGTACAGTTTTGTTACATGGATATATGGCATAGTGGTGAAGTCTGGGCTTTTTGTGTAACCATCACCGGAATAGTGTACATTGTATCCATTAGGTAATTTCTCATCCCTCACCTCCTTCCCACACTTCCACCTTTCCAAGTCTCCAACGTCTGTTGTTCCACTCTATGTTCATGTGCACACATAATTTAGCTCCCACTTATTAGTGAGAACATTCACTATTTTACTTTCTGTTTCTGAGTTATTTCACTTAAGATAATGGCCTCCAATTCCATCCATGTTGCTACAAAAGCCATGATTTCATTCATATTTATGGCTGAGTAGTATTCCATGGCATATACATGCCATGTTTTCTTTATTCAGTCATTCGTTGGTGGACACTTATGTTGATTCCATATCTTTGCTATTGTGAATAGTGCTGCAATACACATAGGTGTGCAGGTATCTTTTTGATAGAATTATTTGTTTGCCTTGGTAGATACCCAATAGTAGTACTGTTGGATCAAATGGTATTTCTATTTTTAGTTCTTTGAGAAATCTTTTACTGTTTTCCATAGAAGTTGTATAATTTACATTCCCACCAACAATGTATAAACATTCCCTTTTCTCTGCATTCTTACCAATATCTATTGTATTTTGATTTTTTAGTAATACCCATCCTAACTGGTGTAAGATGGTATCTCATTGTGGTTTTAATTTGCACTTCTCTGATGATTAGTGATGTTGAGTGTTTTTTGATGCTTGTTGACCATTTGTATGTTTTCTTTTGAAGAATGTCTGTTGACGTCCTTTGCCCACTTTTTAGTGGGGTTATTTGTTTCTTTCTTGTTGAGTTGGAGTTCATTGTAGATTCTGGATATTAGCCCTTTGTTGGATGCATAGTTTGCAAATATTTTCTCCCATTCTGTAGGTTGTCTATTTGCTCTGTTGATTACACCTTTTGCTGTGCAGAAACTTTTTAGTTTAATTAAGTCCCATTTGTCTGTTTTTGTTTTTGTTGCATTTGCATTTGAGGTCTTAGTCAAATGTCCAAAAATTTTTTCGTAGCTTTTCTTCTAGAATTTTTATAATTTCAGGTCTTACATTTAAGTATTTACCTGTGTCAAGTTAATTTTTGTATATGGTGAGAGATATGGGTCTGGTTTTCTTCTTCTGCGTATGGCTATCCAATTTTCCTAGCAGCATTTATTGAATAGGGTGTCTTTTCTCCAGTGTATAATTTATTTTGATTGCTAAAACACCATTACAATTCATGGAGTGAAACTGACTCATTTTAATATATTGCTCTATTTGTTGCTGGTTCAGGACTTTTTTTCATCTTTGTTCATGAAAGAAGTTGATATGTAATTTTAATATTTTGTAATGCTATTGCTAGATTTTAATAGCAAGGTTAAGTTAGCTTCATAAAAAGAATGAGAAGCGTTTTCTCAGCTTTTTAATCCTCTGGAAAGGTGTGTGTGGGATGGGTGTTATTTTTTCCTCTGTGTTCGGAAGAATTCACTGGCGAAGTCAACTTAAGAGAATATTTCTTTGTGTAAAATTTTGAAGCAATTTAAAAAATACATTTAGAATTATTCAATTTCCTATTCTTCTGACGACATTGGCAAGTATTGTTTTGCAAGCAATCTTTTTATTTCATCTAAATTGTCGAACTGTAAAGTCATTCAAAATATCTTTTATTATCTTTTTAATGTCAGAAGGACCTATAGTGATGTTCTCTTTTTTTGTTCCTGATACTGGTAAATGGGTTTTCCCTCTTATTTTATTTGATCACCCCTGTGGGTGGTTAGCAATGTTGTTCTTCAAAAACAAGAAATTATTTTGCACTCAGTTAAATTTCTCTGTAGTGTGTTTGCTTTCTACTGCATTTCATTGATTTCTCCACTTACACCTTTATTATTTCATTTAATCTATTTTTTGTGTTTAATGTGCTGTTCCTTTTTTGACTTCTTGAGATGGAAACTTAGGTGTTGATTATAAGTACTTTTTCTTTTCTAATATAAGAACTTAAGGCTATAAGCATGGCTCTAAGAAATGCTACTTTGATAGCATTGCCAAAGTTATGGTATACCATACCACGAAAGTTTTTCTAATAAGGTTTTCTAACTTCCATTGTGATTTCTTCTTTTACTCATGTAAAAGTATATTCCTTAATTGCCAAAAGTTGGAGACTTTCTAGTTATCTATACTATTATTTTATAGTTTAATTCAACAGTGGCCACGAGCTTATTCTCTGTGTTATTCAATTATTTGAAATTTGTGCGGTGTGCACCGTCTGGGGGATGGACACACTTGAAGCTCTGACTAGGATGGGGCAAAGGCAATATGGGTAACCCAAACATTTGTACCCCATAATATGCTAACATAAAAAAAATTAAAAATTCACTTTGGCTGAATTAACACAGGAAAAAAAAAAGAAATTTGTTAAGATTAGTTTTGGGTACATATCCAACATGCATTTAAATATAATGTATATTTCCTCATAATTGAATTTACTGCTCAATTTATGCCAATAAGTCATTTGTTATGTTGTTCATACATTCTATATTCTTACAATTTTTGTTTCTTTTATTGTTTATGGATAGTAATGAGTTAAACTCGCTCATACGCTTTTGAATTTTTTTATTTCTCTTCTTACTTCTTCCAATTTTTGCTTATCTACCTATCATCTATCTATAGTCACATATATATATGTTACTAGGTTTATACAAATTTATAATTTTACATGCTGCTATTGGTTTGATCTTTTATCAATAGTTCTCTAGAAATTTATCCAGTCTTAAAATCTAGTTTCTTTTATACTAATGTAATACCCAGATTCATTTTGAATAGTGTTTTTATAGTGTATCTTTTCATGTCTTTTCACAGTAGCTTCCTGTGTTCTTATACTTAAGGTATACATCTAATAAATAGCATGGTTAGGTTTTATTTTTTAATCTTTTAGTCAGAACCTTTAAACCCTTTATATTTGATATAATTACTCATAAGGGTTTAATAGGTAATATCATACTATTTGTTTTCCATATAACCCACTTGTTTTATATTTTTTATGTCCTTTTTTACCTTCTTTAGGATTAATCAGTTATTTTTTACTATTCTATTTCCCTTTTATTAGTTTGTCAGTTATACATTCTTTTTCTTTGTCTTTTTGTGGTTACCATAGCTATTAAAACATGCATCTTTGACCATAATTGATTATTTTTTCACTGACCAGACAATACAAGGACTTTGGAATGGTTTGACTGAATTTGTCCCGCCCCTCCCCTTTTTGTTCTTATTATGACTCATTTTAATTCTGTATACATTGTAAAGCCCTCAAGCCATTAGTATTTTTGTTATTTAACATCAATATTCATTTATATTTAGTCGTATATTTATATTTACTCTTATTATCTTTCCTTATTCATTTCTTTCTTTCATTTTTTTCCACCTGACATTGTCTTCCTTCTCTCTGAAGATCTCTCTTTAATATTTATTTTTTTAGTTTACCTCTGGTAGCAACAAAATCTCTCAGTATTTGTTTATCTGAAAAATTTTATCTCATCTTAATTTTTAAAAGATATTTTCTCTGGGAATAAGATTCCCCTCTAGCACTTCAAATATCATTTCACTGTCTTTTAGTTTTATTGTTTAAGAGTGTACTGTCAATCTTGATGCTTTTGTAAGGCAATGTTTGTACTATCTTAAGTACTTTTATAATTGTCTTTGTTTTTGGATTTAAGCAGCTTTATTATGGTGTGCTTAGATGTAATTTTGCTTACATATAATGTTCTCGGGTTTGTCAGAACTTCTGAATTCTATGGTTGCTATCTTTCATCATTATTTGAATATTTGTGGCTATTATGTATTCAAATACTAATGCTACCCCATTTGCTCTCTGTTCTTCTTATGGAACCCAATTATATGCATATTATATTTTTTCATTATGTATTACATTTACCTTATGCTTTTCTGCATTTGCATTTTTTCTGTGCTTCAGTTTGCATGATTTTATTAATTCATTTTGCAGATTCTTATTCTCTATTCTATTGTGTCTAGTCTTCTATTATACCCATCTTTAGAGTTATTTCAATTATTTTTTAGGTTAAAATTTCATTTATTTATTTTTACATATTCTAATTTGCTGGTGAAATTCTCAATATTTTCATCTATTTTCTCCATCTTTTCCTCTTTTTTAAATACTAATCATATTTACTTAAAAGTTCTTGCCTGTTAATTTCCAATGTATTTATCAGTTTTTAATCTTGTTTTTTAAATTCATGTAGTCTTATCTTTTTGAATGTTTAGTAATTTATATTTGAATGTCATTCATAAATTTTGCTAGTGTAGTGTCTCCATATATTATCTTCCTGTAGCAATTTTTTTGGGGGGCCGGGAATAGGATGTGAGGGCTTAATTTAATCAGGAACGGAGCTAAGTCAAGATCATTTGCAGCTTTGGTATAATTTTTTCCCGACTTCTGGTTTGCTGCTATTCAGTGTATCATCTACTATTTCCATTCTGGAATTTAGTTTATTCACTTGTGTTTTTCTCCCTTGTAGACCATGAAATTTTATTTTTGTTTATTCAGTTTTATAAGAGTGTAAAAATCTACCGTCTATTTTTCAGAAGCTTCTTATCTCTCATCTGTGCAGCTTCAGAGAATGACAAATATCCTGTGAGGAAAACCTGTCATGTGTCAGGGTCATTCTACCCCTCCCTGCTCACTAGGATTTTAGCCCCACAGGTCTCAAATTTCATCTTTTATCCCATGAACCTACCAAAATCTCTGCTGTTTTCTCTGTCCCAGGAATTCATTCTGCTGCAAGAGGAAAGCCTGGATTCTCAGATTCTTTTTTTTTTTTTTTCATTTTGGAATATTATGGGGATACAAACACTTTGGTTACATATATTGCCTTTGCACCTCCTGAGTCAGAGCTACAAGCACGCCCATCCCCCAGAAAGTGCACGCGGCACCCATTAGGTGTGAATTTACCCATCTCCTTCTCCCTCCTCCCAGCTGCCCAACACCGGATGAATGTTACTTCCATATGTGCACAGATTCTTATCTTGAGGCCAGGATTGATGACTGTCATCAGGAAAAAACCGGCATCCGGTCTACCGAGCTTATTTACTATTTAAATTTGCCTCCATCCAAAATCTGGAGTCTCTGTAGTTTACCGTTTACTCCAGCAGTTCCCTAAGCCTTCACATTGCTATGACAAAATATCATAGACTGAGTAGCTTATAAACAACAAAAATTTATTTGTCGTGGTTCTGAAGTCTGGGAAGTCCATGATCAAGGCAAAAGTGTCTGGCTCATAAATGGTGTCTTTTCACTGTGTCCTCACATGGTGGAAGGGGAGAAGGAGCTCCCTTGGGCCTATTTTATAAGAGTACTAATCTCTCTCGTGAGGTCTCGGCCCTGATGATCTAGTGACTGCACAAAAGGCCTCACCTCCTAATATCATCACCTTGAAGTAAGGATTTCAAAATATAAATTTTGAGGAGGACACAAACATTCAGATTATAGCATACATGTGTATTTTTAATTAGTAAATTTTATTTTTAGAACAATTTTAGGTTTACAGAAAAATTAAGTAGAAAGTGCAGAGAGTTCATATGAATTTTAAAATTACCTTTGATTGTTCTCAACAGGAATGTTGATCTATTGCAAGATATCCACCTTACCAACAATTAGGATTACTACTACTTGAGTTGCTCAACATATTAAAAAGGAAACACTTAAAATCCACCACAAGTTCTCCAAGTTGTAAATAATCTACTTATATATTTAAAACACTGGAAAAATATTTTAGCAACTATAAAAAGGGTGAAAGAGCTCACAGAAGTTGATAATTAAAATATTAACGCAATAGCTAGATGATACAATTTATAAAAAGTTTTAATAAGAAGGTAGATTTAATTAATAAACACTTGAGAATTTGCTAGACTGATGAGATTATCAAAAATGAAAGTGAAAATAAGTATTTTTTTGCCTATTAAATCATCTCTGATAGCTGCTAGATATGACTTTCTATGTATTGGATTCTGATCCTTAATGCTGGCTGTTAGCTGGATTTTGATTTAAACTGCAAAACAATGCCTTGAAATCCTGGTGCTACCCTCTGCCTTACCAGCAGAATTGCTACTATTTTGAAATTACAGCAGCTCTGCTCCAACCTACCAGCTTATACTTAGATATTATTGTTAGAACAAATCCAGCCTGAGTTTACCATATTCCCTTCAACCATCATTTGGTTTACTCATCACCCTCCTTGATATTCACTCCATAATCAAATGAATTTCCTTATGCTTTCCCTTCTCACATTTCACTTTCTTCCTTTTCTATACCAAAGTCCTATTATTCATATTATTAAAGTACATATGGGTTATAATGATATTGGTTATAAATGTGATAGTGGTAAAATTGGAAATTTCAAACATTGGTAGTGCCAGGACAAACTAATAAATTATGTTAGGAAAGCAAACAGATATGATGAATGCACTAAATGTTCAAAAATAAGAGAATGGTTAGGAAAATTATTTATCAGTTTATATGTTTTTATAGACACAACACCTAGTACACATACTATTTTTAAATACTTACAAAAGAATTTACAACATCATGGGTAAAATAAAGACATTAAAAAAATCAAACAAAAAATATAGGGAAAATAAAATCAGAGGTATGAATGGTAAAAAAAAAAAAAACATGCATGAGATATTGTGTTGTCAGATTTTGGAGAAAAACTGATCTCTGCTTTTTGATCTTCCTACCAGCCAAGAGAAGAGAGAAGCACACTCAGTTGTAATACCCACAGGTGTCTGAAAGATAAAACAAAGCAGTTGATTAGAAACAATACTGTTTGTCCCAAGACCTGAGAGAAATTTCTGCCATAGGTAAGATCCCTCCTACCTAGATGTAATACTTTTCAAAAAAATTTTTTTGAGTAGAAAACTCCTTTTTCAAAAGAGATCTTACACAAATCCCCAATATTTAAACCAGTAAAATAGATAAAATGAACCTGTTCAGATATAAGGAAATTGGTATGATTTTCTTGGCAAAAAGAAGTCTTAGAAAGAACAAAAAAGGACAAAGCAGTAGAAAGAACCTCAACTTTCAGGTTGGGCAGACTAATACAGACATCAATTCAATCATTTACTGCCTAAGACTGAGCAAATTACTAAACTTTTGAATGTCAATTTCCTCAGCTTTGAACCTATCTTACAGGGTTATAAAGCTTAAAAAAATTTTAAAAAGTATGTAAAGGCCCTGGTACATAGAATGTGATAGAAAAATACTGATTTCCTTCCATCTTCTCTACTTTGATGATCTATATTTCTAATATCCTCTTAAATTGATTTTGTTATTTTAATAGATTTATATATTAGTTACGTTATAGGCAAGAGACTTTAGCGGGCCAGGGTTTATCAACTAGTTAATTAATTAATAATTAAGGTCGTGGTACTTGTGTCAGGGGCTTTGCCAGGCACTGTACTAATTGCTGGTATACACTTACGATTATTAATCTTCCTTTATATCTGTGGTTATATTCTCTCTTTCATATATAATGCTAAGGATATGCATCTTCTTATATTATTGATGTGCATTTTCTGCAGTTTATCTTTTTTTAATTGTCTTTTGAAGAGCCAGCACTCAAATTTATTTATAATTTCACTGTTTTTAATAAATTATTAATCTACATTTGTATCTTTATTGATTCTTCCCTGCTTTTCTTATATTCATTTAAAAGAATTATTTCTAGCTTCTTGACTTGAGAGATAAATTCATTTATTTTCATTGTTTCTTGTTTAATGTAAAATTATTTAAGTATTAAATTTTCTTTTGCATATAGGTTTGGCAGCATCCCACCAGTTTTAAACCTTTCATAATTATAATTTTGGTTTTATCTTTTATCAGAGTTAAGAGAATTTTTCTTTTAGCAGAAGCTACTTGTTGCCTCAGCACTCTAATATCAGTTAACTCCTTCTTATATAGTAATATATTTTGTTGACTGAGCACATGACAACCAACCTAAAAGAGCGAGGTTTCGTCATGTAACTAAGTTCAATGAAGTGACATGAGTGAAAGTGATGGGATGATGAACTGATGCAGACTCTTACTCTAAAAGGAAAAGAATGTCTTCCTCTTCTTAATGCCTAAAATGCAGACATGAAGGAGAGAGAAGCTGGAGCAGCTACCTGGGACTCCAGGGTAGAAATGGCAGGTTGAGGTGTATGAAATAAGCAAATAGAAGAAGCTTGGATTCCTGACACCAAGGAGGTGCCTTATCTACTGGGATGGCTTATGTAAGAATTGTCTGTGAGAAAGAAAGAAACTTTTTTCTCATTTAAGGATCTGTATTTTGAGGTCCGGCATCAGCAACTGTAATTATATCATAATACAGTTAATAGCATTTAGTTGCATTGTATTGTTATCAAAGAAAATATTAATAGAATGTACAGTTTATGCTTGGAATATGTTAAAATATTTTTAATTGCCTAATAGATGATTGAGTTTGTAAATATTTTATGTATTGCTTATTAGTTTTCAAAGTTATTTAACTGCGTATGTGTAAGCTTTGTATATATTTGTGTTATTCATTCTACCTAATTAATCATATTACTACTTTCTCTATTATGCAGCACACTGCTTCTATGGAATATTAATAGGTTCACCTCAAAATAAAATGTTTAATGCTCCCTATATGCTCTGCTTCCTGTTTTTATTGTAGTGGTTAATAACACAGACTCTGGACCAGATTGTTGACTCCCAGCTCCTGTGGATCAGGCAAGTTATTTACTCTTGCTTTTCCTCAGTTTCTGTGTCAGTAAAATAGGCGAAATGATAGTACCTAACTCGTAGGATTATTAGGAGGATTGTAAGATAAATATATGTTAAATACTTAGAACAAGGAAGTAAGCATATTTTTAAACAGCCACATATTGATACATTGCATACAAGAGGCTCTGAGAGGTAATGAAGTAATGGAATCTGCTTAATATTACTTATCCTAGCATTTCCCAAACATATTTGAGTGGGGATATGATGGTCATAGCCAGTTGAGGACAAAAATGTGTTCATGGAATATTTATTTTAAAACCAATTGAATTATATTATTCAGCTCCACTGCATATTAGAAATTCTTCACCTTACCATGGGATATATGAATGCTATTTAGGAAGTTTTTGAACCTCCCTGAAATTGACATGAGTTCTATGTGTATATGCATGGGTACATATTTCTGAGGACAAGATCCATAGAGTTTATCTGATTCTCAAATTTCTCCATATGTATTTTTATGTTTAACTGAAATATCAGAGACAAAAAAATTATGTTAAGTCTTCTACTGCTTTATTGTTCCTTTCTTCTGTTCCTGGTTGATCGTCTCAAGTTCACCCTGTACATTATGATTAAACTTTTTGTAGTATCAACGGATTTTCATTTTTTTAATATAATTTTAAATTTCTATAAATCCATTTTTATTTTAAGTCATTCTCTTACCATTTCGTGTGAATTTTATCTCTTTACATAGCTTTCTCCTGTTTTATAAAAAGCAATACGTTCTTGCATAGTTTCGTAAATGCTAATTGTTTTCTAATAGTATTTCCTTCTGGTTCCTGCAGCAAATCATTTTCAGAAACAAAACCAACCCTTCTGCTGGGTCATCCAGATGCTGTTTCCTATTATCTTGTATTGTTATTTCACATACATACTCAGGTTTTACCTTAATTTTAATTATTTTTCTCATTCTTAAGACAATATCTAACCACACTTCAAGTGTATCAGTTTAGATGGTGAGCAAACTTTCTTGTCCCGGAACATTTTCAGACAGTGATTTAGAATAATCTTTTCAGGTGTAAATTTGATTGGGAGGATGATCCATATATATTTCCCACATATTTCATAATTTCTATCGTTCTTTCTTCCTTTGAGAGAACATCTTTTTATACCCATAATTGGTACTCTATTAATCCAAAAGAATGCAAATATTTTTGCATAAAATATAACTGACCACAATGTGTATTTACCAGAGTTTTTCTGGATGTCATCACTTTCTGCTAGGATTTACTCGTAGGTTTTATACCAACAAAACCCACTGTGCTCTTTCCAGGATCCTACTGTGACTTGTTCCCAGTTGTTTTCATAGATCTGAAGTCTCTACTTGAATGTGGAAAGGTGTAGGTGAGAAGTAAATGAAACAATATTTAGCCCAATTCAACTAACAGTAGCTGAGGAGTAGAAAATAGCAAGTGCCTTTCTGCTGGATGAAATAGTCTCTTGGGGCAGATTTCAGGATGTTTCAAGGAATGGGTACTTTAGCAAGACAGCCCTTTATTTCTCACATCAATAGCTCTAACTCATCATAGTGTAAAACGACTAACACACCCTCCAAAAAAAATTCTATTTCTTTTCCTGTATTCAAAACCTTCGGTGATATCATCAACTTTCTTCAAGTCTTTCATATCTGAGAACTTACAAAGTATTCTGAAAAGCCACGTGGTATAGTGTCATGAGCAACACATTTAGAAGCAAACTATCTGGTTTCAAAACCCAGATCTGAGTATTCAATTTTCCTGGGTCTTCATTTCTTCATCTAACATGTTGCCATTATATCTTCCTACTAATGTCAAATAATTTTCATAATGATTAAATGGGAATCAAAAATATTTTGAAATTATAAACTATAGAAAACACACATATCAAAATTTGCAGAATGCAGCACAGGCAGTTGTTAGAGGGAAATTAAAGTATCAAATGCATTTATTAAAAAGTCCCAAATCCATGTTATAAGCTTCTACCTTAAGAATATCCCCCCAAAAGAGGTACAATGTAAACTCAAAGCAGGCAAAAGAAAGGAAATAATAAAGTTAATAGCAGAAATTGGTGAAATTGAAAACAAAATCAGTAGAGGAAGACCAGTGAAACCAAAAGCTGATTCTTTGATAAGGTCAGTAAAATCTATAAAAATCTTGCCAAACTGATCAAGATAAAAATGGAAGACATAAATTACCAATGTCAGAAATGAAAGAGAGAATATCACCACAAATACCACAGACATTAAAGGAATAAGAAGAATTATTATTATTATTTTTTTTTTTGAGACAAGGTCTCACTCTGTTGCCCAAGCTAGAGTGACATGGTCATATCTTACTGCAACCTCAAACTCTTGGGCTCAAGCAATCCTCCTACCTCAACCTCCCGAGTAGCTGGGACTACAGGCAAGTGCCACCATGCGTGACTAGTTTTTCGTTTTTGTTTTTGTTTTGGTTTTTTTTGTAGAGATGGGGGTCTTGCTATGTTGGTCAGGCTGCTCTCAAACAGCTGGCCTCAAGCAGTCCTCCAGATTGGCCTCCCAAAGTGCTAGGATTACAAGCATGAGCCGCTGCTCCCATCCAAGAAGAGAATTTTATGGCAACTTTTGCCATATTTTTTATAATTTTGACAAAATAGACAAATTCCTTTAATGACAAGCCTCCAAACTCACTTCCAAATAGCTCTATATCTACTACAGAATTGAATTCACCACTTCACTAGTGAAATCTACCAAATATTCAAGGAAGAAATAATAACAATTCTGCACAAACTCTTCCAGAAAATAGATGAGGTAAGAATGCATTTCAACTCAGTTTATTAGGCTGGCATTACCCTGACACCCATACCTGACAATGACATTAAAGAAAGAAAATTTCAGACAGTATTATTCATGAATATAGATGTAAAAATCTGTCACAAATACTAGTTACTATTATTTTTATTTATGTTATCTGTCCTAACATCTCTTTGACTGCACAGTATTTTTATTTCAATCTCTGTAACATCATCTACCTCTTGTTTTCCATTCACTCTGTTCTTGTCCTCTAATATTTCGGATTCAAAATGCCTCTCACCTGGATTATTACAATAACTTTCCAACTTGACTCCACACCTTCACTCCATTTTTTTCATTTTTTTGTTAGTTACACATATTTAAAACATAGCAGGGGATACCAGATCTTAATATCGATCTATGGTGTTTCTTGGATTTCTAATAAGACCATACAACTTAAGAAACTATGTTTAATAATTCTTTGTCTTCTTGTAACTTAAGATAGTGTTGTACACACATAAATATTACATATTTGTAAATACTTGTGATGATGGGATCAGATAGATTTGGTGGTAGATTAGAATAAAGCTTGGCATATCTGGCTCTTCTTCCAGATGCAAGAGTCATTTGGAAATACTCAAATTTGTTACCTGCCTCAGGGCCAGGCGTGGTGGCTCATGCCTGTAATCCTAGCACTCTGGGAGGCCAAGGCGGGCAGATTGTTTGAGCTCAGGAGTTCGAGACCAGCCTGAGCAAGAGCGAGACCCCGTCTCTACCAAAAATAGAAAGAAATTAATTGGGCAGCTAAAAATGTATAGAAAAAAATTAGCCGGGCATGGTGGCGCATACCTGTAGTCCCAGCTACTTGGGAGGCTGAGGCAGAAGGATTGCTTGAGCCCAGGAGTCTGAGGTTGCTGTGAGCTAGGCTGACGCCATGGCACTCACTCTAGCCAGGGCAACAAAGTGAGACTCTGTCTCAAAAAAAAAAAAAAAAAAAAAAAAAAATTTGTTACCTGCCTCTATTTTGCAGCACTTTTAAAACTGAAACCACATATGTAGGAGTGTGGGGATTTTCTGCATACCTGGTTCTGTAATTTTCTTGTCCAATGAATAATAAAAATATTTTCATACTTTTGGTTAGTTCATGACTATCCCTATTCACCCTTGATCTTTCTCCCTTCCCAACTCCAGGGTTGCTGTAAGCATGCTGCTTCTGCATACTGGAAGAACTTCCCTAATGCGTATAAACATAATGCTGACTTTGAATATTTAAAATATTCTTTAATGTAGTGCATAACATAACTTGGGGTACTGAAGTTTCCACTTAGCCACAAGAACTATTTATTTTCCCATTTATTGTAACTCACACACATTACTAAAGCAAATATATACCCACTCATACACACAAACGAGTTGCAGAGGCAACTCGTTTTAGCATAATTTCTTAGGCTGCCTAGAAAATTTTTACCTTCACTTTGAGTAGATATAGCTTAAGAAATATTCCTCTAAATATTTCATTTAATATGTAGGCACTTTCACTTTTTCTTTTGTTGTGCAGGTTTATATTTTAAAAAATACACATTTTAGAGGCATTATAGAAAAGATCAAAACATTGATACATAGCAAATTGCCTTTATACTTCCTAGGAGTCAGATATTATTTATAACCTAGAAATAAAAATAGAAATGTTGAGTAAAAATGTCATAAATAACAAATTTGCTTCATAAAATCACAAAGCATGGCATCAACATTCATATCTTCTGTGTCTAATCCATAAGATAGAAAAATAATAAAATCCATATTTTTATTATGTTCAAATAAGCAGAATGCCCAAAAGATTTATAATTTAAACATTATGCAGTAAGAGATGAGCATTTTTTTAGCAAAAGATACCAATAAATTTAGTTTTAATTTTAAAGATAATACTTTACTGGGAAAATGTAATCAATAATTTGTCTCTCAACCTCCGAACAATTAAGTTGTCCCTGTTTCCAAATACCCAATTGGAGAATTTCCAACTTTCCTACATCTCTATTGTATTATGAATAATGTTTCTAGCTCACTAATTTTGCTGCTAATCAAACACTAAAAAGAGATTCTTTATACTTTCAGATATGCTTTGAAAAAAGCCCTCCCAACATATGCACCAGGGAATTATAAGTTCATTAGTATACAGTTTTTCAAATTTTAGATTCATGGTTCATTACGTTACCTTAGAGATAAAAATACAATTTTACACTTATATGACAGTAAAAAGAATTAGAATTAACATCTGATTATGAGTTTTAATTTTTAAATTAATCTACAAGCATCTCTATTTTAAATATTTCAAATCAAAAACTACCTTTAATATTTTATCACATACAATACTTAAAATCTAAATTACATCCATTTAGAGTAATGCTTTCCAAAAACATGCAACATTTCTGGATTTCAAAAGAATTTCCATATTTTATAATATAGATTCTAATGAATACAAGCTTAAAAACATATACAGAATTAGCATTTTACAAACAGTCATCATACTTCTTATTTGATTCATTCTCTATTCAGTTAAAGTTTGTGGCTACATATTTCAATGGGAAATAAATTGCCTACAATAGAGTGATATGACATACCACTATAAATCACAGAAGCACCTATCACATCAATTCTGGCCATAGAAAATGCCTCATGTAGTTACTACATGCCACTAAAGCCTAAATTAGCACTGAGACCAATCCAGGAAGTTTAAGCACTAAGCCCTCTAAAACACTTTACCTAATTTGGAAAGACTTCCACCAATTTCTGTAAAGTTGTATAGAATAAAATATCCAGGTTGTGTGCTAGAAGAAATCCTAACCCAACTCATTCTTCTAGGAATATAAATTGAACAGACCTTATGGACCTGCTTTTCTAGCAATAACTCTGACCATAACTGTTTACTAGAAGTGGGGCCTGCCCATTAGATGGTATATTTGTGTATAAACACATTCTTTGTTTACAAAGCCTATAGAGGTAATATTATAAATTCCAACAATATATTTGTCTCAGTTCTTGTGATACCCTCTGCAAAAAAAAAAAAAAAAAAATGAAGTACATTGATACAGGATACTCTTTAAAAAATTGGCACTAAAATAAGAATTGGGGAAGAAATTTTCACTTTCTGTTTCATCCTGACTCAATTATTTCTTTAGTGTGTAGCAGAATTTTTTTTCTTAAACATCTTCTCTCTTCACAAGGAGACATGCTGAAATGCATAAGAAAATATTCTGCTATTGAATGTCCAGTCAAAATATGAAAATTATGTTCAGAATAAGAAATTGAAAAGAGAAAAACACATATACACATATACATGCACAAAAAATTGGTAAGGAAAGTCATTATAAATAATTTTTTCTAGGATATCAAAGGCTATGCAAGTAAAAAACTATATATTTCTTTATTTAATGTATAATGGAAGAGCCTAGGATGATCATCAAAGTTATATGACCAAAGAATTTGACTTTTTATTCAAGAATAATTGATGTTATTATTGACATCATACAAAATCATATAACTAAACTGTACTTACTGCCATTTATTCAGTTATTTTATATTTGAAAATATTAAAAAATTACCTATTGAGTACAATGTACACCATTCGAATGACGGATATATTAAAAGCCGAGACTTCTCCACTATGTAATTCAGCCATGTAACAAAAAACCACTTGTACATTGTAGCTCTAAATCTATTTAAATTTTAAAAAATTAAAAACAAAACAAAAAATGTAAATTTAAAAATTTCTTTTGAATACTAGAAAAGGTGCTGAAAATAGTGGATATCAGTAAGAACTTTTAAGATTTTGTAGAATCTTTCCCCTTTCTACTATGAATTGCTGCCAAATTCATAATTCTAAAATATAGCCTAACCATGTAATTTCCTTGTTCAGTTATCTTCGAGTAATTTCTTTAAAATCCTTTTTACCCATCCAGTGTGATTATAAACCAAATCCCTATGAATCTTTCTAACACGTCAGCTTCCCCTCTGCCGCCATGCCTCAGAACATGTCACATCTCCTTTAAAATGTATGCCTTCTTCTTTTATGCCTGGCTCATTCTGACCCTTTCCTTCCTATCCGTTCCTGATACCGAGTGTCTTGCACCTTTCTTGAATCATGCAAGTAATTCCAAATTTCTCCCTTGTCTGAATTACTGCAATAATTGGAAATTAGACCTTGAAGGATTGCATATGATGATACAGGTAATACCCAGTAAATTAATGTGCTCCAAAAGTTTATTTATCAGTTACTTGTTAGAAGGTGAAAATTCATTTGCCCACAAAAATGCTAAATATAATGAATAGTCCAGGCCATATTTTGAATAATGTGAAATGTGGATGAAATATATTATTGATAAAAATATAATTTCCAAAAGTTCCATGAAAAGATGCATACCACACTCCAGTTCAAAAGCTGGAAGTCAAACGTGTATCACTCTTTCATTTTCTAGTCTCTGTACTTTCTTGGCAAATTATCTAGTGCTGGATACATAGTAGTTGCTTTTTCTGGTTATTCATTGCTTCAAAACTAGGCACTCTAAATTGACTGGCTTGAAAGAATAATTATTTAATTTGTTTAAAATTTTGCAGCCTGGGCTGTGCTTAGCTACTGATTCTTCTGTTTGTCTTGTTGCTGGTCACTTCTGTGGGTGAATTCAGCTGGCAAGTCAGCTGGGGGAAGGAGGGAATTCGAGAGAACTGGACATCTCTCTCTTTCCGTGTAGTCATAGAGCCCCTCATTTCCTTGGTGCTTCTCACATGCTCTTTCTAGAAGTATAGCTGAACTATGGTTCTCATAAGTGCAAAAGTGGAAACTTATGGACTTTTTAGGGCTTAGGCCTGACACTGGCACCATGTCACTCTGACACATTCTTTTGATTAAGCACATAATTGGTCCAGCCTGGATTTTATGGGAGACAATTGCAAAAGGGGATGAATACTAGGAAACTGGTTCATTGGGGCCACCATTGGAACAGACTGCCATAGGGCTTAATCACAGTAATATAGAACAATGTATTCTAGTCTCTAATTGCTGGGAAAAAGATAAATTTAGCGTTTTGGCAACTCACAAAATTCAATTAAATAGAAATTAAATGCTTTGATATGTACAAAGTGTGACTTTTTTATTCTTTTGACAAATTTCTACTTCACCACAATTTGAGTTATACTACCTACCAATGGAAATTAGATTAAGAAGTTTTCACTTTTTTCTATGGTGATTTCTGCTTTATAATGCTGAATAATACTTCGGACTCATATTCCACATACTCAGAATAAGTATGCAAACCATTGGCTTCTTTCCCCTACCCAAATATTTGATTTGAAGTAGGCTTCAATTTCATAATCTCATGTGACCTTAGAAAGCAATTCATTAGCATTGAATAGAAAAAATAATTAATTAAAGCATCCAAAATCATGTCCTTGCCAGATTAATATTTAAAGATACCACAATTACTTCTCATTTTTGTAAATCAGAATGCAAATATTAGTCCTGACAGCTTGTATGAATAATGTCAGAGTAAAGTGGGAACTTGGACACTCCCTTCAAATTTCACCCTCTATATGTCTTTATAGGAGGAAAAAAAAGGTACTGGTTAGCGTCTTTTGATTGCAAAACCAGATACCCTATTTAGGTAATCTAAATAATGTTAGGTAGTCAGGATGAAGGTACAAAATACAAAACGAAGAAAACAAGAATTTGAAGTGATCCAAAGGTTGTCATAAAAAAAGACTATGACATACATAGGTCCCAGAGATGATTTAAGACTCAAGACATTTTTAGAAAGGAAATCTTATCCCTTATCAGTCTCAGAAAGTTGTCAGTTAACCACTATTTACTTATTCTTGCTTTTATCACTTGCAAATTTCAAGCTCTACCCTTTACCTTTTCTCTCTTTTGGTTTCTATTTACTCATGCATCTGGCTGTTATTTTCATCTGGGATGTTCAGTGACATTTGGGATAGGACATTTATTAATAGGGCAAGGATCTTCCACACAGTGTACAATATCAGTTGGTCCTCAGACACTAAATGCCTATAGCACACATGGTCATTGTGGCAGCTGAAAGCACACCTTGTCAACTGCCCTAGAGGGTGGTTATCTCTCCTTCCCATACTCAGGAAAGAACTACATAGAGCAACATGAGCTTCTGTTTCCTTTCTGGCTAACGAATATTTAGTTGTCCTGGTATGTAACAGATAAGAGTTCACAAATACTGACTGTTTTATACCATATTTATTTGACTGAATAAAAATTAAAAGACCAGGCTGGCCGTTGTGGCTCACACTTGTAATCCCAGCAACTTTGGGAAGCTAAGGTGGAAGGATCACTTGAAACCAGGAGTTTGAGATCAGCCTGGGCAGCATAGTGGGACCTCGTCTCTAGAAAAAATTAAAAAAAAAAAAATTAACCAGGCACAATGGTGCTCACTTATAATCCTAGCTACTTGGGAGGCTGAGACCAGAGGATTTCTTAAGCCCAGGAGTTGAAAGATACAGTGAGCTATGATTGCACCACTGTAACCACTGCACTCCAGGCTGGGTGACAGAGCAACATCCTGTCTCTAAAAAAGAAAATTAAAAATAAATAAATAAATACATAAATAAAAAGACCATAATATTATTAATAATATATACTCGTCTAAAAGTACTGGGTATTTACCAAATTGATTTGAAAACTATGTTCATACAAAAATCTGCAAGTCAAGCATAAGAAAAGATGCTCAACATCCCGTTAGAGAAATGTAAATCAAAATCCCAATGAGATGTCACTTCATAGCCATGACATGGCTGTGATAAAAAAGATGGACAATAATAAGTGTTGGTGAGGATGTGGAGAAATTGAAACTCTGATACATTGCTGGTGGGAATGTAAAATGATACAGCTCCTTTGGAAAACAGTTTGGCAGTTCCTCAAAGTGTTAAGCATAGAGTTACCGTATGACCCAGCAATTCCACTTATAAGTATATACCCAAGAGAAATAAAAACACATATTCATGCAAAATTTGCACATAAATGTTTATAGCACCACTATTCTTAATAGCCAAAAAGTGGAAACAATCCAAATGTCCATCAACTGATGAAAAGATAAACAAAGTGTGGTATATCCATATAATGGAATACTATCCAGACATAAAAAGAAATGAATGCTGATTGATAAATACTGTGAATGTACTAAAAACACTGAAATACACATTTTAAATGAGTGAATTGTATGTGAATTATATCTCAATAATTTTTTTAATGATAAAGCTGAAAATCAATTCTGTATGAGTGTTTATAGAAGCTTTATATATAATCACCAAAGTCTGAAAGCACAAAGATGTCTTTCAGTAGGTAAAAGGTTAAACAAACTGCGATATATCCACACAATGGCATACCATTTAATAATAAAAAGGAAAGAGCTATCGAGTCAAGCAAAAAACGTGTGTAACTCTTACAAGCATATTACTAAGTGAAATAAGTTGATCTGAAAGGCTACAAACTGAATAATTCCATTTATATGACATTCTGGAAAAGGCAAAACTGTAGAGTTAGTAAACACAGCAGTGGTTACCAAGGGTTCCAGGAGAGGGCAAATTTGAATAGATGAAATACAGGAATATTTTAGGGCAATGAAACTATTCTGTATGATACTGTAGTGGTGGATACATGACATCAAATTCATTTGTCAAAAGCAATATAACTTTACAGCACAAAGTTAGGCAAATTAAAACAAAATCAGTTAGGAGATAAAGGAATCCCAGGATAGAAGACAAACTATGACAAAATAATCTAACTATATTACAAATGGATGAAATAATCTCACTGAAGGAAGGAAGGAAAAGGTGCTCACCAAAGCAACTTCAGAAATTAGTGGAGTCTGTAAAACTAAAGATAAAAGGCACTGTAAATAAGCATTGTAGAGTAATTGACAAAGTTGCTTCTCGTAGGGTTGCAGGTTAACAATTCTGATGCTACCATACATATACACTGGAACCGAACAACTAAGTGAATGTATGGTGGATAGTGGAGCCAGGTTCCTCACTGTTAGTGTGGTAATTTACAAATAAGCAAGAGGAACAGGCTGGAATGATACATGTAGTAATGGATTAGAGTTGGAGATATCAGTATGAACTCACTTAATTTAATATATACATTATTTAATTTAATCTATATATTACAGATGGACATATGAAAATATTTACAGATATGTGTATATACTAGGGTTAGTATACACGTGTATCTTTTCACTCTGTCAGCTGAGAAGGCCTAGAAGAATGACACTCTATTAGCAATAAGCACACCTAGTGCCCAGATATTCCTTTTTAATGTAATAAAAGCAACCAGGGCTCCTTGGAAAAATTGCTGGTTCCAGAATTGAGGAACATAATATACAAGATGTGCTTGAAACATACTGTAGTACCATAAAGTAAGGAAGTGCTAAAACACACACACACACACACACACACAATGATGGGGCTATATCAAAGGGACATAGGAGCCAACTGAAAGAGCTCCCAATGTCAAAAGCTGGAAAAATTTGAGCAAAAGAATAAATAAAGTAGTATGAATTCTTGCCGTCCAGCCAGGTTCATTTGCCTGCTGCCCAAGAAGCCAACATGCTGAGACAGCCTAGTTTGCCACAGAGAAAGAGTATATTCTGCATAGCGCTAAGTGGGGAGATGCGAGAAATTTCTCAAATCTGCCTCTCCAAGAATTAGGGAGACAGGGTTTTTAAAGATAGTTTGGCACAGGCAATTGAGTCTGCTAATTGGCTGGGTTCAGGGCGGAACCATAGGGTTATAGAAATTGCCCTCTTTGCTGACCAGGTTCTTGGGTGGGGGTCACAAGACCAGTTGAATCGGTTTCTCGGTATGGGCCGTTGGTCTGAATGTATCAGCTGTTCCACTGGAATGTGGGACCTGGAAGATATCTCAGAAACTACCCCTAGGTTTCAAAAAGTGATGTTGTCTATGGAGAAAGTTAAGACTCTTTATGACCACCAGCTATGTGGCTCCAGAGTGGCGGTTATAGAGAAGCAAACAGGGGATAGTGGCTAATTATTATCATTATTTTTAGCTAGGCCCTCACCACAGTTCTTGCCTTGCACCCCTTCATTAATTTGTAAGGGTGGTTTCGGGATTATAATTCAAAGTATAAAATAAATATCCATCAGTCTACATTAATATAAATGCATGACTGGATAGGTAAATAAATGGGGGAGAATAAACAAACCTTCCATGCAGAAGAATTCCAAATAATTTATGTAGGTACTTGGCCCTTTAAGAGGAGGAGCAAAACTCCCAATCTTCTGTCTCGCCTGCCTATCAAAACCTTTCCTTTTTTTCAAAGCAGAGATCAAACCCTACTTCTTTTACATACTTATATAACCTGTTCACTCTTCCATACCACCACTGATCTTTCTCTTTCCTAAACACTATATGTGGTCTTCCTGTAGTGACTTCGTTCTAAGAAATACAGCATGGAAAGAGAGAAAATTAAAAAAATAACTTTACAATGGAGAAATCTGACAATATCTCAGCCATGTGATCAAGTTTAATATCAACAGTGATGTCATGTTGATAGAACATACTAGTGATATAATGCAATGATAACAGAACTTTACTCTGAGGCCTTACTCCCAAAAATCTTTAACCAGTCTAATCATGAGAAATCCTAATTTCTCTGTCTAATCAGACAAATTCTAATTAAGGGACATTCTACAAAATATATGACCAGTACTCCTCAAAAAATACCTGCTCAGTCCTCCTCAAACATCATCAAAACAAGGACAATCTGAGAAGCAACACAGCCAAGAGGAACCTAAGGAGAAATGCTTCCTAAATGTAATGTGTACACTGATGGGATCCTGCCACAGTAAAAAATATTAGGTGAAAACTAAGGAAACCCAAATAAAGTATACACTTTATAATAGTTAATGATGATGGACTAATATTGGTTAATTAATTTAACATTTGCAACATACTAATGTAATATGATATAGTAATGGAAATAGCAGCTCTCTTTACTATCTTCAAACCTTTTCTGTATATCTAAAACTATTCTAAAGTTGAAAGCCTATTAAAAATTAGAGATCATCTAGGGATTATATAATACCACTGTTAGACTTTGATCTTGCACTACATGCTCTATCATTTTTTGTCAGGATTCCTGCCCGACAACATAGTGCCTTTGATGGCTGTGGCCCCAGTGGAAGATCAACTTCCTCTTTGCCTGGCTTAGCTGTGAGAGACACTTGCCAAGATCCTCAAAACAGTGAAACTTAGCGCTCAGTCTTTTCAGGGACTCATGGAGCCTTCTTCTTCTAAGACCCTACATACCTAGAGGGCCTCTACTCTGTGGAACCTGCATTCCTTTTCTCCTTTCCACTCCCTCCCATTTCCCACTTGGGACTGAGGACCAACTCTCTCCTTTCCCCGCCAGCTCTGCAAACACAAGGCCTCCACCATCCCTGCCTCATTCTGTCTCATAACGTGGATTCATGTCTCAAGAAGAAGTGCTTACTGTTTTGAAAAATCTGCAACTAAAATGACAACCTAATCTATTTACCTTTTCTTGTTTGATGGGCAGGATGACTGCAAAATGACTCCTTAGAAACACAACGGCAGGGCTTCCTTCTCAGAAACCAGATGGAGAGAGGGAGGGAATTACATTCACAACGAGCAAGGCACCTTCCCCCAGTGGTAGATAGACAAAATGCTTCTTCTAAAGCACCAACCAACCAACAAATGAACAAATAACAATCCCCTCTCCCATTTCTAAAAATATTTTTTTTTTTTTGAGACAGAGTCTCACTCTTTTGCCGGGGCTAGAGTGAGTGCCATGGCGTCAGCCTAGCTCACAGCAACCTCAAACTCCTGGGCTCAAGCGATCCTTCTGCCTCAGCCTCCTGAGTAGCTGGGACTACAGGCATGTGCCACCATGCCCGGCTAATTTTTTTTTTTCTATATATTTTTAGTTGTCCGATTAATTTCTTTCTATTTTTAGTAGAGATGGGGTCTTGCTCTTGCTCAGGCTGGTTTCGAACTCCTGAGCTCAAACAATCTGCCCGCCTCGGCCTCCCAGAGTGCTAGGATTACAGGCGTGAGCCACCGCGTCCGGCCCTAAAAATATATTTTAAAATTTTATTTCTCAGGCTGCCTAAATCTCTAAGTAAAATCCTAAGGTTGGGAATATATTGGGATGCACGTTATTAGATGAGAATTTTTCATTCTAGGACCCCAAATAAACACCGGACTATCAGATTTCATTAGATGATATAGCTACATGGTGCAGAATATGACCACCTCACACACGAGAAATCAGCTACGAGTACTTGGTCAGGAGCTTTTCTGGGTTTGGTGATTTCTCCCAGAAAGGAGTTACTAGTTTGGCAGACAGCATGATCTCTTCCGATGTGAAAAACAACAACAACAGAAACCATATATATGGAAAAATGCAATCTATTGCAGAATAGTATTTTTGATAAAAGTATGTATTAGTAGTATTAAATACTATCAAAATAGTATTTTGATAAAAAAGTATGTATTTTTCAACCTTTTGCTCATTTTTTGTCTTTACTCAGTGGGAATATAGCTTCAGCTGAGAGTTGTTAAAACAGCACACAAGTAAAAAATAAAGTTGAATTTTAGCTTCTTCATTTCAAAACTTGAGGTTATGCTACACCGTAAGATTCGGGAGAATGTGTGATCAGTCAATTTCTACACCCCCATCCCTCCAATCAATGATGAAAAACTAGTCACTATTGAGTCTATGAGTAAAAGACCAGAGACCTGCTCTTTTATACCCCTTCATCAGCACCCTGTCTTTGACACATTCACAGTGTGGCTGGAGGAGCAGAATATGTGTTCTGTGTGGCCCACGGGGGCACAGCAGTGACTGAATCAGAACACACGCTTTGGGAGTCTTGTCTTCAGGAAATAGAAGCTTACTGTGCTTCAGTATGTGGACCAATAAATTGAATGAACGACGCACACCTCATCAGTCACCACGCAGGAACGTGGACGTGACTAAGGCCCAGGTGCCTCGCTCTCCTTACTGAGAGGCACTTTGTCAACCCCCAAGATTTAGAAGCAACTCCAGGTGAAAGGGAGAAGAAACATTAGGGTAGGCAGTGGCAAATAATGAGTATCAGAACTACAGGTTGTCAGTAAGTGGTGTTTCTAGGGTGAGATTTGGGGGTGAGGAGTAGGATATGGCTCCACTGGATGTGGTTAATTAACTGAAGTGAAAGCTGGAGAAGAGGAAAATGAAGAGAGAAAAAGGAAAAGAGGAGTTTAAGAGTTATGGCGACAGTGATATTTAGTCTCCTGGTTACAATAATATCCTTCTACTACTATTCCTTCCAGCACTACTGACCTTATCACTTACTCGCAGTGGTATTATATCTAATTTCAGGTAATCAGTACCAAGCAAGTTCAGGAATGAGAGAAATCTATTGATAATAGGAATTGCTGGGGCGAATTTCATGGAGAAGGAGAGGGATGCATTAAGTATAATAATTTAAAGGACTATACTAGGTATAGAGAAGAAAAACAGAGACAATCCAGATGAGGGTGACAGCGTGGGGAAACGAAGATTGAGGTGAAACGAGACTGGCGTGTTCTGGGGTAAGCAGGACACTGCACTAACTTTGTCGTTACTAGTCCTTATATTCTCCTCTAGGATTGTCAACACTGTGGCAGTTGAGAATAACAGGAAGGGCCATTTTATGACAAATGGACCTGACCACAAAGAAAAGAGCTTGAGAGCACTGACACAGTTCACACATGCTACAAACAACCATCTTCAGCCAGTGAAGCCATCCACTTGCGCCAGACTCAAATGATGACCTTGATGTAAAAGGTTCCATTATCACAACACTTCTGATCATCAAGGCTCTCCAGGTGCCTAAACTCTTTCCTTTAATATTCTACAGTGTGTTTATTTTCATGGCTATAAAGTCATACTCACATTTGCAATGATATTTACTACGATATTGCAGAGTATTTTAACTGATGTTAGTTCAAATCAATTCTGGAGAAACTTTCCAGCCAAGGGAATTACAAGCTAGCTGGTTGACATTGGAGGTCAAATACTCCAGGGTACGGGTCTCAAATCACTTAATTCTTCACAGCAAATTAGAAATGGGACTCCAGCTGGTGCTAAAGAATAAGACAGACTTGCTGTATAAGGGCAAGCTGCTGCTTGGATTTTGAGTCTTTATATTCCTAAAATAAAAAATGTGAGATTCAATTCCCACCCCCCAATCTCATTCTTTCAGAGCAAAAGATTTCTTAACAACAGCAAAAATCTGGCCACCTCATTTCAATACATAAATGTTGCCAAGGTATAAAAATAAAATATGATTTAAACAGCAACCTGTAATCTCCTGTTGACGACCAGCTGTGCCTCCTATTAGTATTAATGGAAGTTACACAGGCATAATAAAAAGGAGGAGAAAATGCCACCTTATGCTTTTTGCGCACCTTAACATTTTTACAGCAAGTCTGATTACAAGGGTTTACTTGAGCAGCAATTAAACACTGATTGATTACTTAGAACAATTTGTATTCCAGGCAACATGCAAATGGCAATGAAATTCTCAGATAAGGAATGGAATAAATTCTTCTCACATCAGGAAGAGAATCACATCCTTTAACAGAAAATGTTTTCTTATATGGAGAAAAGTTCACTATAAGTTTTTTTAGTAATACATTTTTAACCCAAAAACAATAGCCTTGATTTGGTTTTAGAAAGAATAAATGGTAATGATTTTTGCAAATAATACTTCCCACTTCACTTTTAGATTACAGTTCTCTATGATGACTAACCATATGGATGGCAAGTATAATATTCACTCACAATTATACTGACTTTGGCTATACAACTATAAACAATATTTGTTATCAAATTTTGACATTGCAGAAATAATATCTACTTTTAAATTAAGATAGAAGTGAAAGATTTATTTATTAAATGTCTATCATGTGCCAGACAGCCAGACATTGTTCTAGGTGTAGGCAGTACAGCAGAGAATACACAATACTCATGGTACACAAAGAGAAGCTAACAACAAACAAGTATACAAATACAGAAATGATGTCAGTGTGTATAAAGTGAAGAAAATTATTAGGAGAAAGAGATGGGTATTGATGTGTATATGTGCCTGTTCATATTCAGGAGAAAATGATGGAAAGAGAAAAGTCAAAGATTATACTTGCTGTGTCCTATGAATGGCATATGCTGATCCAACACTGAATGGTTGCCGGCTCTGCATCATTTTGGTATTAATCCAAGGCCAAAGAATAGAAAGAGCTAAGAAGTTGGTGTGCTGGATAAATAGTAACACCATAGTGCCTGATGTATACGCTGGAGAAGAATGGGGAAGATATGAGATCAGAGATGTAGGAAGGTTCAGATCATTTCAGTCATCATAGACTATTCTAAGGAATATGGGGTTTTCTTTAATGAGAATCCATTGATAAGTTTTTAACAGAGGAGTGTTATGATTTAAATCAATCTAATTGTTATATGTATATTATAGAACATGTTATAAATGTAGCCTACTTTGGAATGTGCCTTTTTCCTGAAAAACTAGCAGATATATTACTTTTTAACTTCTTAACAATTGAATATAAAAGAGAAACTTCACAAGCACCACATGTACTCACCATCAAACTGGTATTAACTGATCAACACATAAATGCACATATAAGAAAAACATCTATTGGATGTTGGGCAGGGGGGGGAGGGGGAAGGAGGGAGGAGGGGACAGGTATTTGCATACACAAAGAGTGCAATGCGCACCACCCGAAGGATGGACATATTTGAAACTCGGACTTAGGGGGAGAGAGGGGGGTAAGGGCAACATACGTAACCTAAACATCTGTACCCCCATAATATACTGAAATAAAAAAAAAGAGAAACTTCAGTTAATAATGTTATAATCAGTTGTGTTTAAAAATGAAAGCCAGAAATTGTTACTGCTTTAAGGTATTGTTATCATGAATGGCAGGGGAAGGTGGAAGAAAAGGAAATAAAGAGTTATGATGTCTTTAAAAACAAAAAATTAGGAACAACTAGTTAAGATCATATTGTCCAGCAATTTGCCTTTTTGGGACTGGGATAAATGGTTGTTTATGTTCTTTGTGCAGATTTCCAGGTATAAAGACTTCACATCTTCTTTAGTAGTCCATGCTAGTATTTTATTTTTGACATAGAGAAGTTTTATTTCTTATATCCAATTAAACTGTCTCATAATTTATTAAACCATTTCCTGACCTGATGTCAAAATAGAAAACAACTGCTCACTATACTTATTAAAAAAACCTATTTAAATACAATAATTTATTCAAACTTAGCTAGCTTTATCTTCTCTGGGCTAAATGATCTCAAACTCTTTAATCATTCTCTATTTTTATCACTTTAGTCAAATTTGTCTTATTTTCAGGACAATCTAAAGTATAAATTGCTTCTTGTATCAATGCATCGTATGAGTTTATTAGAAATTTGTGTTCTAAGTTCAGCAATTTATCTTAGTTCAAATTATGGGAGAAAGATGACATAGTATTTAATACATTATATTTGTCAAACTCTGTGGTAGAACTCATCACGTACGCATGGATTTACTATATGTATCAACTACAAATATATATATGTTTACTTAGGATATGGCTGATACATACAGTGATATGTAACACGTATACAGCCATATATAACATACATACACATATTATTTGTTTCTTATTTTAGCACAGAAAAACATGATATGGAGATTATTATTCTTTAAACATCAGGATTATTATGGGTCATAGATTAGACTAGACTAGACTAGAATAGCAAAATAGATTCTGTAGGGGAACATATTACTCTTCAAAGCAGATCAGTAAAATAGAAGATGTATTGAATGTAGGAATTATGCCCAAGGATCCAGGATCTGCCACCCATCAGTCTTGTGGAGATATAGCATTATCATTACTGAGCATCAATTTTCTTAACTATATGATAATAAAAAGAGTCTGATGCACAGCTTAACAAAATAGGAACTCTAAAAGTTAGCATCATTCTCCATGAATAAAACTAAAAATGCACTTTATAAATTATATCGTATTTAAAACAAACAATATCTACAATTTTCTATTGTTTTAATAACTCTTACCAGAAAAAAAAAAAGGAAATTAGGAATCAGATACTCCAATAAAACACATAAGCATCAGTTTCTCTATCTTTAAATTCAGATTATTATGATAATTAAATCAGAGATTATGTGTAATGGTCTGGGCATACAGTAGATGATCAATAAAGTCAGCTATTTTTATTAGTTCTAAGTAAAATTAATGATTAGCTATGCATGGTTTAAAAGAGGATGCAAGGCAGCAATCAATGGTAGTTAAGGCTAGTATGGATGAAAGGTGGCTCTGTCCATATACTCTAGTCATTCATTATCCAGGAACAACAAGTGTGGGCCAGGAGAAATCTTTCCCTGGAACAATAGTGGATGCCAAGATCCTAACAGCTCAATACAATCTCTTAGAAAGAAACATTTGGTGGCCTTTAAATAGAAAGCATCATGCCAAAAGAATGTTTTTGCTTCTCCATTTTCAATCTCTAAATTGCAAATAGTTATGTTGAAAAATGCTTCTCAACTGAAAGATGTATTATATTCTTTAGGGGGCCAAAGTCAATCCTGAAATACCTTAACGCTGTCATATCCTAAAGGTGGTGCTGGGTTGTGGGTTGGGCAAAAAAAATCATAAAGTCCTTAAGAAACAAATGGGTGTGTGTATAACACAGATGGCTGGAATAAATTATGGGACTCAAAAAGCAACTCAATTTACTTAGTTTTAAAATCCATTTGGACATTTATCAAAGTTCACATTGTTAAATGTATTTGTGCTACTTGGAAGAATCATAGTAATCAGCATTCCTTAGTACTCCCTACCCCGCAAAAAAGGAATAAGAAACAAAACCCTACAAGCTCTTTTAATTGAAGGCGCAAACAAGATCATTGAATTTGTAAGTTCAGTGATGACATCTTGAGCAATAATTGGAATAACTACGATGAATGGTTTAAAATATACACACACACACACATATGTATATGTATACATATATATAGGCACATACAACATATACAATGGCATAAACATGTAACATATCAGTTTCTCTGAAAGAATGTTAAAATTCTTTAGGAATGGTTATTCTGCTTAAGATAAAAACTACCAAATAATCTTTCTCTTGAATTCTGCAAATTAGATGGAAATATTAAAAATATAATATAACATTTTTAATAAATGAAGAAGAGACTTCTCAGAATATTTGAAAACACAAAACTAATGAAATTCTTTGAATATGTTGAAGACAAGAAATAAGGAAATGGAAATATTTTCAAATTTTTGGAAAATACAATAGGTACTTTGCATAAATATTTATCAAGTATTGTCAAGTGAGTTGTTAAGACAAGAATAAAACAGGAAATATGTTTTTCACAGTAAGCTTTTAGCTTGACTTTCTCTGGTTGATATACATGATAAATTTCAATTTCTCAACATGAAAAAATGCACTGGGATGGGTACTGTTGGGAAAGTACATAAATATATTGATTTTTAATACATTTGCTATTTAATCAACATATATTTAGAACACATCTAGTTAATTCTAGACACTTATAGACTGAGGGATTCAAAGATTAATAAGACATAGTCCTTGCCCTTGAACAGTTCTCTCTGGTGGATGAGACAAACACATAAATGTACAATATTGAATATTAAATGCTAATATGGAAGTATGAAAAGATAAGGGACCATTGCCTACCATCTGTTTCAGGTATTTATTCAAAAATATTTATTGAGCATTTACAGTATACTAGGCACTGGTTCAGACATTGGTGATACAGCCCTGAACACAACCTGAAGAACTTACATTCTAGGAGGAGAAGGCAAGCAATGAACACACACATAATTAAAACAAATGTCATTTGTATTATATGCTATGGAGAAAAAACAGGAAAAGGGGAGATAGTAAATGTGAGAAATGGGAGCTGCAATTTTAAACATGGTGGTCAGAGAAGACCTTGCTGAGAAGGTGACCTGTATGCAAATGCCTGAAGCTGATGAGGGCTGGCTGTTGGAATATCTGGTGGAATATCATTGCAGGTAAAGGGAACAGCAAGTGGAAAAATCTGTGTGGATGGAATTGGAGTGAACAAGAATAGGAGGAATTAGGGGGAGAGAAAAAATAAGAAGCTAGATCTCACATGCCTTGGAGGCCATTGTATGGACATTTTCCTACTGAGTGAAATGGGAAGACATGATGGGTTTGGAGCAAAAGATGGAAAGGATTATTGTTGCATGATTAAATAGATTAATATTCAAACAATTATTTTGTAATAGGACATTATCCAAACTTTCAGATGATTTTGTGTAATTAGATAAAGCTTATATAGTTCTTGTCATTTGCCAGTTTCTATAACTCTTAAAAAATTTGTATCCAAAACTATGATGATATTAATAATTATTTTGTAAGAAATAGACTATAGAACATAACAGACAATTTTGGTTTTATTTTTGATATAAAGTACCTCATATAAAAAATTACAGATTGCCTGATATGTGCAAAGCACCAGGGTAGAAGTAATAAGGGTTGTACATGCATGCACACACATACAAACTTATAAAAGTTATGTGCATTAGTGTATTTGCTCATAATGCAATGAAGTTTTTAAAATAAACTTTTACTCTTTCATATAGTTAATTAATATGTGTTTGTTACTCATCCATGTTATTTAGACACTATGATATTATGTTATTTGATTTATTGATATATACTCTTGATATATATATGTCTTTTCCTGTTAATATTCTTCTACAATCTTATTTCTAATGACTACATAAATTTGAATTATGTGTATTTACATCATTCATAAGCACTTATATTAATAATTAGTTATTAATCAGTCACCTGTTATAGGGCATATATATTGTTACCTTTTTAATTTTGTATAAACAACTTTGGAATGAACCATGTTTTGGAATAAATTTTGCATACAAGAATAATATTTTTCTTAAAAATATCAGAAATGGAGTTGCTGAGTCAAAAAGAATGCATACATTTAAGGTATTTAAAAGTTTGGCTATTGCTTTGGTTTGAATGTTTTTGGCTTCTTTAAATTCACATGTTGAAACCTAATCATCAATGTGGGGATGTTAGAAGGTGATCAGATCATGAGGGCAGAGTCCTAATGAATGGGATTAGGGCCCTTATAAGAGATCTGGAGAGCTGCCTAGTTATCTTCTACCACTTGAGGACACAGTAAGAAGATGCCATCTATTGAACCAGAAAGTGGGCCCTCACCAGACACCAAATCTGCCAATGCCTTGATCTTGAACTTCCCAGCCTCCAGAACTATGAGAAATAAATTTCTGTTGTTTATAAGCTACCCATATTATGGTATTTTGTTATCACAGCTAAATGTATTATATTAAGACAGCTATGTAGCAGTGTAGGTTTCCAGGGAAGCAGACTCTGTGATAGAAATGTGCATGCAGGAAATGTATTTATTGGGCAGTGTTGTCTCGATGAGGACCAGTGAGAGTGGGAGAATGAAACAGGATGGACAGAGCGAGAAGTCGAACTCTATTGAAGTCCCAACAAATGTCTCAGTTGATCCCTTGAGAGACCTCTGAAGTTGGGAGGGCCCCTCAAAGATGTCTTGAATTAAGGCAAGGGCAAGGCCTTTATATCCCCACAACAACTTGTCACTGGATATCTTCTGACCCATGAAGGGGCATTAACTTTGAATGAGGTGACTCTCTTTAGCCAGGAGCAATTTCCAGAGAAGAACTCAGCAGAGAGCTGCCAACTACCAACATTCCCAGCCTCTGAGGGAGTGAGTGCTTCAGGCTTGAACGGGTTTGGGGATTCATGGGAATCTAGGAAGCACATCACAGCATCTACTACAGATGATCAAAAGGAATGATAAATAATTTACAGCAAAGTTCTGTCTCAATCCCAGATATAAATAAACTTGAAATTATGAAACAGGAAAATTCCAGCAAGAAAACAAAGAAAAGACCTCTAAATAGTGAGGGAAATTCTTTCAGAGAATACTCCTTCTAATCTAAAGGATGTTTTCTCCACAACTTTAAGTTAGATAAATCTATAAACCTCCCACTCACATTGGATTTTACTCAAAATCATTTCATAGGTAATTATACACCAATAGTGTTTTTCCAGAATGTAAACACTGGAGAATTATATCTTTAAATTTTTGCTATTTAACTTATATAAATGACACTTTGCAATTTATAAAATACTACTGCATACATGGCATAATTTGACATTTGACTCTCACAATAACCTCATTCAGTTAGACCATTTACTCAATATCACTAAGTGGCAATATGTGTTTTTTAGCTAATGGCTAAAGGTTTTTAATAACAGGGATAATGTCTTTATTGTACACTGAGGTACACTAATGCCTATCACAGTGCCTGAAACAATAGCAGTCAATAAATAATTGAACTGTATAAATTTCTGGAAGGAATTTATAGTTTCTTTGTGTTATCTGTATTTTATATGGCATTTACATAATATATGCTTATATGTAGCATATCGAAGTAGTTGTGTAAATTGTATCTGGTTTATTGAATAAAATATAAATTAACATATACTGTATGTTTTTCTTAAGCAGGAATAGTAAAAATATTTGGGCCCAACTGATCCTTGCTCATTACACCAATCAGTTTGGATAGGAATTAATTTGGCCCTAGAAAATCACATGGAGGAAAAAATGGGTCTCATGAGCATTCAAAGTCTCTGATTTTTTGGGAGAAAATCATCTTCCAAGAAGTAGTTCCCCAAAATGTTGCTTAATGCTAGACTATAGGAGGAAAATAAAGGCATATGGAAATCCGAATTTTATTATGTTTCTGAATTTGTGATATTGAATAACTTTTCAGATGTGACATTAAAGATGACTCATAAGCCCTACATCTGACTATGGTAATAATAATAATATTCATTTGTGTACTATAAACTACTGGGTTGAGAGATGAGTTGTCTCTCCCAAGCCTACAAAAAATTAATGTGGAACACCTGATATTTGACTGTGCTTCCAGATGGAGGGACAGCTTGACAAATGCCATCATAATTTACAACTTTTAAAAAGTGTGGTGTGAATGCATTTGCAGTAAGCTTTAAACAGCTTGGAGTATTTACAGGTACAACTGTGTTTAATGTGCAATTTCAATGGATTTAAAATATTATTAGATTCAATCACTGATCACAGAGTATAGGTAGGGCATGTGAGCAATGTGATTAGACGCCTTAATTAAATATCTCAGAACAGGATACATCTGTTTGGTGAAGTTTGGGGGATGGTAAAATAACATTTGAAATTTTATATTTGGTTGTTGACTGTCACTGATGAACCTCTTATCTTCAGAAAGACAACATAAAATTTGAAATTATCCTCTATGGTCATTTAGGAGAAAAATAGTCACAGAAAACAAATATGGGAATGTAGTGTCTAACTCTTAAGGATAACTTGGATACTTGTACCCATAAAACAAGTAAAGTGTCAATTGCTCCCTGATAAGATTTGTGTTATAGTGTAATCTGAAAAAGCAGAAAAGTCTGTATCCTTGGAAATTAGGAAATTGAATATTGAACCTGACTGATTAAATTGGAGAAGAAATAATGTGTGTTATAATTATACATATATCATATTGTACCTACATTATGTATGTCAAAATATATGTGGGCATCTCCTTTCTCTTTTTCAATATATACATATGTTTGTGTATATAAGTTTGTGTGTTTATATGTGTTTATGTTTACATATTTATATATATATGTGTGTGTGTGTGTGTGTGTGTATATATATATATATATATATATATATACACATACGTATATGTATCTATCTCCAGGAGGATATAGAGGAAGTAGTAAGGTATGGTTGTGGGGAAATGCAGGAACATCTGACTTTGGAACATCACTCCATGAAAAGGGAAGTAGTTAATTTGACACATTTTAACTAGAAATTTATTGACTGATATTATGATTTACTTTTCAGCAATAAGTACAATGATAAGAATACATGGTGAGGTACTCTTAAAGTTTCTAAAATGAACTGCTTAGTGTATAAACCAAATTCAGGATCTACTCTGTTTATTCAAGCACCAGGTATTCTTGGTCTCTTATATTTCATTCCTGGGCTAGGAACTAAATATTGAGCAGACAATCATACCAGATATGGGCCCTCTCTTCCTGGAGCTTCCATTCTAAATGGAAGACATATATTAAACAAATCCCATTCAAATAAGCATGCAAAAAAATTTGACAGGTCTCTGATGAAAAAACAGGTTGCTATGAACCAAAATGACAAAGATAAGATGGGTCTAATTTTGTTGGTGGTGGGGATGGGTCTGCGAAGCCTTCACTGAGACCTACAGGAAGAACAGAAGGAAAAGAAGATCTCCAAGTGGAGGATGATGTGAAAAGGGAGAGAAATGGTTGGAGGGTGAGAAGATTAGTTTGTAGTTGGAACATAATGAATCAAGGTAAGAGTGGACCCTAGAAAAGGATGGAGAGGAGGGACAAGACAGGTTATTCAGTGTTCATTAAAGAGTCTGTATTACATTCTGACTGCAGTGGACCATGAAGGATTTATACCATGGGTTTGTAGGTGTGTGGGTGCGTGTCTGTGTGGCATGAGCCAATTAATATTTTTTAAAGCTCAGTCTGGAGTAGAGAGGAGGTAAGAGTAGAAGCTGGAATACTAATAGCTTGGACCATGGTGGATGCACTGAAGATGGAGAATGAATGATTTAAGATCTGTTTATGAGGCTGACTCCTTAGAGCTTGGGAATGGATTAAATGAGGGAATGAGGATAAAAGACCGAAGGATGAGTCTAAGGTTTCTATTTAACTCTATGGTTTCTCACAATAATAATATTTGATTCAAGAAAAATGTATCCATTCTCTAGTAAATTCCAGGGTCTGGAAGGTAATCTGCTGGCTTCTTCAGAGAAGTCTACCCTAACCACCCAAGGCACCCATGCCACAGTTACTCTGCACTATTCCTCTTTCACCTTCCAAGCAGGCATCATATTTTGCTTACTTGGAGTATAACCTTCATGAGAGTGATGTGTCTTCTTGAAGACTATATCCAGAGAACCTAACACAGTGTCTGGCATAGTGAAGGTGCTCAATAAATGTTTGTTGAATAAAATGATGAATGTACTAATGAAAAAACAATGATAAAGGGGAAATACCTGACTCCCAGGTGATCACAATCTAGCCAAGAAGATGAAAGAGTGCCATAAATGCCTTAATAGAAATAAGTATAAAATGTTATGGGGGAAAAGGGGGGAAAGTCATTTAACTGGGGGAGAAAAGGAGAGAGATCTGGAATACAGATACCCTCAAGGAAGAGGTGAATATTTTCTGGATTGGGACCAACCCTAAATGAAATCTCTCCCGTCTCCCCAGCAAGCTCTAGAGCAAAACATGAATAGCAGCTCTTCAGAGGAGCTTCACATTTCAGAATAATATATTTTTTTTAAATAGCCATTAGAATAGATTGTTCTGCAAAATTACAACCTTGATTATGTACCGCCTACAGCACTTACCACTTGCCGATCCCGGCTGTAGATATTTTTGCTTGCCTCCCTGCCCCGCCCCTAGGGATTGTGAACTCTCAGAAGACCGGTGCTCCTGTATCCTCCACGGTAGCCCAAAGCCCTGCACGCCTATTTGCTGACGGACGGAGTAACATCTACTACCTCATCCCTGAGGAGTTTCTGAAGATGCAGTTGCCCCTTAGACAATGCTTCTGCCGCGGGGTTGGTGCTGAAGGAAAGAAAAAGTGCAATGTGTCACTTGGAGCGCCAACAGTTTTTATCTTTAATCCGGGGATCCCTCACATCTGGCCCCTCCTGCCTGGCTGAGCCTTTATCAGTTATAGAGCAAAGGCCAGTCCCCATTGCATGGCCCTGTTCCTCCCACCCGCAGGAGGAAAACAAGCAGCCAGGCTGGGGTCGGGTGCTGACGGGACGGCGGAAGGCCGGGCTCAGCGGCTCTGCACAGCGCGGGAAGCCGCAGGGCCGAGCGCGCAGCCCCGCCCCGGGGGCGTCGCCGCCCCGCCCCGTCCCGCCCCGCCCCCACGCCCCCGGCCTTTGCCTTCGCTTTCCTATTTGCACTCGCGCTCGGGCGTGCTGTTACTTCGGTCTCTGACTGGAGCCTGAGGACGCTAGGAGGGTCTGTCTGTGGGAGACTCAAGACTATAGGCACTGCCATGGCCCCTGTGCTTAGCAAGGACGCGGCGGACATCGAGGTATCCCCTGCGCGCCGGCTTGCCCGGGGCGGGAGGGCGGCCCAGCTGGTTGGTACCCGAGAGGCCTCCGTGGCCACCGCGCCGGGGGAGGAATGGGAGACGCGGGAAAGTTTCCCCCGCGGGAGATCTGCGGGAGGCGGAGGAGCGCTGACCCAGAGCCCCGCGTGGGCAGGCGGGAGAGAGGTGGAGGACTTTCCGGTACTGGCGGGGCTGCCCTTAGCGCTGGGACTTGTTTACTTCTGAGGGGATTTAAGGAAGCCGGTCTTGTCTTGCCCTGAGCGGCAGTGACTGAAAAAGCACGGGAGCTGGGGAGAGGTGGACTCTGGGGGATAGTGAGCGCCCCTTTCCCACCCGTTCTACCCCCGCGCCTCCCTCTTAGCCTCCCTATGTTGTTTCTGGACGCCTGCCCACTGCCCTCACCTTCGATTGCTGAATCCTGCTATGCGCAAGGGTGAACTATAGAAATAAAAAAAGAGCGGTGCGTCAGCGGTGGCGGTTGCCGCAAGGCATAGTATTTACGAAATGATTTAACGTGGGGAGGATGGGACAAAGTATTGAGAACACGAAAAATGCTGTGCCCTCAGAAAAGCGGAAGTGAACTGTATTTTTCTCTCCTCTCAACAGTTTTTGATTTCCTCTTGCACTCTTTCTGTAAAAATGTCAGCTTTCTGTGAATAAGGTCCTACCTGAAACAACATGGCCATTTCCTTTGAGTTCTCCCTAGTACCTTATGTATACGATGAGAAGCGTTAATTATAAACAGTGATTTTAGACATGCTAACCCGAGGCCAGCACTTCTGAGCTAAGACAAACTGCTTGTTAGTTTTTTGGTTTTTAATTCTGTTTTGTTTGGAGCTTTTCTTTATTTCAGTCTCCTGCTCTGGTAGAACACGTGTTTGTGTTTGTGTGTATTTTTTTTAGAAATAACAAAAAATTTTCTTTCCTCAGTTTTTTTTTTTTGGCGGCTTAAGTAAAAGTTTAAAACCACCTGTTTGAAAATAGCTGCTTTTGCAGCATTTTGCTCTGTCGTTGATTGGAGAAACTTTGTACTCTGTTTGAAGGAAGGTAGTAGAGTTTCTTCAGGCTCCATACCCTGCTTTGAAAAACCATTTTAGTAACAAGAGCCAAAGTTTATCATGTGGACTTCCTGTGGACATCTCTAGTTAGTTTAATTGTGGTTTCTCTTGTGGATACTTGACTTTTTGATATTGATAAATATGATACATTTAATAAAATATTTGTTAATCTGTGCACAGAGTAAGAGATGACTTGTCTTTTTCTATGTTTGATTTAGGTTCTAATCATTTTTGGTCTTTGTTGACTAACCCCAATTTTTTTTTTTCTTAGCAAGTTAAATAGCAAAATTCTGATAGCATTCTAGCAGTACTGATTTCAGAGATCCGTATGTCAGAGGTTGGGTGGCTTTTGACTGTTTAATTTCACAATGGTATGTTATTTGCTTAATTGATTTCTTTCTCTGTATCTCTCTTGCAATTGTCTTTGAAATCAGTTCTTACCTATATTCCACTGAGGAAAAAGATGCCAGTGAAACATTAAATGTCCAACTTAATTTCACATATTATTTCTACCAAGAACATTGAGGAAGCTCAAGCCTTCTTCCCACTCCACTTGACTCTGTTTAACCTTGGCCTGTTTGGCCAGTCTGCCTGATATTACTTTTAATCTAGAGTGATAGTATTCAAACTCCTTCAGCTTTTATGTAGTTCCCGTATGTGACACTTTAATCGGTAACATCTTTCATCGCACACAGTGCTTTACTTTTCCTTGAAAGTAATACCCGTGATACATGAGCTAAAATACCATGAAAGAGTATGAAATTAATCATTAAAATATAATGCAGTGAGGAAAAATACATTAAGCCTAGGGGAGCACATTCAAGCATAGATGTCTCAGTTGATCCTACTGATTTACCAAAGTTCATTGTTGTGTTGAAGAATCAGAATGAAATATGGAGGCTCAGTTTTCTGTCAAATTTGAATGCTTTCCTTGAACACATTCATTAAAACCTTTGTCTAGAGATTGATCTGATTGTGATCATTGTCTTAGCTTCAAATACATGGAGAAGCAAGTAATCTTTTAAAAAATTGTTGTTATAAAGTAGATAGTAAATCAGATAAGAACACATTGACAAATGTGAAAAGTACTTGGTAAGTGTGAAAAGAACAGAAGGTGACAACCAACTATAATAGTGATTTAATTTTCCTTGCAAATTACCTGCAGAACCTCTGGTTTCAGTGAAGGAGCCAAGAAATATTTTTGTTTCTAGGGGAAAATGTTACTGAGGTATATATAAAGGTGCTTTGAATGATAGTTCTATAATTTCTATCCTAAATCCAATATCACATAGGGATTTGAAGGGTTTGGAATATGGAAAACAATCAGGTCACCAGACTCCAAAGGTGGAATATCACTGGCCTTGGAGACAGGCATAGAAAGGATGAATGATTTGGTAACAGAACCTTGCTTGTCTACTCAAAATTGTTGTTGTTGTAGTAGTAATCATAGAAGTAGTGTAAGAATTCAAGTTGTGTTTTGTTTTTTTCCCCAAACACATTAATGAGGTTTGGAGCCTGGCCTTGGATTGAGGTCTAGCTTTTCCCCTTTTTAAAAGCTGTGTAACTTTGGGCAAGTTACCTACCTTCTCTGAGCTGCACTTGCATAATCTGTTAAGTAAGGAAAATAATAATAGTACGGATAATATACAAATGCCACAAGTTGACAGCTTCTTGTCAGGAAAAAGAACAAATATGTTAAACAATAAAGATAAAAAATATCTTATCCTCAGGAAAATCACTGCCAATGACATAATTAATACTCTAAAGTCCATTAACAACAGTTATATACTTTTACAAGTGGTTTTACTACGTGGGCTTACAATTTGGATACAGTCTGAATTTTGTCAAGAATGACTTTTGAATACAAACTCTCCTCGGAAAATCAGAAGTTCCTATTGGACATTGGGCACTTTCCCTGGCTTCAGCAGTAACTTGATAGTACTTCTTCATTTAGATTGAATTGGTAGCTGGTATGATGTCAATATCTGCACATTTAAAAGCAAGTGAGAATGATTTTGGAATAGTTCACTTTTGTTCAATATCTTGTTCCCCTCCACTGGCAAGGATAATTGAGAATAGACTGTAAAATTGTATAGTTAGAGGAAAATGTACGCAGTTGCGCCAAGCTTTTAACTATTTGAGTACTAATAATTTTGATAAATATTTACAGCCAAACCAAGTTGCTTTCAACCACTCTATTGCTTCCTTAGTCACAATTAGAATCTCGAGATCCTTTCCTTGAATTTTTAGTTAATGAGTGTTAAGGGGTTATAAACTTATTTCACATTTAGTTTGAGTAAAAAGGGATCTTTGTCCATTATCCCCCAAATCAAATACATTTGAATCAAATAGAAATGGTTTCTGAATTACTGATGTTATTACGTCCATTCATTTGAGACGGTAATTGAGAATTTTCTGTATTTATTAACTGGGAAAATTAGATTAAAAATGGTAAATTTGGAAAATGGGAGCATAATTTAAATGTATTGGAGAAAGTGAATTTTAAGAATTTTGAAAAAAAGGAAAGGCATGGGGGTTATAAATTAGCAGAGATGGCAAAAAAAAAAAAAAAAAAAATTCAGAACAGCCTTTATCGCGATTGCATTTGTTCCTGGGGAGAGAGGAGGGTTATGGATCCAAAGGAAAGAATAAAGATTCAACTCTGTAGAAGCCGTGGGTTATTTATTTATTTTTATTTTTATTTTTATATTTTTCCTGAATGTGTAAGTAACAGTCATTTCTTCTCTCCTTTTTAATGATTGGGTACCACAAATATTGTGGAAATGTATTCTTAACTTACTGAGGCTTTTAAAGCCTTTTATTTTTTTAAACTTTTAAAACTTATTTTGTGAGTTAGAGTTGTTGAAAGTATATTTGTCCTCCGTATTTCAAGCTATTTTGTGGTCCGTACTTTAAAATGTTTCTTCTTTCTAAGAAGTTGAGCTGGGGAGCAGAAATGTGTCTAATTAACTGATTCGAAGAGTCACTGATTCCAGTGATAGCTCCTTGTAGTTTTAAGGTACTGCATATTTCTATGTTTGAGCATTTTCATGTGCATTTCAGTGTGGTTTTTTTAAAAAAATTCTCTCTTGAACATGAATTCAGATGACCAATTTTAGTAGTTTTATTAAAAACTGTGAGATCAATGACTAATGATGGCTCTATCACTGGGGTGATTTTTAGATTGGATCTGCTTAATCTTAATGATAGCAGATAGTGTTGACTGATTGCTTAATTCTAAAGTGTGCTGGAATTCAATAGCCTCCTCTCTTATATTCTGGAGGAAAAGTCCACATTTGGATAGCTGAATATTAACAGTAAGGAATTAATAAAAATATTAAGATTTGGAGTCAAAATGCTGATCCAGTTATAGAAAATCTTTAAGCAATCATACCTTTCTTTAACAATCTGAATACAGCATTTTACCAAACTCATAAACAGACAACAACCCAACGGCTGAAAACTAGACCTCCCAGTAAGGTAAAGATGTCTCTGATCACTGTGGGAGAATTCTAATAATTAGTATAAATTTAAGTTGCAAAATTTGGAACACCAAAACTAAAAGACAATGAGACAGAAAAAGATTTTCATAAAATATCATGACAAAGAGAATCTGAGGAGAGATGTGATACAATCTAGCCTTCAATACAGCTAAAAAGGAAATTGAAAAGTAGGATTGGTCAATTTACTTTTCTACATTTTAGCTCTATAGACACACGACAGCTATGTAACAGAGACCTGGAGAGTCCTTAAAACTGTCAAGAAAATTTTATTTCATTTATATTATACCTTAAAATTATTTAATAAGGCATTCTAGGATTATAAATTTGTCTGTAATCAGGACTTTGATTTTAAATTTGATGTGTTTACCTTCTCGACTTCATTTGCTCTTAGTCCACCATATTGAGACAGAAGGTTTTTTTTTGGCCTTAAATATCAATAGTGTGGGTGTTCACTGATATCCAGGAGCCAATTATACTACTGAGATAACTCTTAATAGCATTACGTCCTTCCTATGGTTTATAATTATTACTGCTTCCATTGCTTTTAATTAAAATGTTACACTAATAGATATGATATGTCTGCATTCAACTCAATATATAAATTTTATTTTAGGTGGTTCACCACAGATATATATTTATTGATATCAGTAATTAAGTACTTTTGTATGAAGTTAATTTATTTTATACTTCCCAAAATAAAGCTTCATTTCATAGTTAGTACCAAGAAAAGAAAGGCATTGTATTAAAACAGACCTGGTTTCAAATGCTGGCTCTTTTATTTTTTAATATTTATGTGGTTGTTGTCAATTTCTTTCCTGGACTATCATTTTTTACTCGGTAAATTGGATCTAATCCTATGTATTTCATGCAATAGCTATAAAGATTAATTGGAGTCATGTACATAAAAAGTTTCAGATGGCATCTGTCACACAACTATATGCTTTTTAAAGTGGTAGTACTTATTTTAAGTATTATTATTGCATCCATCACTATGTGTGTTATATAAATGCCAATTGGCTGGAATTTGCTTTAACTCCAAGAATTAACTAGTGGTACTGAAGTCCGTTAGAATCTGTGAGGGAGGGGTGAGTTAATAAAGTTAAAAGAATTAATAGAGAGGCTTATTATAAATTCATAAATGTTACAGGTCTGCATTATGAAAAAGTTACTGAATTCCATTTGTCAGTATTACAGGTGAGATGGGGGAGTTTCTGAAATTTAGTTCAATTTGAAGAAACTCATTTCATTTCATTTCTATTTAAAAATGTGTTTTTATTAATAATATCCATTGTTATTGCCAGCCTGCTGATATATGGCATAGGTTTTCCCTATGCAGGATTATCCACATCTGTTATCCAGGGAAATAAGATTCACATCTAGGGCTGACTCTTACTTTTTTAATGTAACATACATATGACTTGATTCTTTGGTGTTTTTTTGAGTGTTTTTGAGACTAGATTAGGTTAGATGCATATGTAAAAATTAATTTTTGGTATTCTCATTGACATTTAGAAGGGATTTGATACTATTCTTTTCTGAAAAGAAATTCCTACACAATTAAAACAAACAAACCAAGATATCTCTTTGTACTAACCTATCTTCTTTCTAAGCAAACACATTAGCTTCAAAGACGGTTTTTCTAGACTTTTAAGCATCCCCCAAACATACTACATTTGCTTATGAATAACTTTCTTAACTCTTAGGAAAGAGTAAGTTGGAGATCAACCTATTTTGTATCAGGAAAAGGTAAAGGATGATCTTTTCTGAAAGATGACTCAGATATTAAACTTTTTGTACTAGTTATAATAATTTTATTTCTTTGAGAATTTTAGCGTGGCTATGGAATAACATGCTCACTACCTCTACCTCTATCATAATAATTAAACACACAATCTGTGTCCCTACCTCCCAGGTGCTTGGAAATTGATATTATAAGTGCTTATGAATGTCCCCTCGTGACATTCCTGACTGGGCCACTTTGAAGAAAAATCTCTTCATCAATAATTAAGCCCTGAGGGCTACTTCTCAGGGGACCCACACAAAATTACATGTCAACTCCAGGCCTGATTTATACAGATGGTGATCATGGATGCATCCCCCCATGATTCATGACTGTACCCCTTCCCCCCATATTTTATTTTCCACCATTCTTTGCTAGTTCTCCTCCACCTCCACTCCCGAACCCTCAATACTTTTACTTCTCTCCTAACACTTCATCTGTCAGTTTTCAACTGATTTTATAATACCTACCCAGTATTGACTAATCTAAGTAGATCTTAATCTTTGTGAAATTCTTTGACTGATTTTAAAAAGTGACTATGGTAACATGTTAAAACTTTAAAAATGTTAGTAGGCCTAATGAAAAGGTAATGTGAAAATCTACAGCAAAATTATAGAAGAGAATGTGTATTTACTATTTGCTAATTAAAATGAGTACATATCATAAAATAGGGGGTAAGCCTGGGCATATTTTTGCTATACATGTTAGATCCCTTGCTTTCTGACCTTGCGGAAATCATTCAGCCACTGTGAAGAGTTTGCTGATTCTTCAGTGAGTTTCCTATTGATCAGTCTTTTAAGGATGGTTTGAAATAAAATATGGCAATGGTGAAATTGTTTGGAAATGTGACCTGCTGTGTGATCATATTAAGGAAATGGAGAGGTGTTGTCTTAGCTATTTGATTTACATGCTAGGTAGGATTAAGTATACCATTTGTACTGGCTATATGGATTTCTTATACTTATACAGCTGATTTTTTAACTTCCTTCATGCCTACCTGCCTACTTTTCTTTTTTAGTCAAATGAATACACTTAATTTAAATCTTGCCTAAGCAGAGAGGAAACATTCACTCCTACTATATTTGGCTGGAGTTCTCTGTCAGGGTGATCTGGAATTAATAAATTCACGTTTTGTGTTTCTTGAATAATGCTGTGTTTAACTAGAAATGAAGACCAGAGATTCAAAAAAGTAGATGGAACTCTCTAAGCTGATTTCTCCAATGTGTTTGTTGGTTGATGATTGTCGGTGAAAACTACACAACGGGGGCTACAGAATTCACATTATCCTTCTCTGACTCTTTGTGCCACAGTGACCTGAAACCTTGGAGGCCTTCTTTCAGATATTGTTCTGTGCCAGATATTGAGGAGTGCTGGAGTATAAAATTTGAAATCTTCCATAATTCAAAGAAAGACATTCAGTTCTTTTCATAGATCCCTAAAGCTAAAGCATGGCACCTTTCAGAACAAAGTGCTCCTTTCTGTGCATTAACTTATATTATACTTTTTTTCATTTCTGTGATTTAATTTTTAAATTATTTTTCATGATCACTACAGAAGATTTAAAAGATGTAAAAAAAAAAATTTTAAAAATGACCCCAAACATACATAGTTGTATCACCCGTCCCAAACCATCCATGCTAATATTGATGTAGTACTTTTCTTTTCCATGCATGTGGTATTTTTTCCCCTAAATACTTTTAATCACAAAAGTTTTATATTTGCTTTTATGTCCTCTCAGAACTATTTCTTCATATTCTTATTAACTTTTTAAACAGTTGTAAATAGTAGCATAAGATTCCTTGTGGGTGGAGATACCGAAATTTACTCAAGCCTCCCTCTTATTTTCAGACATTTACCTCATTTTTTAGTAGTCAGTTATTAAGAACAATTTTTCTGCTTAAAGCATTGTGTTGAAAATACACTCGAGAGGGTTGACGTCAGTGATATGTAGTGCATTTCGGTTCAGTCTTTCTCACCTACATGCTTCAACTGAATTAAGCATCTTTAAAAAGATGTTTTAGAGAGGAAAAGGGGGACATTTTGGGGTGGAAAGACAGAAAGAACAAAATGGAAATGGAACCAATTACCCATTTATCTCATCTTCCTGACGCTGCTTCTAGGTTATAGAACTCTCAGGCATCTGGATGTAGTTTCCTTTGGTGGGTCCTTTTGACCTAGTGCTGATTCAGTGCTTCTTTCTAGGGCGTGGCTTGACTGCCTGCACGGTTCCTTATTTTTTCTGCACTGGGAAAAGAGGAAGAGTAAGGTTGGGCCTTAGGTTGTTATCTTGAATGGAACATTCATAAATCTCAGGTTGTTATCTTGAATGAATAAATGTAATACTAACTGCAGCTGTCCCATCATGCGATGGAAACTTTTATATTGTTCCAGCCTCCCCACGCCTCCCCCCCAGGACCAACCACTCTGGCAGACACCCGATTCTCAAAGGATTTTTTTATTCTAGCCCGCCTTTATATTAGAAGTATGAGTGGTCATGCATGTACATGTGTGTATACATAAGCAGGCCTGTGTGTACAATTTTTTTCTTCCTGGCACTCAGGAGGAAGAAAGAGTCTGTAAGTGTAGCTACTTTTGATTTAATACATTTTTTCCCACAGTGACAATTTAATAAAGCAAAACATACTTCTGTGTTAACCAAAATAAATTTTGATTCATGCTACATTTTAAAGCTAAAGTTCACTTGCAACCTGAACTTCAAACATTTGTGTGCTTAAGCCTTTGTCTTTTTTGAAAGAGATAAAAACATTTTTAGAGAAAAATTCATAGTTCATGTAAATTAATGCCCATCACCCCTTCTGCCCCAAGACTCGACAGTAATAAACAAAACTTTAAAATATCCTTTATACTTAAGATCACAATATTACAGTAGGATCCTAGAAGGGAAATCATCATTGCTAACTGTGACTATTTTAAGGATTTTAGATATTTTCAAATTGTTGCCCAAATGGTACTACTACTTCATATGGCTGCTAGCAATGTATGAATGTGTATAAAATGATACCCTTTCTAGTGTTAAAAATTATTTTTATTTTTTAAATAAATAAATGAAAACTTTTGTCTGATTGGCTTAATTTGCATTTGTTTGAATACTGATAAATTTGAACTTTTTTTCACATTCTTAAATAGTTTATGTTTTCTTTTAAACAAATTATTTTAACAGAAGTTTAATGTAAGGGTAAAATAAGAAAAAGTAGAAATAAGAAATACAAATAAGACAAGTAGAAATATCACAGATTTTAAGAAAATTAGATGTTAATGAATCATAAAATCACAACAAAATTAATGCTACTTTAGAAACATATAATCTACCAAAACCAACCTCAGATAAATTCAGGAACAGCAATAGGCCACTAGCCTCAGTCCATTATAATATTTATTGATGATAAGTAATGGATCATTATTATTTATTCTAATTCTAATGAATGAGCAGCATAGAGTATTAGCTAAGAGTGTAGGCTCTGGAATTAGAGAGCGAGTGTTCATATCTTAGCTCTACCACTCACTAGTTCTGACCTTGGTAAATAACTTAAACTTTCCTTTTCAGTTTCCTTAGTGTAAAATGGGTATAGAAATTGTACTTACATCATAGAGTTGTGTGACAGTTGAAGGAAATACTACATATTCATCATTTTTAATAGTTACAACATGTGGCAAGTATGCAATTAATGTTAGATATTAAAACAATAATGACTGTAGTGGCTTTTCTATCTCTTTGACAATCTGTTATTTTAATATTTTTAAAACATAGGCATTTACTCTGACTTCTTTTTCGTTCATTCAAAAATATCAATTTCTTACTACGTACTAGGCATCAGTCTAGATTTTAGAAACATATTTGCAAACAAGACATAAAAGAGTTCTGTAATCAATAAAGTTGCATTAGAGTAGAGAAATGATAGGCAGTCTTTTTTTTAAGTATACAGCAATTTCAGATAATGTCATGAGTGTTGGTAAAAATATGCCAGGATAATGTGATGCAGAATGACTAGTAGGGCCTCCTTTAAATGTGGAAGTCAGACAAGGCCTCCCTGTGGAGGTGACATTTGAACTGAGACCCAGAAGACCATAAGGAGTCTGCCAAGGGCTTTTGTGGAAAAAAAGAAAGGAAATTCAAGAGGTGGGATTGAACTTAGTCTTGGAGGCGGGGGAGCGGGTGGGGGGAAGTAACAGGTATGGGAGAATACAAATACTATATTTAATGACATCAAGTTTGAAATCCCTGTTAGATATCAAAGTAAGGTTACCACATGGGCAGCTGAAATAGGCTTCTGGAGGTCTGTAAAGAAGTCATAGTTGGAGATAGAAGTTGAGGAATTATTGATATAAAGTTCTGGGACCGAGTAAGCTCATTTAAAGACAGTGTAACTAGACAAGGGACTGAGGATTTAGGCATGAGAAGAGGGGGAAATGGCCAAGAAATCAAGGAAGGAGGAAGGATGTACCTGTAGTTAACTCTCTTTGCTGCTGTTGGGATGGTGAGGTGAGGGCATGAAAGGTTTCTTTTAATTTGGTTACATGGAGAAATGAGCTTGACAATAACTATTGGGGAAAGAAGCCCAGTAAGAGTGAGTTGAGAGAAAATAGGAAATAAGGAAGTGAGACAGTGACATTACCAAACCCTGGAAAAAAGTTTTGCTGTAAAGGGGAACACAAAAATAGGGAAGTCGTTGGAGGGGTTAATAGAGCATGTACAAATGTTAATAAAAGAGATGCAGTAGAAAGACACACCAGAGTTGAAGCATGTAGAGAGGATAACTAGTTGTATAAATGGGTTCTTTGGGTGAGAGGGAATAGGATTGATAATAGAGCATTAGAATAGAAGACAGAGAGGTGGTAAATTGGGTGGTGGAAAGATGAGGGAGTTTCCATCTAATGGTTTTTATTTTCTGAATAAGTGTATGAGACAAGATTAGTAACTAAGGGTGAGAGGAAAACTGGATATAAAATATTTTAAGAACAGGTGAAAGTACGGATAGATTTTCTGGAAAGTGGGAGAATGAAAATAATAAGGAAGTGTAGTAGGATTTTTAGGTGATGTTTCTTTTCCATTTGATATTTGTGATCAAGAATTCAACATGAGAGCAGTGAACATAAATGTGGATTTTTTTATAGCCACTCTTAACTGCTTGGGCTCAGTTGAAGAGCAGTTAAAGAGATGGATTTACTTGGATTAAGCTTTACCTGGGCAATAAAGTTGGAGTGAGAGAGGGGCAGGGAATTAAGGGTGTTTTGAAGAAGTTATGGTGGATTATGAAAGCTAATCTGAGGAAGATCTGGATAGGAGGCTGAGATGGACAGCAAAACACCAGTGATGTGCTCCATGGATTCATGATTTCAACGAGGGGAAAGAATTGTTGGAAGGTGGAAGATGTGGGAAATGAAGATTAGAGTTGGATGTTTGAAATAAAGCTTTTGGAAACATTGCAGTAATTAATAATGACAAAGTCAAGAGTATAACCAAGGATGATGGTGGCTGAGGTGGTGTGGAAGGAAAAAAGTCAATGGTGGTGAGATAATGAAGTAAGAGGCAGGTGCTGAATGAGGGTCTGTTGAAGTCATTAAGACTGCTGTGAAAAATAGAGCAGAGTGGAAGACAGGGAACCAGATGTTTAATTCTCACTGAATTTGGGCAGAGGGTAGTGTGGTGACCAAGGGTTGGTAGATGTCAGGAACACAGAGTTATAGAGAGTGGAACATGGGAAAAAAAATGATGTGACAATACACAAGAAAAGACAGCCATATAACTACAGAGGTAGTGATTGGAGTGATACATCTATAAGCCAAGGAATGCCAAGAATCACCAGCAAACACCAGAATGTAGAAGAAGGATTCTCCCCTTCAGGTTTCAGAGGAAATATGGTGAGGTTGACAGCTTGATTTCAGACTTCTAACCTCCAGAATTGTGAGGCAATACATTTTTGTGTTTTACAGCACCAAGTTTGGATAATTTTTTTTTTTTTATGGTAGCCCAAGGAAGTGCATACACATTTTGGTATGAACTGCAAAGGAGCCAGGATATTTGTGGAAAGAAGGTAGGAGAGAAGGAAGAAGAGAATGAGGGAGTAAGCCAGGGAAGGAGGGAGGGAGAGAAGATGAGGGACAGGAAAGGGAGGGAGGGGAGAAAAATGGCAGATACTTTGTAAGTAGGAATAGTGAGACTGGGGATATCTAACATTTGTTAGAGAAAGTCTTTATTATTATAAATTCAAATTCATAATTTAAAAAAATCATTAGGATTAAATATCACAAATATTCCAAGGAGTCCTGTAGTTAAATACATAATCAAAGTCCTAGTTCTGCTACTTTTAAATTTCCTTATCTGTAAAATGGACATCATGATCCTTGTCTACTTTATGGTGTCGTTTGGAACAAATAAGTTAAAAACAAAGAAAAACGTAAGCTGTTGTTATCATGAAGTTGTTTAATTTACAGACATATACAGTTGTCATATGAGGGGGAAAGATGTTTATTATCAAAAAGAACCAAGTAGATAAATTTTAAAAATCCACACTAAAAATTAAATACAGCAGTCCCCCTTTATCTCTGGTTTCCTTTTACTAGGTTTCAGTTTCCTGGAGTCAACCACAGTCCAATTCACAAGTTTTAAATTATATGCCGTTTTGAGTAATGAGATGAAATCTCGGGCCATCCTGGTGTGTCCTACTCTGGGTGTGATTCATCCCTTTCTCCAGCATAACCACGCTGTACACGCTCCTGGATTGCTAGTCACTGAGTAGCTCTCACCGTTGTCAGATAAACTGTTGTGGTATTGCCGTGCTTGTGTTCAAGTAACCCTAATTTTAGTTAATAATGGCCCCAAAGTGCGAGAGTAGCAATTTGGCTATGCCAAAGAGAAGCAGTAAAATGTTTCCTTTAAGGGAAAGGGTGTAAGTACTTGACTTAATAGGGAAAGATGCTGAGGTTGCTAAGATCAATGGTAAGAATGAATTTTCTATCTCTGAAATTCTGAAGAAAGAAAAAGAAATTTGTGCTTGTTTTGCTGTCACTCCTCAGACTGCAAAAGTTATGGCCACAGTTTGTGATAAGTGTTTTGTTAAAATGGAAAAGGCATTAAAGGCAAGTATACGTAGAGTTTGGTACTATCTGCAGTTTCAGGCATCCACTGGGGGTGATGGAATGTATGCCCCATGGATTGGGGGGAACTACTGTATATATTTTTCCAAAGCTTAACTTACCAACAAAATATAATAGATTATGTCTTCATTCAATTTTATAAGTAATTATTAAGTACTTGCTATATCTTAGAGACTACATTAAGTATCCTGTGGGGCCTGGCTGGAAAGATAAATGTATCTCCCCTAAAAGTTTATGATACAGAACAAAAGATGAAGCAAATTCACTAAAAACTATAAATCAAGACAGAAAGTGATAAGGGATGGTTCAGAATTATTGTGTCAGAATTAAAGTATGTGTGTTATAAATTCGCATTCATGCAGCTTAATAATTTCGTTTTACATTGTTATTTTGATTATATTTAATAAATGATAATAAAGAAAATCCTGTAAGTTTAGTTACAATCTCTCCTCACCTTCACTTCCAATGTCCGGTAATTCAGGGGCCAGAAAATGAGCTAAGTGATCTGTTTCTACCAACAGGTGGAGGAAGGCTGTCCTGGCTGAAATAGATCAGGTGTAAGACAGGTGTAACTATAGGACCTGGCAGAGTCAGAGTTAACAGGATGATTGTGGGTCTGTGCACTCACATCATTTTTTTTTTTTTTTTCTGGTGCTCTACTTAAGAACATGTTTCCAGACTTAGGAAGATGCATTAGTTTCAGAAATGGTGAAACCAAGGACATTGAAAGGTTAAATGGTTTGATTAAAGTCAGTAGTGAACTGGAAACTAAAACCTGTGAATATGAGCTCAGGTTTACTTTGCTGTTTATTCAGACATTAAAATACATGACATGAAAATTAGGAATCATGGAAGTGGGAAATCCTTCAAAACTTATCTCATTTTTTTCTGACTTTATGCATTCACAGAATTTCTCAATAAGATGTTTAATATTCAGTTCTTCAAGGAGTCCTTCACATGTGTAAATGAAACAAGGTATGAATGGCTTCTAATCCACAGGCCAGATGGCTGCAGTGGAGAGAGTTGATGAGATATCATCAATCACTTCTCTACATCATGTCAACTGACCAATTTTGCCCTTTGGCAGGCTACTTTGACCTCTGAAAGAACAGAATCTTTATTTGTTGGAGAAATTAGGAAAAAGAAATAGGCAAAATGGACTACAGGACTGGAGTTGGTTTTTGGATTCTATATTTCTTTTTTTGTCTTTTCTTTAAAGTGTTTATATACATTTAGACATGTGTTATAAAACTTTGATTCACTGCAGACCTCGACTGAAGGGCATTTTTCTTTTACATTCCACTTTATAACAATAATGATGTCACTGTCAAGACAACCAGTTCATATTTGAGGATTAAAAAATGTAATTACAAGGGTATGATCTAAGGTTAATTTATATTAGCCTAACCCTTGCCCCTTTTGTATCTTTAGTCCTGTATAATTTTGAATTAATTATGCTGCAATGGCAAATACTTAGATGTACATATTGGGCAATTATAATTTACAATACAGTGTTCAAAACAAAGCAGTTTTTGTCTAGTTCTCAGTTAATCTGAAAATGAAATAAATCCAGAATTGATGTAATTATTTAGTTTATCAATTCTAAAATCATATACTTTCATAAAAATCTATGTCTTAAAAATAAATATAAATTTGGGTTTGATAACTTTTATTCATTGAGTCAACTTTCCTGGGGAAATCAAATTACATTGACTATGCAAGTGCTCACGCTACTATTCAAGATCAGTAGTGCCTTTTAATACCCATGGCAACCAATTTAGATTGATGGAGTTCAAACTGTAGGGGAGTATTAATAACCCCCAGTAGGATCTTAGTTGGAATATATCCCTGTTATGAAAGATAGATTAACAAGAGAAAAGCAAGTTTATGAACAGGTATGTTTCATATATACACGGGAGACACCAGAGAACGAACAGTTCTGCAAGAAACAGCTTCACATTTCACCTTATGTAGCAATTTCAACAAAAACCAGTACATTTTTAGAGAAGTGAAAGACTTTGAAAGGAAAAGGACTTTGAGTGTCTATGGGTGGCAAATTGAGAGGAAGGCAAATAAATGGTGGATAAAGGTTAGTTAGTAAAACTTGTTAACATAAATTACTTTGGTATCATTGCCAGGCTGAAAAGGCTAGACAACTGTCTTCAGTGGTTGACCTTTGTTCTCCCTGGTGGAGAGGGGCAGAGATACCTTTTGTCTTCATAAATCTGTGTCCTGCTTTTAGGCTAATTGAGGGAGGGCAGAGAGCTCTCCTGTATTTGTTTCTTCTTAATTGACTTCAGCTCAACAATCCTTCATATCTGGAGTAGGCATATTTTGGTCTCCCACGTTTCCATTATTATTAATGTATTACCACGGAAATGTTATGATTGCCTTTCAACCTAGCGGATCCTGTGTAATAATCTCTGAATTATTCCATTGTTTTAATAATATCATCTTCTTTCAATGTAGTTTAATTTTTTTTTTTTTTTTGAAGACAAGGTCTCACTCTGTTGTCTGGGCTAGAGTGCAGGGGTATCATCATGGCTCACTGCAACGTCTCACTCCTGGGCTCAAGCGATCCTCCTGCCTCAGCATCCCAAGTAGCTGGGACTACAGGCGCACCACCGTGCCTGGCTAATGTACTTTAATTTTTATCAGTATGGTACATGCACATAATAAACATTACAAAACAAATACTTTTAAGGAACACCAGTGGTACCCTTTCCTATTCCTCCTGGTGACATGCTGATAAACAATGAAATAGGAGTTGGGGAAGGGAAGGTACAGAGAAAGGATGCCTTAGTTTGTATCAGTTGCTGATTGTCATGGGATAAATGCATCCTCTGTTGCTGATTTTAAGCCCCAAGAACATGGAGTTGGAAAGAATGTTAACTGTCCTTTCTCCAGTGCCCACCGCTGATTTCTCCTCATCCCTTTTTTTCTTCTCCCAGTTCCCTTTCCAGAAGCAACACTTTTTAGCTCCTTCTCTTTTCAATTTATCTGCAAGAAAGATTCAAATTTCTATTCATCTGTCAAATTTTTGGACATTTTAAATTTTGTATTTGGCCATTTGCCTAGCAGTCTTAGAAAAATACAGTTTTTTAAAAGATTGTCTAAAGTTTAAATTAAGATTTTATAACACTAGATTTTGGATTTCTTGGTTCCTCTACTATAGTTCAAACTGATTTAAAATTACCAAATAATGGGCTTGAAAGTAAAAAAAATATGAATTGTAAGATAGTACCAAGAAAAAATTTCGAAGGAATAATTTTTAAAAGACACTGTTGATACTGAACATATTGCTATGTTAGTATATAATTAACTTAATAACCAAGGACATTTCTTTAGCTTTGTCCATGTTAGATATTGCTTTGATAGACTGTGTTTTCCCCATTTCAAGATTCTGGTTATGGTAGAATTGATAGGCAGAATTGATCCATGAATTGTGAGAAACACTATTTACATAATTTTTAAAAAAAAATTTTTCAAATGCTTTATGTATCTTCGTAACCTGTATTTTTAGGGGCTTATAATTCATTTAAATTAAAAACTTTCTTTTTCCAATGAAGTTTATTATGTTCAATGTAACAAATTTCAAGGCAAAAGAAATCTAAGATACTACGTTCTTTATGATATTGTTAACTACATATTATTCCTAGTCCTTTACGTTTTATTTCACTTTATAGTAAATACATGAGATGTACTAATTGTCTAGTCTTTGTTTCCTTAAATCTTAACAAGTGTCAAAATAGAATGAATGTTGCTAACAATTCATCCTGTTGTGTAAATAATTGGCAAACTTGTTAATTTCCATCATAGAAATTCTTCCGTTAAATCAAATTCTCTTCTATGCCAGCACAGTAACCCTAATTAGAACCTAATGTCTATCATCCTTTGGAATAGTGTTTATACCTTTGGATAAGTTTCAGTTCCAGGAAGATTTATAGAAAGTATGGAACCATCCAGTGATGGGAAGTTGCCTTTTTTTAAGCACTTGGAAGTTTTAACAGTTATTTACATTGAAATAGAGAATAATAGCTGCTTGTTTCCTAGTGGTATGCCCCATTTAAGAAAAGTTTTAAAAGATAAATCTTCTGTTTAGTATGCTCCTTTACAAAATATTCTGTGAATAAAATAATAAAGCAATCTCACTAGAAGCCAAATGCTACTAATCTGATGAAATTACTGCATATTACGCAGCAACATAGCTCTGCTTTAAATTTATTTTCAGTAGAATTCTATAAAATGACATCTAAAATGTAAGAAGCTTTGTATTGAAGTTGGTGATAATTTACTCATCTTTGAGATGAAGAGTATTTTAATGGCAATGACAAACTTTAATGCTTAAAAAATTATTTTACATATTTTAAATACATTTATCTTTCCTGTGGAAATAAAAGAAATTTAATTTTACTGAATAAATACGAAACACTGAACTTCTGACCCATTATGCCTCTCACTGGTCTTTATTATTTATATGTCTTCTGATTCTTGTTCTTTTGTTGCTTTCATATATGCCTTCCTGTCAGAAGTAGGGTCATAGGCCATATAAAATAGTGGGTAGTTCAAAATATTTGGGAGCCTCTTTGTAGTAATATTTTTGTATGAATGTGGTGATGTGATGGAGTCAGGTGACTTAGTCCTAATCTTGAATCTGCCTTTAACTTGCATTGTCCTTTCACCTCACTAGGTACTTCTGTAAATGGAGTTCCCTTATGGCTCTTACACTCTAAGGAGATGCAATTCAATTCATTGCAAGCCTCCTTTATATTACGTCTTATGCAAGTTACTGGAGATGCTGAGATGATTAATAGCCAGTCATTATACTCAATAAGCTTGAAGGCTGGTGGGGCAGACAGGCATATAAACAGAAATTTTAGACAGTGTGGGTTTCAGTTGGAATACATGAATTTGAGGGTGTAATAATATTTGTGAAACACTTTACAAATTGATAATTGTTAAACATGGAATCTCTATTATTATAATTGAAGTAGTGTTATTTGACATTTCTGAGTTGTAAACTACATTTTTGGTACCAGAGCATCTGTGATTTTTTCACAATTAAGCAGAAATATTACCTTTTCAGATAAGATGCCTGGACTTAACTGAAATCCAACAATTGAAAGGCACTGGAAACATGCTCTATTTCACTGTCAATTTTTTTTTTTTTTTTTGCCTATATGTCATTTGTAAGGTGACACCAGTATTCAAGAGATGTGCCAAACAGAACATTTTTTCCTAAGCCATTTTTCTACCCTGACTTTTATTTTCTGTGGTTACCATTCTTTTTATAATCACAAATTATTTACATGGGAGGTACATTTACTTTTCTGTCTCTTTACAACCTATATTCATTTTTGTCAAGTCGTGCTAGAGCTTCTTTAACAATATTTCTGAGATTTTCCTCTCTTTTTATTTCAGCCAACAACAGATAAGCAGTGTGTACCAGAAAGTTTGGTAGATGTTGTGGCTAATAGATGATAGCCTTTCTTCTTCTTTTTTGTTTTATTTCAGCATATTATCAGGGTATAAATGTTGAGGTTACATATATTGCCTTTGCCCTCCTGAGTCAGAGCTTCAAACCTGTCCTTCTTAAGTTTGACATACTTCAAGGTCTTGTTTATGTAGTTATCTGTACCAATACAAAACTGATTTCAGAATTTATAATGAATATACAGCAACCCTTGAGTTATATACATTAAAAATAAATATGACGCTGCCTGTGGAGGAAATACAGAGTAGAGATTAGCAGTATAGAATCTGAAGCCAAAATATTAAAATCTCTGTCACATCCTGAGCAAGTTACTCAACCTCCTTGTGATTTTGTTTCCTCATCTGTAAACCAGCAACCATAATATTAATGGCATCATCGGATTGTTGTGAGGATGGCATTGGAAAACACTTAAAGAGGTGCCTGGCATACTATAAGCTATCATAATACCGTTACATATTATGGTCATCTGATGCAAGAACATTAGAACTATATGTCTATTTTTTGTTCCAAATAAGAGACATTATAAATTTTGAGAAAAAGGAGTTAAACTGTCTTTTTGTTAAATTATGTATTAGACTGAGAACAAACCTGAAATTAAGTCAGGGAATACTGATAGAGGCAGGGTGTTTTGCATGGTGTATCTTGGGAGCATGGAAGGATGTTATCTACCATAGCCTTATAGGAGGGATTTAACATAGACTGGTTGGGAGTATGGATTGTGGGGAGGGAATTGTGTGCAAGGGATAGTCATGGAAAGTTTCCAAAAACCAGTTTACGAAGGAGCATTGCATAAATTTTTATTCACATCATTGTGCTATATTGTAAAAAATTTGTGTCAGTTAAAATGGAGAAACCTATTAGCAGTCAATCAATAGAGATTAAAATGATCATTTTTTTTTTGTGCTGGGACAACAGAATTTCCATTGGTCATTTTTTGAAATGAGTAATTTTTAGTTTAGGATTTTTGGCATTTTGATGGATTTCAAGAAAAATACTAACTTATGCTGATGTGATTTCCCATTTGTCTTTTAAGTACATAAGCCAAATGCTTTTATTTTGAAGTTTATATGTATCCTGGTTCTGAGTATTTTATCTTGTTGGACTATCAATGCTTCCCACACCCATTTGGCCACCAGAATCACCTTGGGCACTGTAGGAACCAGGTTATGAAGCATCCTATAAAACAATTAATAAAAATGGCTTAAACATGATAGTAATTTATTTCTTTCTCACATAAAAAAAAGTCCAGAGATACATGCTACAGAATATGAAGCCCCTTTTTGTTGTGAACAGGTTTCTGTCTTTCCATGCTGATACCCTTAAGTTCACCTCCTTGCTCAAGTTGGGAGCTAGAGCTCAAAAGGAGGGAGAAAAGGAAAAGAAGAGTGCAACCTTCCCTGTAATGAGACTCCCTAAATATATCTTATTGCCTGGCACTTTGTTGAATGACTTGTCTTAGCAGCAAGAAAGTCTGGGAATTATAGTCTCTAGCCAAGAACTATGCCTCCCAAAATATAATAGAGGTTTGCTACTAAGGAAGGAGAATGGATGGATACTGAAATAGGAGATTTTCAAACTCTGCCACAGACATTTGTTAAACTGACTGATTCCCAAGGCCCATCCATGGAGAATTAGCAGGTGTACAGAGAAATCTGAGATAGATTCTGATGAAGCTATTTACTCAGGACTTTCTGTGATAAGTTAACCATTCCTACTTTAAAGCCCATGCTTCCATCATCAAATGTAAATCTCTAATATCTTCACATAAGAGTCTTGTATAAAAGTGAGTGGAGAAATCACTTACTGTCATTTTGAAAATTTTTCCCTATTTTTTGTCAAAGTGCTCTACAAAATTAAACTATATGGGAATGGCCATTAAAGTATGGCACTCTTACTCTGCTTTTGCATCCACTCAAGATGAAATAATAGGGAATGGATTTACATTTTGTCTTGGGGGTTCTAAGACTACACTTAGGTTTGTCGATTCACTGTAAGTACACTCAGGACTTGGAAGTTGTTGTATTCATGGTTACAGTTTATGATCATGAAAGGGTAGATTAAAATCAACAAAGGTAAAAGGCACATTGATCAAAGTCTGGAGGAAACCAGTCTCAAGCTCCCATGTGTCCTCTCCTAATGGGACATACTTAATTCCACCAGCAATGATATATGACAACATGTGTGAAGTAGTGCCAACCAGGGAAGCTCACATAAATCTTTATATTCAGGGTTTTTATTGGGCATTAGTCATGTAGGCATAGGGTAGTGTGTGACTGACTGTAGTTACTCAAGCTCCAGAGCATGAGAGAGAAAGCAGATATTCATCAATAATGACACTATTAGTGTAAACTAGTCAACTGGTATAGTGTGGCCCAAGACCTTAGGCATAAAAAAACATACTCTTTTCTGACAGAACATTCCCAGCTTGGTTCCTAGAAGTGAGCTGAGGGCCAGTTCCCTTTCTTGGGAATGTTTAGGATTTGAGTAATTCAGATCTATTAAGTTAACACTTTCCTGTATACATTTCCATCTGAAACAATAAAAAAGAAATAAAATATATAAAAAATTATTTTTAAGATGCTGACAGTATCTTAAGGTAATGAAGGGCGTTCATCCCTGAGAAATGGAAAACAAATGACAAGAGCCCTAATATTTTCCCAGCTTACTATCTTTTTTTTTTTTTTTTTTTGAGACAGAGTCTCACTCTGTTGCCCTGGCTAGAGTGAGTGCCGTGGCGTCAGCCTAGCTCACAGCAACCTCAAACTCCTGGGCTCAAGCGATCCTCCTGCCTCAGCCTCCCGAGTAGCTGGGACTACAGGCATGCACCACCATGCCCTGCTAATTTTTTTTTTTTCTATTAGTTGTCCGATTAATTTCTTTGTAGTTTTAGTAGAGACGGAGTCTCGCTTTTGCTCAGGCTGGTCTCGAACTCCTGAGCTCAAACAATCCACCCGTCTCGGCCTCCCAGAGAGCTAGGATTACAGGCGTGAGCCACCGCGCCCGGTCCCCAGCTTACTATCTTGAGAGTGTTTATAGGCTATGGCTCAGGAAAGGGGGACCCACATGGAGCCTGGTGGACTTCCTCAATTGAGGAGACTGAGCTTGGAATCCTGGGAGACCAAGGTAGCTAGAGTTCATAGAACAGAATAACAAAGAGGAGAGAGCTATTTGGAGAGAAACCTGGAGATCAGCAGAGGGTTCCCCGTTAGTACTGCACAGAGTAATGGTCAGCACATGAACATGAGAAAATGACTAGGTAAAGAACAATCTGAGAGAACAATTAGGAATAACATCTGGCATTCACATGGGTCTAGGAATAGTGCCTGCTCCCACCAGCCAGACAGGAAAATTTCATGACTCATAGGACACTGTGTACTCAGAAGTTTCTTGCCTCAGTAGTGGGAAATAATTAGCCTCAGAGCAAATGCTGCTTGAGTCCCAACTCACAAATCTTAAAAGATAAGAAAGGATAAAATTGTTTCCAAGTAATTCAACTGTGTCTTAGAACAAAACAAGAATACAGGATATACAAAAACATCTCATACCCAATATGGTGAAATTCACAATTTAATTTAATTTTCATCTAATTAAAAATAACCAGGCATGAAAAGATGTAGGATAATATAGCCCATAATCAGGATAAAAATCAATAAATCGAAACAAACCAAAACTGACACAGATGTTAGAATTAGCATAGAAGGACATTAAAAGGCTTATTTTAACAGTATTCTATATGTTTGAAAAGTTAAGTAGAGGTATGGAACATAGGAGAACCAAATTGACCTAGAAATGGCAACTACAATGTCTGAGCTGAAAAACATAGGATAGGATTAAAGAAAGATTAGACATTGCACAAAAAAAAGATAGTTAACTTGAGTACATAGCAATGGTAACTATCCAAAGTGAAACACAGAAAAAAAAATGAAGAGTATCAGTGAGCTGTGGGACAACTTCATGTGGCCTAATACACATGTAAATGGAATTCTCTAAAGAGAGGAGAGGTTAAGGGGTGGGAGAACAGAAAAACATAATTGAAAAAATAAATACATAGATCCAAGAAGCCTAAGCAGAAGACATATGCAGAAAACTACTCTGAGGAATATCATAATCGAATTGCTCAAAACCAGTGACAAAGCAAATCTTGAGAGCAGCTTGAGACAAAAGGTGCATTGGGTACAAAATAACAAAGATAAAGTAACAGCAGATTTCTTGTTGGGAATAATGTAAGTGGGAAGAAAGCAGAGCAACATATGAAAAGTACTGGGGAACAAAAGCTCTCAACATAGAATTCTATACCCAGTGAAATTAGCATTCAAAAACCAAGGTGAAATAAAGACTTTTTCAGACATGCAAAAGCTGCAAGAACTTAGCAGCAGCAGACCTGTACTACAAGAGATGTTAAAGGAAGTCATGTCCTTCAAGCAGAAGGAAATGATACTAGGTAGAAATATGAGCTTACACCAAGGAATACGTAATTGCAAAAATGGTGAATGCATAAGGAAATATATGATTTTTACTTATTATTTCATTAAAAGATAATTGATTTTTTAAATTAAAAAATATAGTGTGGGTTTATAACACATATAAAAGTAAAATGTAACATAGATAAACTTTAAAAACGTTATGCTAAGTGAAAGAAAACTATTAAAAAAAGATCACATATTGTATGATTCTATATATATGACATGTCCAGAAGAGGCAAATCCATAGCGTCAAAAAGTATGGTTGCTTAAAGCTGGGGGTTTATGAGAAATGGGAAGTGACTGCTAATGGGTGCATGTTTTTTTCTGGGGAGAGGTTGATGAAATGTTCTAAAATTATGGTGACTGCGGTGATGGTTGCACAACTATGAATATATGAAAAATCATTGAATTATGTAGTTTAAATAGGTGAATTGTGTGGTAAGTGAGTTATATTTCAATAAAGCTATTCTAAAAAAGTACTTTGAAAGAAAAAAAAATAAAGGCATTGCATGGGGTGGGGAGTAAAATGCGTGAACAATAGCACAACGGGTATTGGATAACATGTTCATTATCAGAGACTTGACAGGAGCAATTCCAATAGTGATAGGCACAGTGAAGACTCAGTGGGTGGTTGAGCATTTCTCTCTTTTTCCTTTCTTAAATTAGAGTTATGCATGCATTCTTCTGTGAACTATTAATGTCCTTTTTCTATTTATCAAATAGCATTTTTATATTTTGTTATCCCGTGTGAGCTTTATATATATCAGAGAGACTAAAAAGACAAACCCTTTGTCATGTTTTTGATGAGTTTGATTGTGAGAGTTCAATGAGTGTCTGGAACAGGATTCCTGAATTAGCATGGGAAATCACATGTTAATCTCTAAAGTCCATTCCAACTCTAATATTCTAAATCCTAGGGACCCACAGAAGATGCAGAGTTAATTTTATTCATCACTGGAAAGAAGCCAGCTTAAGTCAACTAGTATTTAATCACAACTGAAGATTTGGCATTGTTTCTTTATATCTTGCTTTAGGTTTACATTTAAATTATTTTAAGTGAGATATTTGTGTCCCTAAGTTGGAATTGGTAAGTTATTTTTATTAAAAAGAATTGGGATATATTGATGTGATTTCATACAGCATATTTTCCACTAGCTAACACAACTTTTTAAATGAAGACTATTCTCTCTAGGCATTCAAACAAAGTGCATTAATTAAGAATACAAAATATTACTTACTAAGAGAACAAAAGTGGCTTAAGTAGTAATTACATACATAAATTTTATATTAATTAAAATTAATTAATACATTAAACTATATGTTTCTAATAGAACTGATCTTATTTTAGATATAGATAAGATTTCTCCTCCTTTTAAAACTTCCTGATATTAAGAGTATTTATCCATATCAGTAATATCCTTTTAAATATGATTTTAATATATACATCATATATATATACACACACACATACATATGTATTTTTTTTCCACTGTAGATAGACAATAATTTAACTTTTCTCTTCCTGCCAGGCATTTAGGTCTTTTCCAGCTTTTTATTGTTGTAACAAATCATTCTTTCTCTTAAGGAAGATTTATTAAAAGATATCCTTTTTATTTAAAAATTTACAATAGAAGCATTTTAAAAAAATACACATCCTTCAAATCTGTGATTTTCTACATTTACTTTATGGGCTCATGTAGCACCTGAGCATTACTCTATGAACATAGCTAAATCACTTTATTTTTATTGTTGTGTGCCTTCCTCCTCCAGTGTTACAGCTTCTTTTGTTGTAGGGACCATGTCTTTCATGTGTTGGAGGTATCTGTGTTACACAATAAAGTCCAAAATTTTGACTCTAGAACATATTAAGAGTGCAAAACAGCCAGAAGTGGTGGCTCATTCCTGTAATCCTAGCACTTTGGGTGCCCCAGGTGGGAGGATCCTGTGTGGTCAGGAGTTCGAGAACAAACAGCAAGAGGGAGACCCCAACTCTACTAAAAATAGAAAAAATTAGCCAGGCTTGGTGATGTGCACATGTAGTCCCAGCTACTTACGAGGCTGAGGCAGGAGGATTGTTTGAGCTGAGGAGTTTGAGGTTGTTGTGAGCTAGGCTGATGCCACGGCACTCTAGCCTGGGCGACAGAGAAAAGAGTGGATAACAAGTGATTCATTTGTTTTCTTGTTACAACCTGTTGCTAATGTTATATCATCACAGATTGCAAAGTTTAGTTCAAGGTGTTTCACTGCTGCTTCAGCAGGTGAGTTGTATGATTAAGCCCTAAAATGAAAGTGAGGAAAACCCTGACCTGTTTTTGAGCAGTTAATGATTATATAGCTTGAAATCTTTGTAACAGTTGACAAGTACTGAATGGTGTTCCCTTTGTCCTCTGAAATAGAAGGAATACAAAGAAGAAAACAAAATTCTGTCTGTCCTGCTGCTGTTATAGTCCTTTAACTTTCCAGTGGGAGTTTGTTGCTGTTTTGATGACTGTTTTGCTAAGAAATTTTTCTTGGTGATAAATACTTTCACATATTTTTTCTAGTGAAGTGTTATGCTTGCTTTTGAGGATGGGGGAGATATATTTGAGAGTTTTACTGACGAGTTTGATGGGAAAGGGCATATATATTTATAATTACTTGTTATTATATCCTATATGTCAAATGAATAGCAGTGGCAAGAATTCTCTGAAAGCTCATAGATACAATCGAACATAGAGAGAGGACCAGTTCTTAACTTTTGGAGGAAATGGTTCTTATTTCAAACTTAAAGAAAGTTTACATTTAGACTAACATAGAGTAACTGCATCCTAGACTTCAGGCATGATGTAAGCAAAGGTATGGAAATAGGATTGTACATATATTTACTAATCAACAAATAGTTTAGAATGGAGGTAGGTTGGAGTGATAGGTGGCTACCAGATTGAACTGCAAGATGATGGTTTTTATTAATATTATGTGTCTAATGGAGAGCCATTTAAGCTTTCTCACTCTGTGTGTGTGTGTGTGTGTGTGCATGAACACATGCGCATTTGTGAAGGATGTTTTTCATATAAGAAAGAGAGAAAGCATAGACTTGAAGTGAATTGTGCAATTAGGAGGTACTGTGATATTATGATCCAGGCATACTGTAACAAAGATCTGCAATCGGTTGGAGAAATAGAGAATACAAAGGACAAACCAGGTGTGGCTGATATGGACTAGGAGAAGTAGTAGTTATAGATTTACCACAGTATGAAATCCAATTTATTAGAGAAGTGATGGTATTATTGAAAAGTTGAGAAGAGGTAAAATTTGGGGTGGGGGAAGGTTAATGTGTTGTTGTTTTTTTGATGTGAAGAAATCGAGATCATGATGGAACATGCAGTGAATTATTTATTTTATCCACATCATTGAAATGGATGACTGTAGAGCAAGGCAGGTATCTTGGGGTCTGGAATATAGATATAAAACTCAAGTGCAGGAAGGTAATCATTAATGCTAAAAACTGTTTCCAAACAACAAGAGTAGAGGTTGTGCAGTAGAGGTCCAAGCATCCCTCATTGTGGTTGAGAGGGGTAACAGAAGTCACAACAGTAAAGGTAGTGAAAAGAAAGAGGAGTCTTAATACCATCATGTCAGGGAAACCAATGCAGATGAGTTTCTGGGTAGAAAGGAGAGTTGACAGTATTTAATACTGCATAAAAATCAAGGAGAGTTGATAATTAAACTAATACTTATGACATAATATTATAGCAACATGTATATTTTAAAATATGGCATTTTCTTGATTTTAAATAGTTCAACTCCTCCACTTCCCCCAATCTCCAATTCCCCAACTCCCCAGCTCCTGCCCCTGCCTTATGAGTCTTCTCAAATAGTAGATATCTTATGATAATCCTTCAATTAATATTAATAAAATCCAAAAATGGAAAGGGGGGGTGGAGCAATATGGCCAAATGGAAACCTCCAGCAATTGTCCCTCCACACGACCACCTAATTCAACAACTATTTGCTTAAGCAAGCCCTTTCAGAAGAACCAAAAATCAGGTGAGTGGTCATAGTATGTAGTTTTAACATTATATCAATGAAAGAGGCATGGAAGAGGGCAAAAAAGACAATCATGCATTGCCTACACCACCTCTCCGCCATCCCCGAGCAGTGCCATGCCAGCATGCTGGGTGGAGAGAGAATCTGTGTGCTGAGGGGAGGGAGAGTGAAGTGATTGTGGGGCTTTGAATTGAAACTCAGGGCCGCCCTGGCACAGGGAAATACAGCACAGGGCAGAATTCTGCTGATGCCCGCAGAGGGAGCATTTAGACTAGCACAGCCAGAGAAAAATCCTCTGCCTTAAAGCCCAAGTTCCAGCTTGCCCCACCACCAAACAGCCTGGGACCTGAACTAAATTTGTAAGGCAGTTGGGCCACAAGGCCTGCAGTCCTTGGGAAAATCCTGTGACTGTGCTGGCTTAGAGCCAGTGGACTTTTGGTACACATGACCAAGTGAGTCACCAGCAGCTGTAGGCAAGCCATTGCCTCTGTTACCCCTCCTCTCACTTCAGTCAGTACAGTTCAGGAAGTTTTCTTTCCTTTGAGGAAAGGAAAGGGAAGAGGTCAGTGGACTTTGTTTTGCAACTTTGGAATCAGTTCAGACAAATTAAAATAAAGTACCAAGCAGACTTCGAGGCTCCTGAGTCTAGGCCTCAGTTTCCTGAATACGTTTCTGGACCCACCCTGGGACAGAAGAAAAATGATGCCTTGAAGGGAGGGACCCAGTCCTGGCAGGATTTACAACCTGCTGAATAAAGAGTCCTTGGGCTTTGAATAAACATCAGAGGTAGCCAGTCAACAGTCACCACTGGCTTTGGATGAGACTGGGCTGGCTTCAGGTGTGACTTAGTGCTGGTGGCCATGAAAGAGTGCCTATATCACGTCCCCCAACTCCAGCAGCCAAGCACAGAGAGTGAGGGAAGAGAGTGAGAGACTTTGCCTGGTACTCCATGGAATTCTTTTGTATCTTACGCAGCTCACCAAGGCAGTGCAACTAGGAGTCTGCAAGAATCACAGCATTACTGGGCTTGGGACACCCCCAGTGCTGATATGGTGGCAGGACCAAAGTTTTGGATCACAACACTCAATTACCTTTGAATATATGAAAACCTTCTCAAGAAGGATGAGATGAAACAAGCCCAGATTGCGAAGATTAAAATAAATACCTGCTTCTTCAATGCACAGACATTGACCAGTATCCACAGGCATCAAGAATATCCAGGAAGACATGATCTCACCAAATGAACTAAATAAGGTACCAGCGACCAATGCCAGAGTGATGAAGATAGGTGACCTTTCAGAAAAAGAGTTCAAAGTAGCTGTCCTGAAGAAGCTCAGTGAACTTCAAGAAAACACAGAGAAGCAATTCAGAAGCCTACCAGAGAAATTTAACAAAGAGATTGAAATAATAATAAAAAAAATCAAGCAGAAATTCTACAGCTTAAGAATTCCGTTGACAAACTGAAAAATGCATCAGAATCTCTCAACAGCAGAATTGACCAAGCAGAAGAAAGAATTAGTGAGCTTGAAGACAGGCTATTTGAAAATACAAAGAAGAGAAAAAAGAAAAAAGAATGAATAAGAATGACACATGCCTACGAGATCTAGAAAATAACCTGAAAAAAACAAATCTAAGAGTTAGTGGCCTTTAAGAGGAAGTAGAGAAAGAGATTGGTGTAGAAAGTATATTCAAAGAAATAGTAAGAGAGAACTTCCCCAACCTAGAGGAAGATATCAATATTCAGGTACAACAAGGTCATAGAACACCAAGCACATATATTCTAAACAAGGCTACCTCAAGTCATTTAATTATCCAGCTCCCTTGAATCATGGATAAAGAGAAGGTCCTATGGGAAGCAAGAAAATAGAAAAAAAAAAATAAACGAGCCCCAATACGGCCTCAGACTTCTCAATGGAAGCGTAACAGACCAGGAGAGAGTGGTATGACATATTCAAAGTGCAGAAGGAAAAAAAACCTTAACCCTAGACTAGTATATCCTGCAAAAATATCCTTCAAACATGAAGGAGAAATAAAGAATTTCTAAGACAAACAAAAGCTGAGGAATTTCATCAGCACTAGACCTGTCCTGCAAGAAATACTAAAAGGAGTTCTTCAATCTGAAGGAAAAGGATGTTAATGAACAATAAGAAATCTTCTGAAGGCATACAACTCACTGGTAATAGTAAGGACACAAATACAGAATATTGTAATTGCGATGTGTAAACCACTTATATTTCAAGTAGGAATGCTAAAAGACAAAATAACAACATTGTTTTGAGAGAGAGCTAGGATAAGCAGATATGGATGGAAGCAACAAAAAGTGTTAAGAAGTGTGTGGTAGGGAGATGGAGTTAAAAGGTAGAATTTCTGTTAGATTTCTCTTTGCTTGTTTGGAAGCAGAATTATCATATGTTTAAAGTAATTGGTTATAAAATGTTTTTTTTTTTTTTTTTTGCAAGCCTCTTGGTAACCTCAAATCAAAAAACCTACAACAGATACACAAAAAATAAAAAGCAAGAAATTACCAAAGAATTTCACTACCAGAGAAAATCACTTTTAACAAAGGAAACAGGAAGGAAGGAAGAAAGAAAGAAAGAGAGGACGACAAAACAACCAGAAATCAAATGACAACATGGCAGTAGTAAGTCCTTACTTATCAATAACACTTAATGTGTGTGAACAGACTAAACTCTCCAGTCAAAAGTAGAGTGCCTGAATGGATAAAAAAATAAACAAAAGCCAACTATATGTTGTCTGCAAGATACACACTTCACCTGTAAAGACACACATAGACTGAAAATAAAGGGATGGAAAAAGATATTCCATGGAAATGGAAAAATCAAAAAGAAGTGGGAGTAGCTATATTTTTATCAGATAAAATAGGTTTCAAGAGAAAACCTGTAAAAAGAGACAAAAAAGGTTCATTATATAATGATAAAGCAGTCAATTCACCAAGAGGATATCACAATTCTATGTATATATGAACCTAACACTATAGCACTCAGATATATAAAGCCAATATCAGAAATAAACAGAGAGATAGACCCCAATACAAATAATATTGGAGACTTCAACACTCCGCTTTCAGCATTAGACAGATCATCCAGACACAAAATGAACAAAGAAACACAGGACTTAATTTGTACTATACACCAAATGGACCTAATAGATATTACAGAACATTTCATCCAACACCTGAAGAATTCATGTTCTTTTCCTCAGTCATGGATAATTCTCAAGGATAGACCATATGTTAGGCCACAAAACACATCTCAAAAAATTCAAAAAATTGAAATCATACCAAGTATTTTCTCTGACCACAATGGAATAACACTAGAAGTCAATAGCAAGAGGAATGTTAGAAAATACGCAAACACATGAACATCAACGAGCATGCTCCTGAATGACCAGTGGGTCAATGAAGAGATTAAGAAAGAAATTAAAAAATTTCTCTAAACAAATGAAAATGAAAACACAACATACCAAAACCTATGGGATACAGCAAAAGTGGTAATAAGAGGAAAGTTTATAGCAGTAAGTACCTACATCAAAAAGTAGAAATGCTTCAAATAAACAGCCTAATAATGCATATCAAAGAACTAGAAAAATGAGAGCAAACCAACCCTAAATTAGTAGAAGAAAATAAATAATAAAGATGAGAACAGAAGTAAATGAAATTGAAACCAAAAAATCTATACAAAAGATCAATGAAATGAAAAAGTTGGTTTTTTGAAACAAAATAGACACATCTTTGGCCAGACTAAGAAAAAAAGAGAGAAGACCCAAATAAATAAAATCAAAGATGAAAAAGGAGACATTACAACTGATACTGCAGAAATCCGAAAGATCATTAGAGACTACTCTAAGCAACTATATGCCAATATATTGGAAAACCCAGAAGAAATGGATACATTCCTAAACACATACAACCTACCAAGATTGAACCAGGAAGAAATCCAAAAACTTAATAAGCCAATAATAACAAGTAACAAGGTAAAAGCAGTAATAAAAAGTCTACCATCAAAGAAAAGCCCAGGACCTGATGGCTTCATTGCTGAATTCTATCAAGCATTCAAAGCAGAAGTAATACCAATCCTACTTAAACTATTTCAGAGAATCAAGGAGGAGGGGATACTCCCAAAGTCATTCAATGAGACTGTATCACCCTGATACCCAAACCTGACAAAAAAAGAAAACTATAGGGCAATATCTCTGATAAACTTAGATGCAAAAATCCTCAACAAAATACTAGCAGACTGAATTCAACAAAACATTAAAAAGATTATTCATCATGGGCAAGTGGGATTCATCCCAGGGATGAGAGGATGGCTCAACATGTGCAAATCAATTAATGTGATACTTTATATCAACAGAATGAAGAAAAAATCCCATATGATCATTTCAGTTGATGTGGCAAAAGCATTCAATAAAATTCAACATTGCTTCATGATAATAACTCTCAAAAAACTGGGTATAGAAGACCCACAGCTAATCTCATACTGAATTGGGAAAAACTGAAAGTCTTTCCTCTAAGATGTGGAACAAAACAAGGATGTCCACTTTCACCACTCTTATTCAGCGTAATGCTGGAAGTTCTGGCTAGAGCAATCAGACAAGAGAAAGAAACTAACGGCATCCAAATTCGAAAAGGAAGAAGTCAAATTATCCTGTTTGCAGGTACTATGATCTTGTATCTAGTGAAACATAAAGATTTCACTTAAATACTAGCAGAACTGTTAAACAGATTCAGGAAAGTTGCAGGATACGAAATCAACATACAAAAATAAGCAGTATCTCTATATGCCAACAGTAAACAATCTGCAAAAGAAACCAAGAAAGTAATGCAATTTACAGTAGTTACACATGAAATAAAATACCTAGGAATAAATTTAACCATAGTGAAAGATCTCTGTAATGAAAACTATAAAACACTGATGCAAAAAGTTGAAGAGGACACCAAAAAATGGAAAGATATTCCATGCTCATGGACTGGAATAATCAATATTGTTAAAATGTCCATACTTACCCAAAACAATTTACAGATTCAATGAAATCTCCATCAAAATATCAATTACATTCTTCACAGAAATAGAAAAAATAATCCTAAAATTTACATGGAACCACAACAAACCCAGAATAGCCAAAGCCATCCTGAGCAAAAAGAACAAAATTGGAGGAATCACAGTACCTGACTTCAAATTATACTACGGAGCTGTAGTTACCAAAACAGCATGGTACTGGCATAAAAACAGACACGTAGACCAATGGAACAGAATAGAGAACCGGGAAATAAATCCACACAGCTATAGTGAATTTATCTTTGACTAAAGTGCGAAGAACGTGCAGTAGGGAAAGAACAGTGTCTTCAATTAATGGTACTGGAAAAACTGAATTTCCATATGTAAAATAATGAAACTAGACCTCTATCTCTTGCCATATGAAACATCAAATCACAGTGAATTAAAGATTTAAATCTAAGACTTGAAACTGTGCAACACTAAAAGAAAACATTGGGGAAATGCTTGAGGACGTTGGTCTGGGCAAGGATTTCTTGAGTAACACCCTCAAAGCACAGGCAACCAAAGCAAAATTGGACAAATGGGGTCACATCAAGCTAAAAAGCTTCTGCATAGCAAAGGAAACAAATGGGTATATGAAAAGTGCTCAACATCATTAGTCTTCAGAAAAATGCAGATCAAAACTACAATGAGCTATCATCTCACCACAGTTAAAATGGCTTTTATCAAAAAGACAGGCAACAACCAATGCTGGTGAAGGGAACCCTCATACACTATTGTTGAGAATGTAAATTAGTGTAAACACTATGGAAAACAGTATGGAGGTTCCTCAAAAAACTGAAAATAGAGCTACCATATGACCCAGCAATCCCACTGCTGGGTATATATCCAAAAGATGGGAATTCAGTATGTCAGAAAGATTATCTGCATTCCTATGTTTATTGCAACACTATTCACAATAGCCAAGGCATGGAATCAACCTGGTGTCCATCAGCGGATGAACGGATAATGAAATTGTGGTGTGTGTATATATA